>NC_081302.1:61256000-61583000 GCF_030435805.1 Mustela lutreola | reverse complement strand
AGAGAGAAAGACAGAGCACAAGCAGGGGGAGTGGCAGGCAGAGGGAGAAGCAGGCTCCCCTCTGAGCAGGAAGACCCTGGGACCATGACCTGAGCTGAAAGCAGACACTTAACTGACTGAGTCACCCAGGTTCACCACCTCAAAATTATTTATTAGTTCATCCAAAAGAGTACTAAATCCCAGGTATCGAACTAGGTGCTAAGAATCCCAAGAGATTAAATGTTAATAAGTACTTCAGAGAAGGATACAAAGATATGTAAATATATAATACAGTATGCAATATCTGCAAAAATAAATCTAGAAGCTAGAGAGCACAGCAGAAAGAGTGATTAATCCCATCCATGTGGGAGTGGCCAGAAAAGTCTCACTGAATGGGTTTTACAAGGAGATCTTTTACTCTTACTTCCTCATAGATTATTCCTACATTCAGAACACTTATGAAAATTGTTATCACCCAGTAGCTCTAAAAGTCAACTCTAGATGGTCTGAGTCTAGAAGACTTTGCTGTCCACCTCCAAGGCGTCCCCTTTCTGTGGACTCACAAGATCCTGAAACATCTCCACTTTCCTTCATTTCCATTGACCCTTCCCACCCCGCTCTCTCTTTCCTCTTTCTTTAAAAAGTACTCTATTGTACTCACTTTCACTATATGTTATAAGTTATATCTTCTTAGAGTAGGTAAATTTTACAAGAGGCCCTTGAAAGAAATTGCTACCCTAAGAAATGAGTCTCCACAATCAGGTGGAGAGTCTGCTCCAAACCCTTTAGTTTACAACAACAGGCAAGACCTTGTATTCTGCCTGTAAGTAAGGCCAACACTGCCAAAACAAACATGACTTTCCAAGTTTGCTAATTGTATGTGCTTCTTGGGTTACTTCTTTTTCCAACAAACATGAGAGCAACTTGAAATGACCATCACACCTGACTTTTGAAAAGAACATTACCTGTTGTGAAAGATATTATATGTCAAGGAAAATCCAACAACACTCAGCTCATCTGTGACATTTGCCTGGACTGCTCTTCCCTTTTCTTCATGCTTGGCCAACTCCTATTCTTCATTTAGCCTCAAACATCCCTCAAACCTCACTTCCAGGGAACCCTTTCTCTTCTGCTGACTCTAACTCTCATGGTAGTCTGTGCTCTCTTCCAGAATACTTACACACATGTACTTACTTATTTAAACTTCACAGAAGATGGGTCTGTCTTGTTTTCAGCTGTAACTCCTGGGCTTAACACAGTCCCTGGTACATAGAAGGTTTTCAAAGACACTATTCATTTAATTGAGTTGTTATATCTGTGCCTTCTACATGCTTCTATTCCTACAACCAACACGTTATACTGTAATTTATTTGCTTTCATGTATATCTACTTCCCTTCACATTAAATCCCTTCAAAGAAATCATAAGTTATTCATTTTTAATTCCCAGAGTCTAGGACATTTTGGGCCCCTCAATAAATGTGGAAAAGAAGAAAAGAAGGGAAAGAGGATAAGAGAAAGGTAGTGAGGGAAGGAAAAAAATCTCACTGGTTAACATTTCGACAATTCCAGTTGGGTCTTAGTAATATCAAACATATATTTATAGAGAATTACAAAAAAGAATTGTAAAAGCAGAGAATCAGGCTCTCAGTTTTTGAAAACTCAAAGATTCAGAAAAATTCCAAATTTCTTCTTTTTTAAGATTTATTTATTCCTTAGAGAGAGAGAGAGAGAATTGAGGGTAGGGGCAGAGGGAGAGGGAGAAAGAGAATCTCAAGCAGAATCATCACTGAGTGTGGAGCCTGACACAGGACTTGATCTCATGACCCTGATCATGACCTGAGCCAAAACCAAGATTCAGATGTTTAACAGACTGAGCCACCCAGGTGCCCCACAAAAATCCCCAAATTCTTGGAAGTTTATTGAGTGAGCATGTTTGTCAAGACCTATAGCACTCTGATTGCCCTCCTTGTGAATAAAGTAGGAAAACCTAACATTTCAAAACACCTGCTATATGCCAGATGCTAACAGCAAAAGCCTAACTGAATATTCATTAAGTTATTACTAGGTATCAAGCACTTGACCCTGGGGATCAAAGATTTGTTATTAGCCATTTTTAAAATATGACTCCTAGAACTGAACACAATATTTCTATTGTGTTTTGACCAATACAGGCATTTGGGATGTTCTTTCTCTAGTACTCCAGCCTAGGATTCAACTAGATCATTTTGCAGCTATAACTTTTGGGTTGTCTAACACTGTGCTTATGGTTAACCAACTCTTCTCTAACACTTTTTAATTTAAATACCCTCAAATCAGGTTTTCCCCCAGTTTGGACGGAGTCAATTGATTTCAAAATCTAAACTGAATATTTTACACTTTTTACTTTACACTGGTTTCACCATTTCTCAAATCTGGTAAAAAAAAATGTTTAATTCTTGATTATATCATCAAACATATAAGAGTGGCAGCCTAAGACCACAAAATGATCTTTAGCAAGTCTCTTGACTTCTCTGCCAAGGCTACCCTTGAACAACTTCAGGGACCCCATTTACTCCATAGCCAAACAGCACCTATACAAACAGCCCCCTCCTGATGTTGTGCAGTGGCCCAGGCTTGGGATCTGCCATTGTTCATGTATAAAATCAATGGGTTGGAACAAAATCTCATTCTGTAATTTGGAGTCACTTACACTTTTGATAAATATTCCTTCTATGCTCTATCTTATTTACTGATAAAATTACTGAATATAAGCAACATACAGAGGAATATGTGTATATCCCAGGTCTCACTTTCTGTTCTCGAGAGGCTTCTTTAACTAGGTCAGCAGTCATCCTTCACTTCCTTTAGAGCACCATAGGTCTTCAAAAGTGTGGAAGACAGCAACTTGCCACTTCCTTGTCACACTGAGCAAAATCTTCATGAGCTACAACATATAACAGTGTGAAACATTCTGAAAGACCCTGAAATAAAAAAAGCTGATTGACAATTCATCTTGTCAACCAAGGAAATAACATAACTAAAAGTTACTGATACCTGGCATTGTGATCTATTATGTGCCTTCCTCTTTCAGTTTTACTGAACTAGGCAAACATCCATAATAGTGAAACATGACTGGCTGATCCCAACAAGACAGGGAAATGCTACACAACATAACTCTGGTAGAAGATGAAGCCAATAGCACTACATTTCTATATTAGGTTACTAACATATCTCCTGAAAATGGATAGTAAATTAGGAAATAACTCAATGAAAGGAAATATTTGAAGTGTTCTGTTATCTATAAAAGTCAAAAATTAACACATGTAAAATCCTTCCTGCAATGGCCAAGAGCTTAGTGAGTTCAAGAAACTGAAAGAAACCAGGGTGCCTGGGTGGCTCAGTGGGTTAAGCCACTGCCTTTGGCTCAGGTCATGATCTCAGGGTCCTGGGATCGAGTCCCACATCGGGCTCTCTGCTCAGCAGGGAGCCTGCTTCCCTCTCTCTCTCTGCCTGCCTCTCTTGTGATCTCTGTCTGTCAAAAAAACAAATAAAATCTTTAAAAAAAAAAAAAAAAGAAAGAAAGAAAGAAACCAGAGTGGTAAAAGCACAGTAGGCAAGGGGAAGAGTAGTGGAAAATAAGCCAAGAGGAACCAGATCATACAGATTTGTAGGCCTTGTCAAGGATCTTGGGCTTCATCCCAAGTGTGACTAATACTGTTGATCAAAAGTAGAAAAATGGGCTAGTAAATAAGGTTATAGCATCACCACAGACAACCCATCACTGATTTCCAAAGTGTGTTCTAAACACTTATCTGTGGAATAGATGTTTTGTTGTGTATTTTCTCATCTTTTATCCAAAACAAGATTTCTCAAGATTTCTTCTTTGAGAAATCCTACAGTAAAGGAATTTGTTCACTTTCACAACTTTCCAAACTGATTTGACTTCAGAGATGTTTTATTTCCCCCAAGTAACATCAGTTAAAATCCCAAGAAACTACCATTTGTGAAACATCTTTTCATAAATATTGCTATCTATCCACTTTAAAGGATCATATACGGGAAGTCTGTAGAAAAATGAAAATAATCCCATGATGGCAACTATATAAAAATATGAATGCATATGAAGGTAACTGGCAACCATTAAAATATCCATTATGTATGGGGCACCTGGTTGGCTCAGTCATTAGAGCTTGCCAACTCTTGATCATGGGGTTGTGAGTTCAAGACCCATGATGGGCATAGAGATTACTTCAAAATAAAATCATGAAAATAGCACCTGGGTGGCCTGGTCAGTTAAGCCTCTGACTCTTAATTTCGGTTCAAGTCATGATTTTAGGGTCTTGAGATCAAGCCCCATATCAGGCTCTGCACTCGGCAGGGGGTCTGCTTGGGAAACTCTCTCTCCTCCTCCCCCCATGTTTGCTCACTCTCTCTTTCTCTAAAATAAATAAATAAATCTTAAAAAAACAAGAAAATAAAATCTTTTAAAATCTGTTACTTAGGATGACAGATTTATCAGTGGTTTTATTTCTTATTAAGTCTTCCTTAATTATGATATATACCATTTTTTCAATTAAAAATTATATAGTAAAAAATTATGAATGTTATATTTTTTAAGGTATTTGAAGTTTTGCCAATTCAACCAATCCTTGGGTTGCTTCACAAATTTCACTTCATTAGTGTGTCTAGAGGCTATGAAAGCTACATTTTATGATGGAGAAAAAAACAGTCATCTTAATACTAGTTCTAATCCCCTTGCTGAAAGGCTGACCTAATTAACAACTCTTAATTGGATGAATTAATTTATACTAAAACACAGTTTGATTCATACTATGATTAACTATAAACACCCTTCATGGGATTCATGGAATCCTCTGAATTTACCTTCCAATCCCATTACTACCTATAAAGCCATTTCAAAGAGTATTTTATGCACATAGATCAAAACCTTTTTAAAACTTTGGGGCCAGAAATTAAATCCTGTATTTTCATTCAATCATTCATTCAACAAACATTTACTAAGAACACTAGACTAAGGCTAAGAATATAAAGGCTTAAAAAGATAAAATCCTTATCCATAGTGAATTCTCAGCAGGTAATACAGACACGTAAAAAAAAAAATGCAATAAAGAATAAATACTCTGATTTTGTTATCCATAGGCATACTGTTAGTACAAAAAAAGAGAGAAGTCAGTCCTTCCCAGAATCAGGAGAGTGGGTCAGAAAAGCTTCAAAGAGGGTGAGATGTATGAGCCACGTCTTCAAAAATGAGGATGAGTTTGCCAGGCAAATGAGGTTGGTAACATCTAGGCAGAGAAGAGCCTGGACAAAACATAGATGTGTGATCCAGCATAAGTATCAGTTGGGACATAATAATAGGACAGAGTGAAAACTTCCATAGATCCATCAAATAAGATAAAAATAGTGGCAGTACCCACTATAAAGCAAGAGCAGACTCATAAAACTAAAGGGAAGGGTTCAAACTGTAAGCAACTGAAGAGTGAATGAAGGTCTCAGGAATCATACTCAGTAGACCAAGTCATTTATGGGGTAACATTCTGACAATAGAGAATCTTAATTCATGTAATTCATGTAATAATTCATGTAATAATAAGGGGATTCTGTAGTGCATGTAATGATAACAGAATATACTTTGTAACTCCGGACTTCTTGCACTGACAAAAATATAAAGCTTAGATAATTCTTATGATTTCAACCAGTTCATCCTTTCACTTCCTTTAAAACAATAGCACTTGGGGTGCCTGGGCAGCTCAGTGGGTTAAAGCCTCTGCCTTCAACTCAGGTCGTGGTCCCAGGGTCCTGGGATCGAGCCCCACATCGGGCTCTCTGCTCAGCGGGGAGCCTGCTTCCCTTCCTCTCTCTCTACCAGCCTCTCTGCCTACTTGTGATCTCTGGTTGTCAGTTAAATAAATAAAATATTTTTTTAAAAAATAAATAAAATAATAAAACAACAGCACTTGATGAACCAGTCCAAAATGATATCATAGGAAGATCCTAACCCACCTCTTCCCACAGACACACCACATCTACATCTACATACAGATAATGTCCCTCTGAAAAAGATCTGAAAACTAGATGAACTGCTGTCCACAATAAAAGATAAAAGAACTACCTCCAGATAGATAGGAGAAGCAGAGATATGGTCTTCCAAAAAAAACCATCCCCAAGTGACACACAATAGGAAGGGATCTCACCAGACAGGTGCTTCTCCAGGAGACACAAGGGTTAGTGCCCTACACTGGCGCCCACAACTAGAATCTGCACCAAACACATGAGCCCCCAGAACATCTGGCTTGACAAACGAACAGGGCTGATGTCTAGGAGTCTCAAACTGCTATAGGAAACTGAAATTCCCCTCTGGAAGGGCTCACCCCCAAGTCCCAGCAGAGACACAGCAGTTTGAAAAACACCTAGATTATATATGTAAGCAAGTTTTGTTTGCTGATCTGGGAGCATTGGCTTGAAGGATGGGGGACAGTTTAGATGACCCCCAGATATGGAGGCACTGAAGGTTACAACTATTGCATTCTCAGCAAGCAGCCGCAGTCTTCTCTGAGAATGAAGAGCATGGGCCGTTGCAGCTCTCCCTTACTGCTTGGCTGAGGCAGGAGAGGACAGTCACAGTGTTCTCCTGCTCCCTAGGTAAAGTCTCCAAGCACAGGCAGTTGTGACATGCCCCCAACCCCTAGATGAGCTGGTGAGTATGAACATTCACGGCATTCTCCCACTTGCAGCCTAAAGCTGCACACATACACAAACAAAGCACTTTCTCACTGCACTGCTTTTGCCCACATGCATAGTCAAAACATTTTCCCACTGCCTTTCTAAAGCCAGTGAGCATGTCCCACCCTCTACACTCTCCAGCTGCCTTGCTAAAGTCAGTGGGTGTGTGCAATTCCCACAACAGTCACCCCTGAATCACCTGGCCCTGATGGCCAAGAGGGCTAGCATTCCAAAGCTCCGCGCGACTGTAACAATTGGAAAGACAGTTCTTGGCAGGCCGTCACACCCAGGGTACTTCACAAATAGCGGACTGAAATACAACCCAGTATTCCTGTGAAAAAGGCCTATTGACTCAGACTAGAGCTTCAGCCAGAGGGAGAGGCTTCAGGTTTCCTACACATCTACAGTCTAAGGAGGCATTCCTAGGGAACTTAAGCAGGGAGACAAAATCTTTGCACGTTGCTGTGGCCTTACTGCAACTCAATGAGACTTACCAAAAAATGGTAAAAAGTTTAAACATTCATCTGGAGCCCTGATTCTTGCAACTGTCACTCAGGGTAGAGATCTCCTGGTCTAGATCTCCTCGTCTGAAGACCAGAAGGAATTGTGATTGCAGCCTCATAGGACTATATATATTTGCATACTTTAAAAGTTACCACCTGGAAGTTAACACTTCCAGTCAGTGTTAAACTTGATGCTAAATGATATTCCTCTGCTTGGATCACTGACAGGTCTTGGCACACTCTCAACAACAGGGGCATATCAAGAATAAATCAGGTTATTAGGAAATTACACAATCATAAAAGTTTAAGAGACAACCAAGAGCTAGGGAAAGGTTGAGAAAGGATCATCACCTACACAAGGCCACTCCAAAACTGAGAGAGGTAGCTGTTAAACCTAATACATAGGAAAGAAACACAGATAATTGAGTAAAATGAGGAATCAGAGAAATACTTTCCAAACAAAAGAATTTTTTAAATTTCAGAAAAAATCCTTAATGGTATAAAGATAAGTAATCTACCTGATAAAGAATTCAAGGTAACAATCATAAAGATGCTCACTGAACTTGGAGAAGAATGCAGAAACACACAGTGAGAGCTTCAACAAACAGAAAACATAAGAAAGTACCAAATAGAAGTTATAGAGTTGAAAAATATAATAACTGAACTAAAAAATATACTAGCAGCATCCAATAGCACACTAGGTGAAGTTCATGAACAGTTCAATGAGCTGAAAGATACAGTAATGGAACTCACCCAGAAAGAAAAAAGAATTTTAAAAAATGAAGATAACTTAACAAACCTCTAAGACAATGAATTTTAAAGAAAAATGAAATTTTTAAAAATGAAAATTCAAATTTCATTTTAAAATGAATTTTAAAAATTGAAAGAAAATGAATTTTAAAAAATGAAGATAACAAACCTCTAAGACAAGTTCAAGCAAAATAACATTTGCATTTTAGGGGTCACAAAAGGAGAAGAGAGAGAAAGTGGCAGAAAACTTATTGGAGAAAATAATAGTTGTAAACTTCCCTGACCTAGAAAGATTATGAATGAATTTTTTTTAATGAATTTGAAAAAATGAAGATAACAAACCTCTAAGACAAGATCAAGCAAAATAACATTTGCATTTTAGGGGTCACAGAAGGAGGAGAGAGAGAGAAAGTGGCAGAAAACTTTTTTGATAAAATCATGGCTAGAAACTTCCCTAATCTAAAAAGAAAACAGACATCCAGGTTCAGGAAACTCAGAGAGTTCCAAACACAATGAACCCAAAGAGCGCTACAATAGGACATGCTACAGTTAAAATTTCAAAGTTTAAAGATATAAAGAATCTTAAAAGCAGCAAGAGAAGAACAAATTGTTATATACAAGGAAAATTCCATAAGGCTATTAGTAGATTTCTCAGCAGAAACTTTGCAAACCAGAGGGAGACAACATGTTCAAAGTCCTGAAAAGTTAAAATTTCCAATTAAGAATACTCAACTTGGCAAGATTATTATTCATATTTGAAAGAGAAACAAAGAGTTTTTCAGGCAAGCAAAAGCTAAAAGGAGTTCATCTCTACTAAACCAGTCATACCAAAAATAGTAAAGAGACTTTTTTTCTTAATTATTTTTATTAACATACAATGAATGTATTATTTGCCCCAGAGGTCCAGGTCCGTGAATCATCAGGTAAAGGGACTTTTTTAAGCTGAAAAGAAATGGTATTAATTAATAATAAGAAAACATACAAAAGTAAAAATCTCACTAGAAAATGTAAATATATAGTAAAGATAGTGGATTCAGCACTTATAAAGCTACTAAGAATGTTGAAAGACATAAGTAGTAAAATTAACAAAAATTATAATAATTAGATAAAATACATAAAATAAAAAGATGTAAAAAGTGGCATCTAAACATAAAGTGTGGGGAGGGGCATATAAAAATGCAAAGTTTTGGGATGTGTTTAAATTTAAGTTGCTATCAACTTAAAATAAACTGTTACATGCATGGGATGATACATGTGAACCTCCTGGTAACCACAAAACAAGAACTTATAGTAAATGCACAAAAGAAAGTGAGAAAGGAATCTGAACATAAAACATATTAATTATCAAGCCAAAGGAAAGAAGGGAAAAGGAACAAACAAATCTAAGAACACCCAGAAGACAATTAACAAAATGGCAATAAGTACAAACCTATCAATAACCACTTTAAATGTAAATGGACTAAATTCTCCAATCATAAGATACAGAGGGGTTGAATAGATAAAAAAGTAACTCTCATATATCTGTTGCCTACAAGAGACTCATCTCAAAAGTAAGGACATATACAGACTGAAAGCGAAAGGATGGAAAAAGATATTCCATGCAAATGGAAACCAAAAGAAAGCTGGTATAGTCATATCCATATCAGACAAAATAGATTTTAAAACAAAGATTGTAACAAAAGACAAAGAGAGGTACTACATAATGATAAAGCAGTCATTTCTGCAAGAAGATACAAGATTTGTAAATATATATGCACCCAACATAGGAGCTATAAAAAATATAAAGCCAATATTAACAGATGTAAAGGTAGAAACTGACAATAATGCAATAATAGTTGGGGATTTTAATACCTCACTTACATCAACAGATAGATCATCCAGACAGAAAATCAATAAGGGAATATTGGACCCTTAAATGCATACTAGACCAGATGGATTTAACAAATATATATACAGATTATTACATTTAAAACCAGTAGAATACATTTCTGTCAAGTGTACATGGAATATTTTCCAGGATCAATTGCCTGTTTGGCCACAAAACAAATCTCAATAAATTCAAGAAGATTCAAATTATATCAAGAATCCTTTCTGACCACAGTGGTATGAAACTAAAAATTAATTACAAGAAGAAAATGAAAAAATTCAAAAAAGAAACATGAAAACTAAACAACATGTTACTTAACAACTACTGGGCCATAGCAGAAATCAAAGGAGAAACCAAAAAATATCTTGGAGACAAAAGAAAACAAGACAAGAATGCCCACTATCCCCACTTTTATTCAACATACTATTGGAAGTCCTAGCCATATGATTAGACAAGAATAAGACATAAAAATCATACAAGTTGGAAAGGGAAAAGTAAAACTGTCACTATTTGCAGATAACACATTATATACAGAAAAACTGTTAAGATTAATAAAATTAATAAATTCAGTAAAGTTGCAGGATATAATATTAATATACAGAAATCTGTTGAGTTTTTATACACTAATAATAAACTATCAGAGAAAGAAATCAATAATGCAATCCTAGTTACAATCACATCAGAAAGAATACAATACCCAGGAATAAACTTAAAGAGGCAAAAGACCTGCACTCTGAAAATTCTAAGATATTTATGAAAGAAATTGAAGAAGACAAATAAATGAAAAGGCATTCTGTGTTTATGGACTGGATGAATTAATATTGTTAAATGTTCATACCAGGGGCACCTTCGGCTCAGGTCATGATTCCAGGGTCGTGGGATCGAGCCCCACATCAGGCTCTTTGCTCAGCAGGAAGCCTACTTCCTTCCTCTCTCTCTGCCTGCCTTTCTGCCCACTTGGGATCTCTGTCAAATAAATAAATAAAATCTTTTTAAAAAATAAATAAATTAAATAAATGTCCATACCATCCAAAGCAACCTTTGGAATCCCAAGGATTCCAATCCATTGAATCCTATGGATTCAATGCAATCCTTATCAAAACTCTAATGACATTTTCCAAACACCCAGAACAAATAATCTTAAAATTCATATGGAACCAAAAAGACTCCAAATAGACAAAATAATCTCAAAAGAAGAACAAAGCCAGAGTATCATACTTTCTGATTTCAGAGAGCTATAGCCATTGATTTCAGAGTTATGGCAATCAAAATAGTATAGTACTGGCACAAAAACAGACACATAGGTCAATGGAATAGAATTGAGAGCTCAGAAATGCATACATATACAGCCAATTGATATACAACTTAAAAGGCAAGAACATACAACAGGAATAGGGCAATCTCTTCAATAGATGGTGTTAGCAAAATTGGACAGCTACATGCAAAAGAATGAGTCTAGACCATTATCTTACACCGTATGTAAAAAATAACATGAAATAAATAATATAATAAAAAATAAATGAATTAAAGACTGAATTTAAGACTTGTAACCATAAAACCCTTAGAAGAAAACATACACAAGGATATCTTTAACCTCAGTCTTAATAATGATTTTTGAGATCTGACTCCAAAGGCAAGGGAAACAAAAAGCAAAAATAAACAATTAGGACTACATCAAACTACAAAGTTTCTGCACAGTGAAAGAAACTATCAACAAAATGAAAAGGCAACCTACTGAATGGGATAAGATATTTACAAATCAGATATGCAATAAGGGATTATTATCCCAAAATATATAGAGAATTCATATGACTCAATGGCAAAAAACAATCCAATTAAAAAATGGGTAGAGGATCTGAACAGACATTTTTACAAAGACATACAGATGTCCAACAGGCACATGAAAAGATACTCAACATCACTAATCATCAGAGAAATGCAAATAAAAACCACAATGAATCATCAGCTTATACCTGTCAGAATGGCTATTATCAAAAATATAAGAAATAACAAGTGTTAGTAAAGACATTGAGAAAAGGGAACTCTTATGTCCTGCTGGTAGGAACGTAAAGTAGGGCAGCCATTATGAAAAATAGTATGGAGGTTCCTCAAAAAAATTACAAATAGAGCTACCACATGACCCAGTTATTCCATCAGTGGGTATCTACCCAAAGAAACTGAAAACCCTAATTTAAAAAATGTATGCACCTCAATGTTCATTGCAGCATTACTTACAATAGCCAAGATAAGGAAAAAATCTATGTGTCTCTCAGTGGGTGAATGGATAAAGAAGATGTGGAATATGTATATGATGGAATATTATTCAGCCATAAAAAAGAATAAAATCTTGCCATTTGCAACAACATGGATGGCTCTTAAGGGTATTACACTAAGTAAAATAAATCCGAGAAAGACAAATATCAAATGACTTCTCTCATATGTGAAACCTAAAAAACAAAACAAATAAAAGAAATACAGAGAACATATTTATTGGTGGCTGCCAGAGGGGAGGGTAGTTGGGGGTGGGCAAAATGAATGCAGGAGATTAAGTACTGTAAGCTTCCTGTTATAAAATAAGTAAGTCATGAGGATGTAATGTACAGCATGGAGAAGATAATCTTTAATATTGTATTAACTGCAAGGTGACAGATGATAACGACTAATTACAGTGACCATTTCACAATATACGCAAATGTCAAATCACAGTGTTGTACACCTAAAATATAATATTGTATGACAATTATACCTCAATAAATATAAATAAATAAATAAAATTTTTTAATATTTCATTTAATTATTTGACAGACAGAGATCACAAGTAGGCAGAGAGGCAGGCAGAGAGAGAGGAAGAGAAGCAGGCTCCCCAGTGAGCAGAGAGTCCGATGCAGGGCTCAATCCCAGGACCCTGGGATCATGACCTGAGCCGAAGGCAGAGGCTTTAACCCACTGAGCCACCCAGGTGCCACAATAAATAAAAATTTTAAAATGGAAAACCCATAGAGAAGGATAAATAGAACACAGAGAATTTCTAGGGGAAAAAAATACCACTTGATGACAGGTTGTAGGTAAATCTTGATATCCTCAAATGAAAAATGCTACATAAAAGGGATTTATTGGGGCGCCTGGGTGGCTCAGTGGGTTGAGCCTCTGCCTTCGGCTCAGGTCATGATCTCAGGGTCCGGGGATCGAGCCCCGCATCAGGCTCTCTGCTCGCCAGGGAGCTTGCTTCCCTTCCTCTCTCTCTGCCTGCCTCTCTGCCTACTTGTGATCTCTGTCTGTCAAATGAATAAATAAAATCTTTTTAAAAAATAAATAAATAAAAAGGGGGGGCGCCTGGGTGGCTCAGTGGGTTAAGCCGCTGCCTTCGGCTCAGGTCATGATCTCAGGGTCCTGGGATCGAGTCCCACATCGGGCTCTCTGCTCAGCAGGGGGCCTGCTTCCCTTCCTCTCTCTGTGATCTCTTCCCTTCCTCTCTCCTACTGTGATCTCTCTCTGTCAAATAAATAAATAAAAAATCTAAAAAAAAAAGGGGGGGGATTTATTAAATCCACTTTGAGTACAAAGACTCCTAAAGTATGTGATAAGGAAACACTATGTTCTGAGATCTTCCATGAAACAAAGAGGAGAGTGGTGTGTGTCCATCGTGATGCCATATTGTGAACTGCCCAGCAGTGTTTCTTTAAGGGCTCCAGAACACTTTGTAAGTATGTTTACTCTCATGTGAAGACAGTCGTCTGTTGCTCACATCCAAACAGAGGTAAAGAGGCAACATCATACAAGTGCAAAAACTGCAAGAGATCTTAAGCATCATCTATTCAACCTCTTCATTTGATGGATGATAAAACAGAATCAGATAGGTTAAGTAAGTTGCCCACAGCTTACATAGAGAGTCAGAGGTGAAAGCAAGACTGCAACCCAAGATCCCCACTTCCAGTAGTCTGGTGTGTTTGCTTTCAGTGCACCCTCCTGGCCTGTCCCAGAGGCGAAAGCTAAATCAGAAATAAAACTAATAAATCAGTCAACAGTTGAGTCAACAAGACTGTGATCCTATCACCTGAGTGTACCTGAGTGTTCATTTTGTAGTGAGCATGTGGGAAAAGAGGGTCAGTGTGAATACCTGCTACCTGCCTGGCACTTTGCTGGGTACTACATGTACACTCACAATGCATGATGCAAAGTTATTATCTCATCATTTCATAGTCAATGAGTAAATAAATATTTCCTGGGGAACCATTATGTGCCAAGGACATTTCTAGGCCCTAGAGATCATGCGGAACAAGAGTCTTTTCCTTCTTAGAATTACACTGTAGTTGGGAGAGACAAAAAATAAACAAGTCAACTAATGAATACACAAGAGAGTAGTAAGTGCTAGACAGAGAAATAAAATGAAGTGATGCAATGAAGTGTGACAAGAGGGGAGGTGGAAGAGTGTGAACTGCCTCATCTTGTGGGGCCAGGAAAGGCCTTCTCCAGGTCTGCTTCTCTCTGGGTGCTAAAAGGACAAGCAGTCGGGCACCAGGCATGCACCTTCACATGAGAAGGCATGAAGATGACCTAGAATCTGATGTCTAGGGGAAAAACCAGGTCAGAAGTCAGGGCAGGGCCCATGTGAGCCTGTGTGTGAAGGCACATGTCTGTTCAAGTATTACCAATGGAAGTAGGAGAAAATGGCTGAGGGCAGTTCAAAAGAACTTTCTGTAACAGTTTGCTGCTGTTTCCTTTGGTTTTTATTAAGCTGAGCTACTTAATATGCAATGGCTTTCACCCTGTGGCCTTCATTCCTCAAGGCTCTAATAATATTCAATTGCTCCCTTTCTCTCCACATGACTCCTTTCTTTTTTTAACTGGATACAACCGTTTCATAACCAATGGGTTGAAGTAAAGGTGATAGGGATGACGACCAAGACCCCCATGCTAATCACAAGAATTTCCTGGACCAAGACAAATGGGACAGAATGGTAGAAATGGTGCTCCAATGGGCATTCCAATAAGCATAAACAGATTGAACCCAAAGTGAGTGCAATACCATCAGGACTTCTTAAGAGAAAACAGCAATGAGATGTTGGAATTAATTTGAGGCCTCTGACATTGACGAGGTTGGAAGCAACACAAAGCTCAAAAAGTCAATCTGCTCTGGGAATGTTAAAAGGAAACACTTGTTTGGAACGAATTTTTAAGTGTGAAAAAGAAAGACTATTTTTGGTGGAATTTGTGAGCAGTGAGTCTGACCACACACTTGGGGCTGAGAGATGTATCACTGAGGGAACCATGGTCCAGCTCCCCGCAGTTTTCATGCCCAGCACCCAGTCGAGAAATTGTGTGCTCTGATTCAAGTCTGCAATGTGCTAAATGACTCCACCGGGAGTGACTCCGACTCTCCAATCCCCTCAGTCCAATTTCCGTTCTTCCTTCTCTTCACCCCAAGCATTCCTTGTTTCTGCCTTCCGAGTGATTGTGTACATCTTAAGAACCACACACCTTAAGTTTAACTGTTTCATAAATCACTTCCTCATTCTCCAGTGGTAAATATAAGTTCACACGGAATGCTGCACTTCAGTGACAGGATTCCATTTGAATCCACCAGACCATACTTCCTGTAACACATCCCCAGACCAGATTAAAGCCAACAGGCTAAAGGACTACATGCCTAAGGCAAGTCTACCCGCTGCATGTCTGAGCTAGTTTTGGCATGTTTTATGACACCTCTCCCTATTCTTGGCATCTGGACGGACACTCAGTCCTTTATTTGGCTTGTTGGTGTGGCATTCAGGAATATTTTGGATCACTGGGGAGGTTATATGCTATTTTAATTTATCTTCCTGGGTAGATTTTTCTATCACTGCACCACACACCAATAGATCCTAAAAAGTGCTCTTCTCGTTTTCATTGAAAACATCCAGTCACCTCCCAAATTCCACCACCCTACTGTGCCTGTGATGATCGGGTGACAATAATACAAGCACGTTAAGACACTGAGTTACAAGAGGCCGACTTCTAAGACTAGGGAAGCAGAAGTACATCCGGGAAACTTCTAGCTACATAGAGCAAAAGATGCCTTTCCATTTTGAAACCTCCAATTCTTATCCCTTGATTTGCTAATCCAGGAAGGTAAAATTCTCCTTTGCTTCTCAGTGAAATCTCCTAATAATGTACATTGCCTTTGGAACAGTTAATTTTCCAATTAAAACCAAGGTAACTTTGCCTTCATAATATAAATGATTTTTACGGTGGGATAATAACTACAGGAAGTTCATAAAAATTCTCATTGAGGTGGGGGAGAAAATTTTTTAATACTATAGGTTGTATTTATAATGTTTAGATTTTAGTATATTCTTTAGATATAAACATGATGTTTCAGATAATCACTGAAAGTGGCCTCCGTTCAACTTTTTCCAAAGCAATAGAGGAAATTTTAAAACTATGAGCTAAATAGGTGATAAAAATGACATGACATGGCTTTATACATATGACATGGCTTTATACATACAATATCTATAAATATATGACCAATACCAAAGCCTAAAGGTTTAAAGTTTAAGAGATCCTATATTTTACAGTTTTGTGGCTCACCTTGTAATCTAATTTTTTTTCTCATTTCAGATCGCCTGGATCAAAGACACAGAATTAAGAACCATGATTTTACATAACTACATATAATATTCTGTAACATATAGGTAGTAAATCACATGTTTTATTTTATTAAATATAATGGCATATTGTGCAAGATTAACAGATATATCACCAATCCTCATTATTCACACATTCTGTATTTGCAAAGTTCCCTACTTGCTAGAATTTATTTGTAACTCCAAAAGGAATACCCATAGCCCTTTCATAATCATTTGCAAACATGAGGTGGGTGAAATTTTTTTAATCACCTGATATACCCATTCCCAGCTGTGGTGGAATAAGGCAACATTCTGCCTTCTTGCTTCAGCTCTTACTATAAACAAGTGTCCTTTTCACTGTTACTTAGTGTCACGTTTTCCAAATTTTTGTGCTTTGTTTTGGTAACTTCGCTATTTAAAATGGGCCCGAGCATAGAGTTGAAGTGGTGTGTAGTGTCCCTAAATGCAAGGAGACTGTGATGAGATGTGACCAAAAACATAAATGTGTTAGATAAGCTTCATTCAGGCATGAGTTTTTGTGCTATTGGCTGTGAGTTCAATGTTAATGAATCAACTCATATTAAATAAGGTATCTAAACAGAAACACACAGAAAACAAGGTTATATATTGATCAGTGACAAAAATGTGACCAGAGGCTAGCAGGAGCCAACTTTACACCTTCCCTAAGAGCAATGGTTCAGTAGCTCCCAATCCAGGGTTCACAGTAACATTATAGAACAGAACTCCCAATCCCTTCTTGAAAGCACAAGCACCATGACAATGGAGTTCTGGCTCCACAGAGCATAGCTTAGTGCTATTAAAGTGTTTTCTTTAAGCTGCTTATCAGATGGTATTTCCCAAACGGCAAAGGGCCAGGAGGAAAGTAGTGACCAGCAACCCTGGGGTCCTGAGCAGGATTTCTACAGAGAGAAACCCTCAAAGCCGGAGCTGTCATGTGAAGAGGAGTCCAGAGCAGCTCACAAAGACTGTGTCCCATAAAGAGCCATGTCAGGACTAAGGTGTGCATTCTGTGGCTGTTTGTTGCACCTGTTTAGGACAAGATGAGAATGGGAAATCAAGAGGAGAATCAAGAGGGTCAGAAAGTGAACAAGGAGGCAGAGGATAAAAGGGCAGACAGGAAGGCAAGGTGTGGAGTAGCTACTGTACCAGGACTCAGGACTTTGCTGAGAACCTAGATGTGGGGATCCTGACCTCTGACCTGGAGGGAGGGAGGTGACAGGGAGTGAACAGTGCTGATAGCTACCTGAGTAACCTCTAAGGGAAGTGGACAAACTTGTCCCCAAGGGTCCTTACAACCTCTTGGGTGTATGAGAGGGTGATTATAAGGAAAAATAATGCAGTTTGGCAGTTCAGCTTTGTTGGTTTTTACAGAAATTCTTGCTTGCTGTCAGAGTCTTAAAAGAGAAGTGTCTTTGGGGGACTATGGTTTCACCAATCTGTAGTAGCAAAATGGTAGTGTTTAGGAGTATGAAATGTCTTTTTACTTTTTCAAGCTGTAACAAAAAGGGATACAAAGTTTGTTTGTTTGTTTGTTTTTTTAAGATTTTATTTATTTGACAGAGAGAGACACACCAGGAGAGAGAACACAAGCAGAAGTGGGAGAGAGGGAAGCAGGTTTCCCACCCAGCAGAGAGCCTGATGTGGGGCTTGAACCCAGGGTCCTGGGATCATGACCTGAGCCGAAGGCAGTGGCTTAAAGACTGAGCCACCCAGGCATCCCCCAAAGTTTGGTTTTTTATTAATGTCTGGTTATCTCCAATGATTAGATCAGCCTAGCCTTCTTTTTATTAACTTTCATTATAAAACTTTTTAATCATATACAAAAGCAGAAAGAATCATCTAATAGACTCCCACATACCCATCACCCAGCTTCAATAATTCTCAACATTTTAACCCAGCTTTTTCATCCTCTTATTTGACTAACAGACTTTGCATACAGTTTTTCATTCAACAAGTAGTTTTGAGCAACTGCCATGTCAGGCACTTTCCAAGTACTAGAGATGCATGAGTGGAAAAAAGAAAATGGGCAAAAAATACTTGCAGTCAAGAAGCTTACCTCCAAATAAGATAAATAACAGCTAATTTTACTGAAAGTCATGGGACATAACTGTTCTGGACACTTTACTTCAATTATTTCATTTAATCTCATTTAAATTTCATTTAAACAACAATGCAATGAGGTAGGTACTCTTATTATCCACTTGTTTACTGATGAGGAAATTGTAATACAGAGAGGTTAGGTAACTTGCCCAAGGTCACACATCTACCAAGTGTAGTTGGGGTTCAAACTGATTTCAGAGTCTGTGCTCTTAACCATCACACATTCTACTTCTCTACATCTTGGTAAGTCCTATCTCTTTCAAAAATCACTTCTCCCAGAATCCTGAGCTAATGTGACATAATGAGAATTTTAAGAACAAGGCATGTGTTAGCTATATAACCTTTTTTCTCCATTTATATTAACCTCAGGGAATCCTTAGTTTAAAAAAGCTATGGCAAAATTCAAAATTCAAAAGCTGTGGCCATTCATCCTTGTTGGTCCTACTTCTTCTTAAAATACATGTCTTTTTATAGATTCTAAATAAACATTATGGCAAATTAAAATATTTTCCTTTAACTCTCAAAATCTTACATTTTCTACCTTAATATTAAAAATAGCTAACAATTGGGGTACCTACATGGGTCAGTTGGTTAAGCATCCAACTCTTGATTTTGGCTTGGGTCATGATCCTGGGGTCATGAGATCGAGCCCCAACAGCAGGCTCTGTGCTTGGCAAAGAATATGCTGCAGATTCTCTCCCTCTTCTTCTCCCTCTCTCCCTCTCCCCAGCCCCCCAACCCCACTTTTGCTCTCTCTCTTTCTCCCACTCTCTAAAATAAATAAATAAACCTTTAAAAAAAAAATAGCTAACACTTATTGAGCCTTTGCTATCTGCCAGGCTCTGGGATAAGTACTCTAAGTACCTTCATACAGACTTCATAACAATATTGTAATATAAATATCATTATCCCTATGCTGTGGATGTAGAAATGAAGTGTACAGATAATGTAAACTATCTCAGTTCACATAGCTACAAAGTGGCAGAACTAGGAACTTGACTTTATTCCACATTCTTACCTACACTACTCCCCCTACCTCTACCTTAGAGGAATTCTCTACATTATAAAATCCAGAACTCTTCTGATTGTTCAGCAGAATATTTCATATGTATCATATAATATTTTTCCAAAACAAAGATTCTCAGCTTACTACTGTCCCACTCTACATGTTAAATTTCATGAAAAACTTGAGTTAGTTCTCCAAAGAGCCTGGCAATATCCACATTCATATCAGAATATTCATATTCTGAATAATTATCTCATCCTATTTTATCATTCATGACTGAGGTAAACCAACACATGTGCAGTTTTTATGACTATGCTCTCATATTAAAGGCATCTGAAGAAACAGCAAAGGCACCCAGAACCAGGACAGAAATCACATACTAAGGAAAACATCCAATAATATAGATCCTATTTTAAGCCATAAATAACTAAATTTACATAAATTACACTCTGCCTAGTAGAGTGCTTGGCACATAGAAAGTGCCTGCCGATTTTGTTTTAATTAATTAATTTTAAAGTCATTTGTGAATAAATCAGACTCTGCTTTTGAAAAGTAGTCTTGAAATCCCATAACAAGCTATTTATGATCCTGGAAAGCTGTTTAAAGTGTTTTAGGAAGTAATAGAAACCTCCCTACCTCCACTCCAGGTAAGGTACACTATTGGATGTTCTTACACTTTGTACATCTTGTAGATCTGAGCAAATTGTAATCATTTGTGTAAATGCCTTCTGAAGCAAACTATAAGCTCCACAAACATAAAACCTTCTGGATCATGTTCACTGTTGCGCCTGGCAAATCATTTCATTTCACTGAAATGAGTGAATTAATGAATCAAGGAGGGAACAAGTGAATGAATGAAATAAGCATTATAGTACTAGACAGGACAATGAGAGCTACCGGCTCATTTTTGGCACCATCTTTCCTCAGACCCCAAGGAAGTTCAAGTACTTACTTTCCTCAGTCAGGAGGCCTGGCTGTTCTCTCATCTCCTTTTTCCTTTCACTTTCTAGTTTTTGCCTTGAGTTCATCTGTATTGGTCTTAGTGTATCTGTGTTCTTACCTAAACTATGTACACTCTACTTTATTTTTTTTTAAAGAACTAAATTCATAAATAAACTCCAGATATTCCACATTTACTTGTGATGACTAACATGAATCCAAGCTCACCTACTAGAGAATTCTCTATGCATAAAGAAATGTTCCAAATCTTTATTTCTGGCCCCAAAACTGTAGTTATTTTTACTTTCCCAGAGAATTACCTTTAATGTCATTGAATTTTTCACATATGGTTAGATGATTTGCAGCTGATGATTTGGGAATTACACTGACCTTCAGTTAACCCTTTTCTACCTAAAATTAAATTTTGCAGCTACCCAAAACATTAGGAAATCCAATGCCCCCAAGGGCTTTGCAGTTAAAATCATAACACAAATGCTTAACATCTATAGAATCCCTCTCTGAATTTTTGGAATTATTTTGTATCATTAAAATTAAATAAAAAAAAAAAAAAAAGAGGGAAGGAAGAGTGAAGGTGATAGAAAGGTATCAGCATCAAGCTTTCCTGACATTTCTCAATGTTGTCGGCATCTCCTTTTCATTCCTTTCAGTGTAGCCATTGGATCCTGATGTGCAGGGCAGAGACGGTGTTAGAGAAGACTCTGGGCTGGAGTTGGACCACCCCTGTGTGACTCCACTTGGCTCGGGCTCGGGAAGAAACCTCCATCCACTGCCAGGAAATGAAAACCTGACTCAGGTACTGTAACTCCAGCCATCTCTAGCCAAAACTAGTCTACAGTATTTCTCATCCCTGTTTTACAGGGTCATGAATAGGGATCCAGGTCTCAACACAAGCCTAGCAAGGAAATCAATTGAGTTAGGGAATGTCACATAACAGAAAGGGGGTGCCCAGAGGCTAAGACATGGGTTCTAATCCCAGTTCTAGCACCAACTTGTGTGACGAAAGGTGAGTTGTCTTAACTGCCTGCACTCTTGTTTCCTCATCTACAGAGAAAGAATACCCACCCTGCCAACTTCACCCATATATTGTGAAAACATACCAACAGATGACTTCATGCACCCCACCAAAGGTTTCTCTTTGTGGAGCCCCTCCAAGAAGCCCTCTTAGGCAATGAATACCAAAGGCTTCCTTCAGCACCACCGCTGTAATCAGCCAGGGTGTAGCTGGGAAAGGGAACACACACACACACACACACACACACACACACACACACACACACTAAGGGGCACCTGAGTGGCTCAGTCGGTTAAGCATCTGCTTTCAGCTCAGTCATGATCCCAGGGTCCTGGGATTGAGCACCAGGTTGGGCTCCCTGCTCTGCAGGAGCCTGCTTCCCCCTTTCCTACTCCCCCTGCCTGTGTTCCCCTTCCTGCTGTGTCTCTCTCTGTCAAATAAATAAATGAAATCTTTTTTAAAAAACCCACATTAAGGGACGCCTTGGTGGCTCAGTTGGTTGGACGACTGCCTTCGGCTCAGGTCATGATCCTGGAGTCCTGGGATCGAGTCCGGCATCGGGCTCCCAGCTCCATGGGGAGTTTGCTTCTCTCTCTGACCTTCTCCTCGTTCATGCTCTCTCTCACTGTCTCTCTTTCAAGTAAATAAATAAAATCTTTAAAAAAAAAAAAAAAAAACCCACATTAAGTTAATGGCCTCTTCCTCCTGGTCTTCTTCCTAGCAAAAAAAAAAAAAAAAAAAAAAAAAACAGTAACAACTACAACTATCACTATGGAGCCTTCTATCAAGCATTTGACTTGCTTTGCCTCTCTTGATTTCCACAAAACCCCCCTGGTAAGTACCAATCACCCCATTTTAAGTACCAGTAAGCATCATTTCATTAATACTGATCATTTTACTGATGACTGATCATTTATCTGTATCAGTAGCCCCATTTTATAAAAGAACTGAAAAATTCCTTTAAACAACTTGCCCTACTAACATATCCTCAGAACTTCCAAACCTCAGGGTTAGGTAGGAAGACATTCTTTCATGTCAGAATTTCAAACACTGAAGCAAGCTGATCAGAAAGAGAATTTCTATTTGAAGATTGGTAGACTCATTTTTCTGAATGATCCTTCAAACCTCCCTTCAGGTAGCACCTAAAGACAGTTAGTTCCAGACCTCTCGCCCAAATCACTCCCGGATCAGAGAGCCCTGGATTCCAAAATGGAAGTATCCAGCATGATTTAACAAGAAGAGGGCCACATGAGGAAGAGGCATGTCAAAGGGTGCACAAACAAGCTTTTCTTCCACAACCAGGCATACTTACAAGTCACCACGTAAATTGCGATTTAATGGTCCAGCCTGTGGTATAAAAAGTCAGCAACTTTCACAGTTTTGAAAACTGAGCAAAAAGAGAGACAGGGAGAAGTCTGCTTTTCACACCCACACAGTCTTATACACTTGACTTAAGTGCCCCGAAAATTCCCCTAAGCATTTTTATCATTACGTATCACTTGTATCACTCCACAATTTAGTCAGCCAAACCATATCCTTTTCCATCTTTAGATAAATTGCCTTTTGACAAACTGCACACAGAGAAAATATCACGACGTCCCCAAGTTCTAATCTCTACACTGTTTTTCTACTGAAATGAGTAAGATTTTCCTACTTAATTATTTAAGTACATAAGCAACAAATACATATATAACATGAGTATCATCAACAATATATTTACTCACTCTCTCTTGCAATGTATTTCAGTTTTATCACTAAAAAAAAGGTGCTCATTTGCCCTTTCCAATACAGCAGATTAAGCTTTCATTACAGTAGATTAAGCTTTAGCTATATTTTGGGAGAGAAATGAATCAAAAAGTGCAAGATGCTTTGTCACTATCATCAAATGTATAGTAAATATTTAAAACAAATCCTTCAATATATCATAGAGAAGCTAAACTTTATAAACCACTACAAAATGCTTAGCACAATTCATTTTAGCCAAAGTCAAATAAGAGATCAGCTCACCTTCCTGTGCTATAATAAGGTTTATTTTGAAGAGAATACAGCAACTAATACTTTATTCATCCAACTACTATTAAACTACTCAAGAACACACTTGAGACTAGGATTAGATGTAGGAATACACGTACACAGTTCCTGGTGACCCTACACCCATTAAGGTTATTAACACATCAAAAAGATATTTATCATATAAATAAGTGTATACAGTACTATGTCAAGCTAAGGAATGTGTTGTTATATGAAACACACACACACACACACACACACGCACGCACACACACATACACACACACAGCCCTGAAAAGTTCGAGCCCTTAGTTGCTCTAAGAACAGCAATAGGAACATAACCCTGATACCTGGTACCTAACAGTGCCTGGCTCAGGGCAGGAACTCAGTATCTGCTCATGGATACTGATGTGATTCAACCCTAATGTAAATTTCTTAGGCAGAATTATAAAAATTCTTGGACTTAAGCAAGTCAGAGCCAACAGTCTTAAAGATCTTTTTTTTTAATATCTCAGTTTTGTTTCTTTACAAATTTCCTACTTGAAATTAATATACTACTTCTTGAAATTAGTGTTACACAAGTTGAGTTTGTTTTCACATCCTAAAGTACATGAGTTTTACTTTCAGTTTTTAACCTAATGAGGCCCATGTTTTGATCAATACACTTTAATTCACATAACCCTCTTCAAAGCCAAGTGCTTTCAAAATGATTGTACTCTTATATTTGTAGCACCTGTTACAGTTATCTCATTTAATGCAAACAACAGACATGGGAGTGAAAAAGACAGCTTCACTGTCCCCATTTAACACGTGGGAACGGAGCTCAGAGAAGTCGAGGTGCTGGCCAATATCACAGAACGAATGACTGACAAAACCAAACTGGAATCTAGGTCTTCTGGGTTTTCCTCCAACATGCTACCCACACATAGCACAGCAAATCTATAACCGTAGAATTAACCACAAAGAAGCTATTTCTACTATGCCTTTATTCATTCAACAGGTACTTCATTAACTCTATACACCAGATACTGAGCTAGAAAGATGAGAGAAAGCTCCACAATTCTCTGTGCTTTTGCAGCAACTTTGTCTAACTCTTTTTTTCTTCTTCTTCTCCCTGCTTCCAGAACTAACCTAGGCTTTCCACCTTAACGAGTCCAAAATAAACCTGCCAATGGCTTAAAGTCATGCAACCACTGGTCCCATGATGAAGGCATCTTAAAGTCCATTTTGGAGGAAAGTTTCAAAATCTTCCTTGAATCTTCAATCATCTGAGTACCATGGGGTAAAGCAGAGGCAGTTCTGCTTAGAAAACATGATTCCGTGATACAGAAAGGTGATACAGTGAATGTCCCGCTGGTTTTTCCCCCATGATCTATTTGATTCAATCACATAACCTCCTCCCAGTGCCTATCCACTTCTCTGGGTACATACGATTCACTGAATCCTCCACTCGCTTACCTCAGTCTGGACATCTAACCAGGACTGTTTATGAAGGTGTTTCCAGACACCTGAGGATAACAAAATTTTTCACCCAAAATTTCTCCTTCCTGAAATATTGTCATTCAAGTTTTATTCTTTTTTGCTAAATATTAATATTAACATAATATTATAAATATTAATATTAATTCTCTTTGTTCAGTTTGTTTTAAAAATGTAAATGCTCTTAGAAAAACTACTGTGCGGAGTTTCTTTTGCCTTAATGTGAATTGGATTACTATAAGCTTTCTACAAAGGCAGGAGGAACCAGACACCCACACTTTTACAGGGTCCTGAGAAAGAGGAGCCATATAGAATATTTGAAAGCAGAAAACAGACCAGCAAGGGAAAGACTGCCTCTGATAAAGCTTTACAACTTCATATTCTGCCAAAAGGAGCTCTGAAATAATGGTATATTGTTAAGTAAAGGTATGTTGTTGGCTCCTGAAAATAGAATCCCCACTGGGTAATTTTTCTGCTTTTGGCTTTTTTTTTTTAATAAAAAATCATTTTTAATATAAATATGGAACTCTGGCTTCTATGGGAGAAATGAATTAATTATTTAGAGCATGAAAATTTCCAGCTACCTCAGAAATTTTTATCCAAGTGCACTAGCAAATCATCAAATAAATCATCATCCCCCACAACTTTCTCAAACACCTCCCCATAAATATTCAGTTTTTCCACAAAATCCACAATTTAGTTTAAGACCTGGGGACCCTCTTTGATGCATTCTATTTTCTTCCCATTTGTAATCTATCACTGGAAACTGGCATTTCTCACCATACAATTTGTCTTATTCTCTGTGACCCCCATTCCTTTCCATTGCACCCTGGATCATAGCAGTGCCCTCAGGGTGAGATTACGTATCTTAAGTCCAGTGGTTTTCCATCTTGGTTAAAAATTTTCTAGGGAAATTTTTTAAATACGTGGACCTGAGGTTTACCCACAGAGATTCTAATTTAATTGGTATATGGTACAGTCTAGGCATTAGAGTTTATTGTTGTTAATTGTGGTAAAATATATGCAGAATAAAATTTACCATCTTAACTATTCTTGTGTGCACAGTTCAGGGTGAAGTAAATTTACATTGTATGTGACCAATCTGGAAAGTTATTTTCATCTTGCAGAACTGAAATTCTCTACCCATGAAACAAGCATATCTCATTCTCCCCTCTCGCAGTTCCTGGCAACTATCATTCTACTTTCACTCTCCGTGATTTTGACTATTCTATGTTCCTTATATAAGAAGAATCTTTGTTATTGGCTTACTTCACTCAGCATAATGTCGTCAAGGCTCATCCATGCTGTAGTCTGAATAATATCCCATTATATGTGTATACCACATTTGACCTATTCATTCATCCATCTATGGACACTTGGGTGGTTTCCACTTCTTGGCTATTGTGAATAATGCTGCCATGAATATGCTTTCAATTCTTTGGAGGTATACACCCAGAAGTGGAATTTCGTCTGCCTTTGCCCATAAAAGGTGGTGATAATTTACTCTTCTGTCAGCAAAAAACAAACCATATATGATTTGGACCCTCCACCCCAAAAGAGGAGTACTCCCTCCCCAAAGCATCTGAGTCAGCCATCACCCTTTCTTGAATGTAGACAGTGTACAGAGCCTTACTCTGCCCTGATTGCCTTGAGGCTGGCCTTGAGCTGAGACACTTAACGTGTCTTCACCAACAAGGAGAAGGTGGGAATATACCAGAAGGGATGGCTGGCAAGACCCTGACTCTGGGCTGGAAGAGTAGTACTCACATAAATGATTAAAAGGCTTCAGTGTCTATGAGCACCAAGAGATTATTATGCTTACTCTCCAAGTATAATTAAAATCATAAACGAGTTTAGACTCTGAACTGAGTATAGACTCCACACAGTTCTGAGTTTCTCTATCATGTATATCAACCTTACTGCTTTTTATATACACACATGTACACACACACACTTACATGTGTCTGTATCAACTAGTACATGTATAAATCAATTATTAAAACTTTTTCAAAACATTGTTTTCTTATTTGAGGGCCTCCTTCTTGCCAGTTTTTGCAGCTATGTTGACTCTGTCACCTGGGTTGCCCAGCACTGTCCATCCCTCTGGTGAGGACTAGAATTGGAATCTACTGATTCAGGATCCAGACCCAACACAAGAAAGCCTGAGTAAAATTTCCTGGTCCTCCACATACTTGGCAGGGTCTGAGAGCAGAATGTTATGACATAGTACTAATGCTTTGTATTATTTAGGGCACCCTCCCAGAAATTACACCACTAGACCCTGAAGTAAGGAGACTCTATGCTTGCACACATTTACAGACAAGCAACTAAAACCCAGCCCAAAGTCATATAGCAGATCAGTGTCTCAGACTGCTATCCTGCCTCAGACATCTGCCCTTGTCCAGTGCACTCCTGGCATGGATCTTCCCTGCTCCTGTTCTTCCATCTGCTTTTGAAGTAGTGGGGACCAATCTTCCCAACCTTAAGCCAACTTCACTCTTGGTATCTAAGCCCTACTGGAAATAGGAGCCCCAAGCCCTCTTCTCAGGACACTGGTAATTCAGAAAAGAAGAAGGATGCACATAATGAAAAGAGACAGGAACACAAAATGCTTTGAATGTATCACCATATATAAAACCAGCTGCAGCTGGTACACAAGAGTCTTGGGCGGGGGGAGTGGGAGGGGAACTGCTGGAGGAGGGGTGGAGTTGGTCAGAAGGAGGTGAGCTTTGAGCAGAAAGTGGTGGAGGAGCATGACCAAGAGAAAGGCATGGTGCACTCTCTTCCAGCAAGAAAAAATGGCTGTCGTATAGAAAAGTTCCAGGGTTTGATAAATAAAACATGGAGGAAAGAGGGCTGTAGGTCCAAAAGGGGCAGTCTTGCCAGGATATGTGCCAGTAGCCTAGGCAAATGCAGGCAATTATTAAATGTCACAAATCCATGACTGGAGTTTTGTATTTTTTTCTCGAGGTGACCAGAAGCCATGGAAACAGCAGCTCTCTCATGGAGGTATACTGGCCCTCATTCACCTATGAGTCTTAAAAACCAGTTCTTCCAGGGCAAGAACCACAACTGTCTTAATCTAGGTCAAATCCCATGTAGGTTCCACCAGCCTGGTCCATATTAAGTGCTCAATAAATATTTATCAATTGATTTCCTGATTTGCTATGGAAACTTAAGCAAGTTACATTCCCTCTTTGAGCCTCAGTTTATTTATCAGTTCACAGTCATGATCTGTCTCTATAGTCAAAAAATTTAACCATGTTTGTGGTTTAGCATTTCCCAAGAGGAAATGGGCTGAGATGAGGCACACCCTAGACAGGGCAGAGCCAGAGGCCCTACCCCAAACCCCACTGTGCATCATCCCAGGTTCCTAACACCAATCTAAGGAGAAATCTGAGGTGGAAATGAAAACAGGCAGAGGACACATGAACAGTCAAGACCCAACAGGAAAAGACTCTACTGGGAATTAGGAGACCTGATTCTAGTCCTAGTTTGGCTAGTCCTATCTGTGACCCAGACAAAGTCACAGCGGGCCTCATATTTCCTAATCCATAAAATGACTGGGTATGCACCAGGGAAAGTTCCCTCCAGATCTAAGACCTTTCTTTTTCCCCTCCCTCTCTCTTCAGAGCCAAAAGTTGCTCAGTCAAAGCAAAGCTGTGCTTGGCCATAAAAGACACTTGAGCCCATTATTATTGCTAATATTCCCATGGTCTCCTAAGCTCCAGATCTGCACTTTTTCTTAGGAGTATTGATGGGAGACGAAGTAAAGCAGAAGGCAAAAGTCTCAGTTTCCTCTATCCTAAGCCATAGTAAACTACCAAAAAAAAAAAGTAAAGGCTATGAGGAGGGGACATTTGGAGCATCAGTATAATCCCTCCCCAAACTGGAATAACTGCACTTTTCAGTTTTTGCATCTGTGTTGTCACTGGGGAATTATCTGGCTGTGTCTGTGTTTTAACATCTGTCAACTAAATCAGAGATTCAACTGCAAAAATTGTAGGACTCAGAAGCACCATGTGGTTTTTGACACTCCCGGGATGACACAGGGTCAAGAAAGCAATAAATGAATTGCCATGAGACCCAATAAAACATTTTCATCAGTAACACGGCCCTTGTTCCAAAAAGCCTTCACTCCCAAAAGAAAGAACATGTACCCATTTTCTCCAGAACCATATTTGGAAATTTCAAAGAACCAGACCATAACAACTAGAAATATCTGAGATTTACAAACATCTATTTAAAGAGTGTCAGGTCTCTAAACATAACAGAATTAAAATTGCCCATCAGAATACTCTAGGTATAAGTAAGTACCACCTTGAAGCAAGACATATGTGCTTTGACACCTGCTACACAATATTGTAGGTACCCTACACAATGGGCATATACTTGTATAGAAATGCTTCCTAAGGTCCTTCTGATTTAACCAGGGGTTAATCTTTCAGCTTCCTCTGTTTTGCAGATAAAGAAATTAAGCTAGGAAGTAGTGGAGTCACACATCAGCTCAGACAGCCTAATTGATATACACCCATATTAAAAATCATAGAATTCTTGGGGCATCCAACTGCTTAATCAGTAGAGTATGTGACTCTTGATCTCAAGGTTGTGAGTTCAAGCCCCATGTTGGTTATGGAGCCTACTTTAAAAAAAAAAAATCACAGAATTCTCAAGGTTTCATATAAAAATTGAGTCACCAAATCACTCCCCTCTGCACAAAGTAAAAGTGTGGTATCAATATTTCAAAACACCTGGTAGCCCATCAGCAAATTCACATAGCAAGTCTTCAACTGGGGCAAACAGTAGAATTTCCTTCCCTTAAAGGGACCAATTAATACTACCTATAGTTCCAAACAGGATCTCTTGACTACTAAAATGATAGCAAAAACCCTGTAAAAAGAATGTAGTCAATTTCTGTAATACATTTCCATTTAGGCTGAAATTTCAAAGACTAATGTTAACTTAAAAAAAGGTTTCTGGGTCCTTTTGCTTTTCACAAGTTTTGAACTCCACACCCAATACCCATATTTGTCAGAAGGCCTCACTTGGTCTGAACTAACCAGAAGCTTGAATGTTTTCTGCTCTTCCCTGTCCTTGGATAGCAGGTAAAGCTCAATGATATATAATTGTCACTACTAAGTCCTTACTATAATTCATCCACTGTCATAAGCCCTTTACACGTATTACCTCATTTAATCTTCAAAACAACTTTCTATGTCCAATTTAGTCATCCCACTTTACAGATATGGAAACCAGAGACACAGAGGGATTACCTTGTTCAAGGTTAAGTAACTTAACAAACCACTAACTGATGGAGTCTGAATCTGAACTCAGATTTTTCTGCACTAGTAGGTAACCTCCACAAGAACAGAGATTTTGGATTTGTTTTATTCACTGCTATATTCTCAGCCACCTACATGGTACCTGGAATATAATATATGCTCAATAAATACTTATTGAATGAATACACTGTACATTCTACTCAAACAGGAGAATGACTCAGCATTCCAAGCATCAACTTGATCCAAATCAAGTTCCTTAGACAAGCATTCTGAGAGACAATTCTTTATGCAATCCCTGGGCTTTGTGTAAAGAATGCAAAAGCCCATTGTGTCCCCCCAACCAGAGCTGGAAGAAATCTTTTCGACCTATTTCCTCCAAGCTGCTCTCTGAGCCCCCCTTCTCCCTGGCCACCCTGATTAGGTCACTGCTGAAACTGGGTCAGTGTTTAAACGCTGAAGTCAGCTTATAATGCTTTAATCGTTAAAGTTTACTCTGTCGTCTACACGTTAAAGAATGAAACTACCACTCCAAATCACAACACCCAGAATCTAATGATCTAATGATCTGTCTTCAGAATGGTGTTAAGACACAGACTTAGAGTTTGCCTTTAGTTTATCACAAAGTAACTTCCAGAACTGAATTGAGGCACATGAGGCCTCACTCCTCCGCTCCCACCCTTCATCAGAAGGCCACCTAGCTCCTGTCCTCTGCCATTCTCCCAGGCTCCTCCTAAATTAAAATTTTGGATTACCCAGACTCCAATGCCTATTTAAAATAAAACCTAAATTACTACCTTATGTTTGGGCAAGTCAACACTCTGTCTGGCATCTCTCATTTCTGTGTGAGATTTGAACAAACCCACCCGACACAAGTGGAAAATTGGTCTTGCATCACATACTCTGTTGGGATCACCACATTTGGAATTCTAGTTTTATTCTCCCACAGAGTCAAATTTAGCCCAACCCTAGAGAACAGCTCTGTGCACTCTGACATTCAAAATAATATTTGCTAAAAAGCGTGGGGGTTTGCAGGCAACTTGAGCTGCAGCAAGAGGCATGTTATTACTGACTCAACTCCTACATGGGTTCCATCTTAGTCATCAGGCACACGGTCACGGGCCTTGGCTTGGTTTCACAACCTCCCGCTTTTTTTTCAGTTCAGCCTCAGAGGACTCAGGTAGGTGTTCTGCAGTTGTTGCTTTGTTTTGTGAAAGTCAAAGAGTAAGCCATCATGTTTACAGTATTTTCTTTTCAGGCAATCTCATCAAAGGTGAGACAAAACTGATACACAGGCAAGTATGCCTTGAATAAATGGAAGTCATGGCATGGGGCCTCCAAGCTAGAAAGGACTGAACAAGGAAGTAGCAATTCTTAAAATTCTCTCTGACTTAAAACCAAATTTCAAGCTGAACTTCATTCCCAGTTGGAACTGTCCCTCCTGCTGCCAGTTTTTACTGTTCACCAGCCACACAAGCAGATGTCACTGATGAGGATAATTTCTCTTTTGTAGTAAAGATCTGAAGCTCATTCAGGTTACCTCAAGGAAAAACGAGATTTATTTTAAAGATAAAAGGATTAGGCCTGGCTCGGAAACTATTAGAATCCCAGGTAGTTACTCTCCTCTTTCTCTTTTTATTTATTTATTTATTTATTTATTTATTTATTACATATATTTTTATCCCCAGAGGTACAGGTCTGTGAATCGCCAGGTTTACACACTTCACAGCACTCACCAAAGCACATACCCTCCCTAATATCCATAACCCCACCCCCCTTCTCCCAACCCCCCTCCCCCCAGCAACCCTCAGTTTGTTTTGTGAGATTAAGAGTCACTTTTGATTTGTCTCCCTCCCAATCCCATCTTGTTTCATTGATTCTTCTCCTACCCACTTAAGCCCCCATGTTGCATCACCACTTCACATCTTTCTTTCCACATGCATTTCATTCTTTTCTCTTTGTCAACTGACCTCCTTGTCACTTTAACTTGTACCAAATCAAAATGGCTGCCTTTTAAGTCTATTTAATGACCCTTTTAGCTAGCTGGCCTTGGCTTCATTCTCCCATTATTCTGATTCTCCAGGGCCCATAACATCTTTGTGGGCCAATGCACACAGGTCCTGGAAACTGGTCAGTCTAGGCTAGACCTAGTGGCTCGAGGCTGGAGACATCCCTGATCGTGAAGCAAAGAGGACACCAAGGTCCAGACAGACAGGCTGAGATCGTGTAGCATAAAATATAGTTACTAAGGAACTGTGGATGGGGAAGCAATGCCTGTGCTATCTCCAGTACAAATGTTTTTAAAATTTTCCTTCTCGGTGAGGGCAAATTTGCTGACAGTCATCATTTATAATTAAGATTTCACATATTTAATACTACTATTATCTTAATTAATTCCCCCTCATTCTTAAAATTAAATTAGACAAACTGGACAAAAGCTTTAAAGGGTAAATGTAATCGTAATTTGAAAAGCTCTGGGAGTCTTTGATCCCTACAGAATAATGTACTAACTCTTAACTCTTTCAGAAGGCTATTTGTCAATGAACAACATTATGTCCCCTCTAGGTTATCCCAACTCCAGCAAGAACCTAAAACATGTAGGATGCACACCGTTTGAAATAAAATCAAGATTGGCTAATGTCTCTCATCACCTCTGTTTTTTATAACTGTACCTACCTCCTGCAGCTCGTGAATGTTCAGAAAATAATAAGACTGTCCACTGGCAATTCTATCATAGTTTTTGCATGTCGATTCTTGACAGTCCTCCCAATTTTCTCTCTGATATTAAGAATAATGTTTACAATGTGGTAACAGCACATTCCCAGTGTGAGTGTGGCCAACAGTCGTAAAAGCAAACACCTAGGGCCATCTCTGTTGAATATGCTTTACAGTACTGGTCCCAGGGGATAAAGTAGCCCAGTGCTCAGGGAGGGAATTGTAGTATAAGAATCCATTGACCTGCAGCTGAACTTACCACTCGCTGTTTTTCTCTTATAATCTAAATCTGGAAATGTGCTGTCTGGTCAGCAGTGCACTACCAAGTCATTCAGCAAAATGCTCCAGATGCCATAAAAGTATGCCCGTGTGTTAGAAAATGAACTTGTAAAATATAGTGTAAGGATTGTGTGAAGGCCATATTTCAGACAGCCAAAATGCTTCTGCCGCGACACCTTTGTAACACAGCCAGGCAGCAGCTGTGTGTATTGTAGACGCTGTGGGTGTGAGTCTGTCTACAGAGTCACAGCTGACCCTGACCCTGGCCTGCCTTGTCACCAAACACCCTCACTGGGAACACGTCCTGCATCCATCTCACTGGGCACTGACAACAGAGCCAGGCCTGCCTCAGAGAGTTCTTTTCAAATCAGCACTCTCTTTGGCCTAACTTCATAAGACACATCACTACTCTCTAACCACTGGCAATGTGGAAAACAGACACAAATCTTATGTGACAAATCTTATATAATTTGATAAAGAGCAAGCCAAAATTTTAGGGGAAAGAATAGTAGCTATTTTAGAGGAGTAATTGTGCTTAAAAAAAAAAAAAATTCCAGGCATTTTACAATGCTATCTAACCTTTTATATTTCAGATGAGAACCTTGGTTTTAGTTTATCTTTGAGTTTGTTAGTATAGCTGTTGTCTTATCTTTTGCTTTTTAAAAGCACTTTGTGTTGATTTTTTTTTTAGTAAAGCTACCTGTGTATTTATGTTATCTATGTCTAGAAGTTATCATCCCATAAACTTTTTTTGTTGATTCCACTTCCTAATTTTCACTCAACTCAACTGACTTCTCTTCACCACATTGACCCTGTCTAAGCTCCTGTCACCTTCACCTTCAATATTACTCTCCTGACTGGCCTCCCTATTCCACTATTGTTCCCCCAATCCATTCCATATATTACACTCAGAGTACTGTTTTTTTAATACCGATCTGACCAAAACATTCTCAGGTTTAAAAGCTTTCAATTACTTGTTAATGACCCCCCTCCTACTTTTCCAGCATAATCTCACACCAGTATTTCCCCCTTCACCCTCCTGCCAGCACTACCCCCACATCTCAGAGCTACAAGGGTCTTCTTCCAGTTCCTCCCAAATCCTTGCCCCCTTAAGACACTTCCCAATGCCACTCCTTCTGCCACAAATATCCATCTCACCTCTTCACCTGAAGTGCTGCTACTGGTCCTTCCTCTCAGCTTAAACTGCACCTTCCAGAACCTTCTCCCAACTGCCAACTCAGGCAAGATCCTCTCAAAGCACCGTACTCTTCATCATGCTTATTATCACAATTAGTTGTCAAATGTGTGGTTTTGTGCTGTGTTCGCCTTGGTCTTTCCCAGATGCCTGAAGTAATAAGCATCTCATCAATACCAACCACAAATGAAGTGCATCACCTTTATATGATATGATATATGTTCCAAAGAACAACTGAAGTTGTGCACAAGGTGGGTTAAGGTGCACCCTGACAGGGGTGTTTTGCACCAACAGAACATTCTTCCCTCAGTGCTTCCTGTCCTTCCAGAGGCCACAGACAGTTGATTAACCCTGGTCTGGCTGGGAAACTGAGGTCTGCCTGAGAAGGTGACTGGTGAAACTTATAACCCAAAACTCAGCTGGCCAAACTATGCAAGAAATCACATTTCTAAAGTTAGAAGGAGCCTCAAGATTTTATTTCTCTCTAAAGAAGACATACAAATGGCTAACAGACACATGAAAAAATGTTCATCATCATTCGCCATCAGGTAGATTCAAATCAAAACCACATTGAGAGGTGGTAAGGTGGTAACCTAACACCAGTTAGAATGGCCAAAATTAACAAGACAGTAAACAAGTTTTGGAGAGGATGTGGAGAAAGGGGAACCCTCTTACACTGTTGTTGGGAATGCAAATTGGTGCAGCCACTTTGGAAAACAGTGTGGAGATGCCTTAAGAAATTAAAAATAGTGGGGCACCATGGCTCAGTTGGTTAAGTGACTGCCTTCGGCTCAGGTCATGATCCCAGGTCCTGGGATTGAGCCCTGAATCAGGCTCCCTGCTCAGTGGGGAGTCTGCTTTTCCCTCTATCTCTGCTGCTCTGCCTGCTTGTGTCTCTTGCTCTCTCTGTCAAATAAATAAATAAAAGCTTTTTTTAAAAAAATTAAAAATAGAGCTACCCTATGACCCTACAATTGTGCTACTGAGTATTTACCCCAAAGATACAGATGTAGGGAAAAGAAGGTCCATCTGTACCCCCACGTTCATAGCAGCAATGGCCACAGTAGCCAAACCATGGAAAGAGCCAAGATGCCCTTCAACAGATAAATAGATAAAGAAGATATGGTCCATATATACAATGGAGTATTATGCCTCCATCAGAAAGGATGAATACCCAACTTTTGTATCGACATGGATGGGACTGGAAGAGGTTATACTGAGTGAAATAAGTCAAGGAGAGAGAGTCATTTATCATATGGTTTCACTTACTTGCGGAGCATAAGGAATAACACAGAGGACATTGGGTGAAGGAGAGGAGAAATGAGTTAGGGGAAATCAGAGGGAGAAACAAACTATGAGAGACGGTGAACTCTGAGAAACAAACTGAGAGTTTTAGAGGGGTGGGGGTTGGGAGAGCCTGGTGGTAGTATTAAAGAGGGTACGTATTGCAGGGAGCACTAGGTGTTGTGCATAAACAATGAATCTTGGAACAATGAAAAGAAATTAAATTAAATTTTTAAAAATAGCTAAATCTTACCTTGGTAAGTCATTTTATGTAAATAAACAATTAAAAGGCAGAAATTAGCAAATGGATAAAAAACAATGACTGAACTATATGACATCTATGAGACATACTCTAGACTCAAAGATACAAATAAGTCTAAAATAAAAGGATGGGAAGAGATATACCATGTAAACACTCAACTAAAGGGAGCTGGAGTGGCTGTGTTAGCATCAAATAAAATAGACTATAAGGCAAAAATTTGTACCAGAGATAAAGGAACAGTTTTTAATGATATAAAGGTCAGTACATCAAGAAAAGATAAGAATTACAAACATATATGCACCTAACAACAGAGCCTCAAAATACATGAAGCAAAACCTGATAGAATTGGATGAAGAATTAGATAATCCAATAATACAGTTAGAGGTAACTCTAACTATTTATTTTAGATTATTGTTTTCCCTCAGATGGGAAAGTTTAGAGCCATTATTTCTTAAAATATTATTTCTGCCCCTTTCTCTCTTTTCTGTTCTTTTGGGACTCCCATTATGTATATATGTTGGTACTTTTGATAGTGGCTCACAGTCTCTAAGGCTCTGTTCATTTTCATCATTGTTTTTTCTTTCTTTAGCTCAGACTAGATCATTTCAAATGATACTTTTGAGTTCTCTGACTCTTCCAATACTCATTCAAATCTACTGCTGAACCCCTCTAGGGAATTTTTTATTTCACTTATTATAATTTTTATTCTATACTATTTCAATTTTCAACTTCCGTTTGGGTCTTTCTTTTTTTTTTTTTTTTACAATTTCTATCTTTTTTCAATATTCTCTATTTAGTAAGATATCATTCTCATATGTTCCTTTAGTCCCCTAAACATGTTCAAAATAACATTTTAAAGTCTTTTTCTAGAATGTCCAATACCTGGGTTTCCTCAGGGACAGTTTCTGTTAACCCCAGCTTTTTTTTTTTTTTCCTGTGTAATTCTTTATTTCTTTGCATATCTCATATTTTTCTGTTGAAAACTGGATATTTTAAATTATACAATGTGGCAACTGCAGAGTACAATCTTCCTTCTTCCCTGTGGTTTGTTGTTATTGCTGTTTTGGTGATGGTGGAGGTGGTGGTGATGGTTTAGTGACTTTTTTGAGCTAATTCTGTAAGGCTGCATTCTTTGTCACATGTAGCCACTGAAATCTTTTGCTCGGTTAGGTATTCAGATAATAATTAGAGATTTCCTTACATATCTGGAATCAGCAAGTTTCTCAGTCTTTGCTAAGGGATGCTGTATGCATTTTTAAGCATGCTTTCAACAGTCACGCAGGCTGCTTACAACTACACTTTAGTCTCTATTTTTTGCTCATGCAGAGCCTCAAGATTAGCCAGAGATGAGAGCCAGAGGTCTTCCTGAGTATGTGCACCACTTGGACATGCATATAACCCCATACACATGTGATCTTTTAGATTCCCAGAAATATGTCATAGATCTCCAAAGCTCCCATGGACATTTAGTTCCCCAGATTTTCCTTTTAAGCCTTTATGGTTAGCCCATTTTTTGCCACAACTGTTATTCACTGCTACACAACTCACAGGCAACTGAGAATTCAACATTTATCTCTCAATGTTTTTCACAAACATTTCCAGTGAAACAGCTATACACATTAAGTGAACTCTGACTTAGATCAAATAAAAACAGCCTTGCAAGTGGGGCCTTCCAATGAACCACCAGATAAGTCCATAATGACAAGTCTCTGGGAATGGGGATTTGAAGGAAATTCAACCTCATTCTTCCCTCTATGGTGTCTACCAGGCTGCTGGTTTCAACTATGATTTATAGGCTATTGGTTTTCAAGGCTAATATAGAACTGAGAACAAGTGGAGGGTCTGAATGGGACAAGTTATTCACCACAAAGCTCTCTCATCTTACCAAAATTCAGCCATTTTTCTTGAATAAATGTTCCCTGGATTATAGATCCAAGAAGCTCAATAAACCACCAGTAAAATACACACATAAAAACCCGAAGGCACATCATAATCAAGTTGCAGAAAACCAATGATAAAGAGAAAATCTTTAAAACAACCAGAGAAAAGAGACATATTACTAATAGAGCAATAATTAAAAATATCACTGACTTCCCATCCCCAGACACAATGCAAACCAAAAGACAACAGCATATCATCTTTAAACTGTTAAGAGAAAAAGCTGTAACCTAGAATTCTATATCCAGCAAAAATGAAGGAAATGAAGGTGAAATAAAGGCACATTCAGACAAAATAAAACAGAAAATTCATTGCCAATAGAACTTCAGGTGGAAGATATGATGTGAATAATATGAATGACCTTTTTCTCATTTATTAATTCGTTAAAAGATAATTGATTATTTAAAGAAAAAATAACACTGTAGCATATGATTTATAACATCAATCTTCTGGTCTCAGGGCTCCCCTCAGTCTGTGGAATTCTTTTAATACAGCATGGCATGATAAACTGACATACATTCCCAGGTAAGATCACAGAAGGGAACTGAGACACCAGTTCCTGAGACATTTGAGCCTAAAAAAACTAAGCAAAAACATCACTATCGGGGGGCCTGGGTGGCTCAGTGGGTTCAGCCTCTGCCTTCAGCTCAGGTCATGATCCCAGGGTCCTGGGATTGAGCCCCGCTTCGGGCTCTCTGCTCAGCAGGGAGCCTGCTTCCCCCTCTCCCTCTGCCTGCCTCTCTGCCTACTTGTGATCTCTGTCTGTCCAATAAATAAATAAAATCTTTAAAAAAAAAAAAATCCCTATCTTAGTACCCACACACATCTTGTTCTTCTCAAGCTTTTGCTCCCCTTTTCCTCTCTCTTCTACATGAAATAACTTCTCCATCTCTGCCTATCCAAAATCTGGCTTTCTTTCAGGGTCGCACTCAAATCCTTTCTCCTTCATGAAGCTTCTCTTGACTCACCAAGGACACCTAGCTGGTTAGTGGCAGTGCTTGAATTATAACTTTGTACTCCTGACACTTAATTCAAGGTTCTTTATACCCTATCAATTGTTCTCAAAGTTCTTCAAGTGGTGGGGTGCATAATAGTAATGATATTTTTGAAATATTGATATTCAAACTTTTTAAGTTAATGTGCTATGTTTACTCAGATACTTTTGCACTAGATTCTAGCACAGATCAGATATCAAAGCTTAAGAAAATATTATTGGAATTTTTAAAAAAACATACAATGCTGGGAAAATTCTTTTTCTTAAAATCAAGAAAAGGTATTCATTTTCCCAACATTTTAGTGACAATATGGCTTGGTCCTGCATAAGGATGATCCGTGTTCTGCAGAGAAATCCTGAAATTTTACTTTACTCTCCATGGAAGTCTCCAAGGAATATATTAACTAAGCGAACTCCATCCTGATTTTCAAGATTTGCAGAAAAATTATTTCTCCAGTTTCATATTGCTCCAAATAAAGTAGACTTTGTAATTGGGCAATGTTTCATTTTAGAACAAAGATACCAGGATTTATGGCCGAGGACATAGTTCCTTCCACTAGTCTAGATATAAACTTTCAGTGACTTCAATAGACTCTCTAATCTCAGCATATTTTCTATAATACATCTCTTGACACATAAACTCATGTTAAAGAGAGAGAATCTAGACAGGGAAAAGGGAAGCTGTTTCCACAGACATCATCTTTCTATGACACTAATTAAGGATCCTGATGCTGAAAGTTTGGCTCTAACTAGAACACATGTGGATCTCTAGGGGTATGTGAGGTACTCCATTACCTCATGGTACTTGGTACCAAGAAAGGTGCTGAAGTATTTGCAGCTCATTCCTGAAAGAAATCCACTTTTCTCACCAGAGGCCCAAGGAATAACATGCCACACCACAGAGAGATGCAGTAAGCCTTAAGCTATAACACAGCTCTGAGAAAAATGGACTCCATGTTCTTCGATACAGGACACAAGGACACATGGGGGAGGCTGGTTCTCCTAGGTTAATTAGGCCCTCTAGAAGAGCTACTGCTTCAGCATCCCGGCAATATTCAGATGTTGGGATAAAGCTGGCCTTAGTCACCACCAAGGGCAGAACCAGAGGAAGTGAGTCTAAATCTCACCAAGAGAAATCTAAGTTAGACAAAAGGAATAATCTGTGAAGGCTGATTGCAGGATACGATGCCCATGAGTTTGCCAAGCATTTTAAAATTAGTCATCTGTCTTCACCAGTGGCTGTGATTAATTAAAAATCACGTCACCATATCCAGAAACGCAAACTGGCTATAGCCACAGACAACTTCAAGCATATATTACTGTCTCAGGAACTAAGAAAAAAAGTCTTGTTCAGCCCAGAAATGGTTCCTGGGTTATTTCTATACAAGAATAATTGAGAATTATTGAAAGTGAGAATTCAGGAACTTACTTTTAAGTGAAATAAACTTTGTGAGGTAGGCAAGCTACATGAGGATAAATGAGCCCGAGGGCTTTTTTTTTTAAGTGTGTTTATTCAAAATTAGAGAAAAGCCACTTAATTCACTATATGTCAAGACTAAACTTAGATATTTCACCATCATATACTATACGGCAACCAGCTTTTGCAAAATAGTCCAACTCCCAATCAGTAATAAGGAATTTTTGAATTCAAAGTGCACATTGTTCTTAGGCTAAAAATAGTAGAAAATCTCAATCCCTTAAATACAGAGTAATCTCTTATGATCTCTTTAATTTATTGCACTTCCTGTGACCAACAAAAATGTACTGAATACCTATTATATGTCTATTATGTGTAAAGCTTTTTATAAACTGCAAACTGAACATTTAAATAGAATTGGGGAAAGGTTCAGGGAAAAAAAAAAAAACCCAAAGATTTTTAAAACTATTTTTAGTTTTTGCCTTATACATTTTAGACATGATAATGTAATTTAACTAGTTCATATGTATTCTTTCCTTCTCATACTTAGTAGGCATATTTTCTCAAACTTCTGGAACCTATATAAAATTCATTTTCAAATAATTTTTAAAAGCCTAAGACTTTAAGAACACAATTTAGAATTGTGATACTAATTCACACAAATTCAGTGATGTGTACATGCACATGAACACATACAACAGCTATGAGGAGGGCTCTCCCACCTCCCCCCACCACCCGCCCTGCCCCTAGGGATGTCTGAACTCCAGTCTGGGAAAGGAAAGTGCCTCCTCCACATCCTCTCCCAGGGTCTCTCCCCAGGCCTGCCTCCGTGGGGAAAAATGCTGACTCACAGCTAGTCGGGTTAGCAGCTCCGCCATTCCCGGCGCTGCTAAGTGGGACAACAAAGCCGAGCAACCCCGTGGGTGTGGAGAAATTGTCGTTATGCTCTCCAGAGGGCTGTGGGAAGAAACACCCCAAAGCCTAGAGCGTCTGGCCGACTACAGGAGCTGCAAGGAAAACCTCAAGCACAAGGGATCAGAATGTTCAGCTGCCACAGGGGAATAACAGAGAAGGAAGAGAAAGTAAAGAAAGGAAATTAAAGGTCAAGAGGACAGAGAAGGCACAGGGAGTAAAAGAAAAAAAAAGAGGTACCTAAGGTGAAGTGGTCAGTGGCCCTCCCACCCTCTCTTGGAGTTCACTATTGTTCCCTTGCCCTACCCCCCTCTGCAGGATGTGTCCCTGTCCCTGGGGGCAGCCAGCCAACAAAGTGTCTCCACGACTAACAAAGAATCTTTGACCAGACAACCGCAAACTTGTGCTTATTTGATTGCTCACTAGATTGCCTTGCAAAAGCTTTTCACTTTTTCATTCCATAAAGGAAAACATTTAATGGAAGTGACTTACCCAGGAACATAGTTCAAGCCATCTCTTGTCAACCAGACCCAGGGGTAAGCTACTGTTCTGCCCTCAATAATACCCATTTTGACAATAGTCTACGATGCTAGGTACTTCGTAGGCCACATTTAATTATCTCAAAAATTTAACTAGTGTTAACAATAAAAGAAAACCTTTTTTATTTTCAAAAGCAGTTGTATAATTCTAGCTGTAAGTTCTAGAATAAGCAAAACTAACTTATGATAAGTAAAAATTAGAACAGCTGTTGCCATGGGAGTGAAGGCATGAGGCCAGACTGGGAAGGAGCAAGGAGGGAACTTTCTGGAATGATAGTAATGTTCTATATCTTAATAGTGATTCGGGTTACACAGCTGTATGCATTTATCAAAGCTTTTCCAGTGATAAATGTAAGATGTGTACATTTCACTGTATGCATATTTCACCTTAAAGGGGAAAAAATCAGAGAAAATAATTAACTCTAGTTAAAGATAATGCATGCTGAATTCCTAGGGATGAAGTGTGTTGATGTCTGCAACTTACTTTGAAATGTATCCAAAAAATAAGATGTGTTAATGAATAGAGGAATAGGGACATGGAGCTCTACAAGTGATAAAGCAAGTATAATAAAATGTTGGTCCTGGAATCTCAATGGTGGACATATGGTTGTTCACTATCAAATTCTTTCAACTTTACTGGAGGTTTGAAAATTTTATAAAACATTTTGGCAAAAAATAGCATTTGACAATTTTTACTGGATATAAGATTTCATGTCTAGGTATATCCTTATGGGGACAGGTGTTATATCTGACATTAATATCTATATGATATATACATATAATATACCTATTGTAACTGTGTATATGCCACAGATACATATACATGCACATAATTTATGCTTTATACTAAAATAATAGAGTGATTAAAAAGATATATGGTTGGGTGCCTAGGTGGCTCAGTAAGTTAAGTGTCTGCCTTCAGCTCAGGTCATGATCCCAGGGTCCTGGGATTGAATCCTACATCAGCCTCTCTGCTCATTGGGGAGTCTGCTTCTCCCTATCACTCTCCATCTATATTCTCCCTCTCGCTCTCTCAAATAAATAAATAAAATATTTTAAACTTTTTAAATTAAAAAATTAAATAAAAATAAAAATAAAACACATATGGTGTGCCTGGGTGACTCAGTTGGTTAAGCATCCGACTCTTGATTTTGGCTCAGGTCATGATCTCAGTGTCATGAGATCAAGTCCGACATTGGTCTCCTAGCTCAGAGGAGAGTCTACTTGAGATTCCCTTTCTCCATCTCCCTCAGCCCCTCCTCCACTCTCTAAAATAAATAAATAAATCTTAAGGAAATAATAAAATAAATAAAGTTAAAAGATACCATATGACCTCACAGCATCAAATAGATTTTAATACACGCACAAGCAGAAATTTGTTAACATGAGACAAGAACTTTCATCTGTTGATTCACAGTTTTACATGCAAAAAGCATGTAGAGAAGTGTACTGAGCACTGGCCACATAGACAAATATTCTGGGAAGCTGCTATATAATGTTATATGCAGGTTGAGAGAAAAAGCTCCTCTAAGTCTCCCCTGGCTTGTCAATGCCTATATGACATTTCCACATTACTAGCTCCTTTAGATTTGATTATAAGAAGCAGTAATTTTAAAATCACCTGAAGTAGGGCACCTTGGTGGCTCAGTGGGTTAAGCCTCTGCCTTCAGCTCAGGTCATGATCTCAGGGTCCTGGGATCGAGTCCCACATCGGGATCTCTGTTCCACAGGGAGCCTGCTTCCTCTCTCTCTCTCTCTCTGCCTGCCTCTCTGCCTACTTGTGATCTCTGTCTGTCAAATAAATAAATAAGAACTTAAAAAAAAAAACTGAAGTAGATAGAAGAAAAGATAAATGAGAGGGGAGGGATTAAACTCTTGCTGAATCTTTAAAACTTGGTCTTTATTGTTTCAGAGTATTTATCCTATGTAGAAAGTCAGCTACAAAGAAAAAATGAATAATGAACAGAAATAATTACTAAGTTTCTGCTTATAAATTATACCATTACAAAAAAAATAACTTGGCTTTATTCATGACTGTCCCCCCTCCTAAAGAATTTGATTATACAATAATCAAAAAACTAAATAAGAAGAGAAAATCAGGAGTTTCTTAGTGATAAGAAGTTTATAATATTAAACTAGATACATTTCCAAACAGTCCTTTCACGTTTTTTTTTTCTGCAGCATGCTTCCTTCAACTGATTATTGTTTTCTAGGCGTTCTAGGTTTTGTTTGGCTTCTTTTGGTTCTTCATGGGTACCAACCATGCTCTTCAAATCAGAAGTCTGGTAAGTAGACCCACGTTTGTTCAAATAAGATTCCCTCTTCTTGAAAGCAGTCCACATGTTCAGACAAATAGAAACCATTGGGTAAGATGAAAAGCCCTTCCTTCCCCCACAGTCTGTTTAATGCCAAAATTTCAAATGTACAATTATGTGTGCAGATGAACCCAGGAACACTGTATGAGGAACAATGTACGAGGAAGAAATGTTTGCTTTGGGAACGCCAGTGGATAGTGTTAGACTCACTCAGTACAGTCTACACCTGCCCATATAATGGAGACTCTAGTAAAGACATCCCAAAATTTATCCTATCATCTGACACTTACAGCAATATTTAATTACACTTGTAAATTAGTTAAGCAAGTAATTTTCTGCTTCAAATTATACAACTACTCTAAAAGGAGTAACCCATGGAGAAAAAATTCTCACCATCTTCAACAGACAAGGCCTCAGCATCAGAGAATTATCATGGTGCAGATAAAATATGATATAGAGATACCTTGGAAGGAAGAATATCACATACTATCACCTCCAACAAAGGAACAGAATTTAGAGAAAACTGGTCCTTTCACATGTACCCAGATGCACAGAGACTACTTTCAAGCCTACTGTGACGGATTGAATGGGGTCCTCCCAAAAATCCATATGTTGAAGTCCTAACCCCCAGTATTTAAGAACCTCACCATGTGACCCTTTTTGGAAATAAGGTCTTTGCCGATGCAATTCGTTAAATTAGATGAGGTCATACTGGAGTAGATGGGCCTCTAATCCAGTGTGACTAGTGTGCATGTAAAAAGGGGAAACATGGACCTGGAGATAGACAGGTCTAGAGGGTAGATAAATGTGAAGACACATGGAGAAAAGGCTACTACCAGAGGCTAAGAGAGAGAAGCATAGAAAAAATTCCTCCATCACAGCCCTCAGAAGGAACCAACGCTACTGACATCTTCACCTCAGACTTCTGGCCTCCAAAATCATGAGACAATAATCTCTGTTGCTCTAAGCCACCCAGTTTCTGGCACTTCATTACAGAAGCCCTAGCAAACCAGTAAACTTACCTACGTACTGTTAACACCAGGAAGAAGAAAGGCATAAAACACGAAAAATTAAAAGGGATTCACTTTCCAAATTCCTACTCTAGTTTGGAAATTAAAAATGTTAAACTACTGAAATTAAGTCAGAGCCTCAGATATTTGATTAGGGCCCAAAACAGAAAAATCCCCATCATTAGGAAATGAAATAACTTGCCCATGGAACTATTAGGGGAAAGAGCTGAGGTCTGACCCAGACCTGTCCCAAGACAGTCATTCTGCCCCCTCTGCTATCTTTGTTCTTTCACCTCTCCTCTGAACCCTCACCCATCTCCCCCTTTCCATTTTCTGGCCCTCAGATACTTGAGGCCCACATGCTAGCCCTAGCTCCCCCTGCAGCACACTACCCAAACCAACCCTCCTTTAGAGAACCACACTTCAAAATGCACCTTCCTTCCTCCCCTTGCTCCACAAAAAAATAATAATAATAATTAAAAGTAAATAAATAAATAAATAAATAACAACAACAACAAAAACAAAAACAAAAAACACCACCAGGCCTTCAGAATCTGATCTCTGCCAGGCTTTCAGAAGAAAGCAATCTGAATACCTAAAGCAATTTACATGATGTGTATATAAGATACAAGTTTATAAACCAAAAATCTCTACCTGCCAGAACGTGAGGCAAATAATTTCAGTAAGATGCATTTGGGGTATTATTTTAATCCTGGGAAACTTACAGCTCAGTGTGGCTGGCTTCTCAGGAGAACCACTGAGAGTTATTGAGGGAAGAAGAGGATCAATACCCCAAGTTGGAGGCTGGGTGCCGGGGATAAGGTGGTGGAATGCAGAGAAGAAAGTGACAAAAGATAGCCTACCCAAGAGAACTTGAGATCACACTTGGCCTGTCCCACCATTTTGCCTAACACAGAAGGAAGAACCTGAATAAGAGCTTTGGCTCCTAAGTGCTTTTATGTATTTTTTTAAAAGAGTTTATTTATTTATTTGACACAGAGAGAGAACACAAGCAAGGAGAGTGGAAGAGGGAGAAGCAGGCTTCCCACTAGGCAAGGAGCCCGATGCGGGACCCAACCCCAGGACCCTGGGATCATGACCTGAGCCGAAGGCAGATGCTTAACCATCTGAGCCACCTGGGTGCCCTTCCTAAGTACTTTTAGATGTCATGATCGTACCAGCTCTACTGAGCATTTTCCATGTCTTAGCTACCACTCTCAGCACTTTTAAGGTATTAACTCATTTCATCTTCATAAAAACGTTAAAAAGTGGGTGCCATGATCCCTTTGAAAAATGGAAACAGAGAGGCACCAAAGGGCTAAGTGATTTGCCTAATAGTAATTTGCCTAAAACCAGTATCCAAACCCACACAGGCCAACCCCACAGGCTCCTGCTGTAACCACTGTTCTATGCAGGGAAACCTTATATGTGACATGGGGTATTATTATTCCAGCAAAACCATATAGTAGTAAATTGAAGCATCTGCCAGCCCATCGGAGATATAGCAAATGTTTCCATTTAGAAGCACAAAGCAGACCTCAGTAGCTGAGACAGGCCAGCCCGCTGGCATCACCAGCCACACCTGTGGGTCCAGGTGGGCACTCAAGTGTCACTCAAATGATATAGCTAAGAGTGACTACAAGAGCCCAGCCTCTGAAACCCCATTTAAATAACTAACCAAATCTAAAACTATGACTTTGGCCTGAAGAAGTCTGGCTACTCCATGAGCTACTCCAACTGTGACTTTTCACTATATTCCACTGGAGATGACAGGGTGGCGTGCCAGACACAGGCAACACCTTAAGCACAGAACCAAAGGCCTCCTCCCTGGCCCCTTCTGGGGCATTCCACAATGGCAGTCCAAACAGCTTGTCTGAACTGTCATACTACGGGGTTTTATTTCCAAACAGAACCGAAGAAAAAGTAATCCCTGAAAGTCTGCTCTCCTTCCAGGATTTAAAAGGCCTGATGTGAGAAAGTAAAACTAACAAAATTAAATGTGTGAAATTCTTGGGAGTGTAATGCTTCCAGTAGTCTATTTTACCATGAATCCTTAATCTGCCTGTGCCTTTTCACTTCAGTTGGGGGGAAAAGCGTATCTGCGCCTGACTACAAAGACAGCTGTGGTTGAACCTAAGACTCTGTTAGCCTGGCGGCGATTGCAGAATATAAATCTGAGCTTGCTATGGTTTTCAGTTTTATTTCCCAGTAAACAGGGGAGCTCTAAGAATTTCACATGCACTCACATGTGCACACACATGTGCACACAGGTACTTCTCTTACAGAATGATCCTACTGATGACAAAGAAGACAGTGAGGTGAATGCCTCTACCGAGACAGGGCTTGCTCGGACTTTCAGAGAGAGCCTGAGAGCTGCCCTTACTGCTCCCAAGGTGGTGCTCATCCAAGCACACCCATCCCAGGGGAAAAAGGACTGCTGAGCTCTCCACTTTTAGAACCCCGCAAACCTCCTGCATGCAACAAGGCATGAGTCCATCCCAACCACCAGCAAAGACACCACATTAGCTGCCAACAAACCTGATTAGCTGAAGTACAAAGACACAAAGGATAAGGGACAGAGGCTTCCCCTCCAGAGGATGGGAGCAGCACTGCCTAGTGGAAGGAACAGGTCAGCAGGACAGGGAGCTTAAAAGGGGGTCTGGAGAAGGAAGAGGAAGGAGTAAGTAAGAGTAAGAAAGGGAGGCAAGGGTGAGGGACACCTGCTCTAGCCAAAAGGAGTAGTGTTTCTCCCAAAGAAAGTATCTGTGGGGAAGGAGTAATGAGTAAATGGGATATAGTCACAGCCTTTCATCCTTCTTCTATACCAAACAGGTAAATCAACTACCCAAAACCATAATGGTCCTGGATAGATTTCACCTGGGAAAGACCAGCAACGAAGGAGGTCCTTAGAGAAAGGAAAAATGACCACCATGTCTTCATTCATGAGGGGAAAGAAAGGGAGGAAGAAGAGGAGGAAGGTGAAGAAGAAACATTGAAAGGCAGGATGAGTATGGATTGGCCCTGGGATTCAGCAGTAGAAAAGCCTTTGAGTGGCCTGGAGGTAGCACATTCCTCCAGGCTCATGCCATGAAAAGGCCATGCCCCTTACTCTCCATTGTCTTTTTCAAACCACTGCTGTTCTATCTTTCCTGAACATCCTCTTCTTTGAAGCATGTACTACTCTGTAATACCATCCTCTTCCATCCTCTCCCCCAGGGTGTCTGAAGGCCTTGGCATTTGGCTCTAAGTCTTTCTCTTTCCTAGAGTCCTGTCATCATCTGGGTAACTTCAGTGTTTGTGTTGATGACCTAGCCAATTTGACTTCTTTCCATTTGTATTCATAGAATGCCAGGCACCGTATCTGTAACTTTACATCATTATCTGTAACCAACCCATAGGTAGGCTATAGCACCCCTATTTAGAGATAGCGGGGGCTGGGATTCTAAACCATGCTGGTCAGACTTCCAAGTTCACTGCCTCGGTATGTATCTAAAATGTAAACATGAAAATCCTGCTCTTTGACCTTACATTCTTACCTTGCTACCTCTCCCATTAAACCTCTTCCTCCACCTCATCAAATGCCTAACCCGTCAACCACTGCCTTTATTCCCAGATTATCAACCCTTCCCTGACACTTCTTCCTTCCATACCTGTGGCCAGAGGAAATGCCAGGAAAATCCCTCATAAGACTGTTTCTTTGGCTCAATGCCCACATAATGAATTCTCTCCCTTTGATCACCAGACTACCGATTAAATTAGTAAAATCCTCTAGGCCTAGAACTGTAAGCAATGTTATGATGGTGATGTAAGTGCTGGTTTGAACTTTTAATAAGTGTGTTAGATTGCTTGGAACCAGGTGGAGAGAAAACAGCTGATGGCAGGTGGCAACTGATAAGAACCATGGCTACTCCCAGTTAGCCTCATAAAAATGAGGCCCTGTGCTTTCCCTTGAACCCCTTGGGGCTCTTGATCTAACAGGAGCACACACTGACTATGATGTCACTGCTGGCATGAATTGAAAGACATGCTGTCTCTTTCCATCTTGAAGACAGTGACTCAGCACTCTAGGGGTTTCATAGGTGGCTGAAAAAAATCTCCCCTTTACCAACCATTAACATACACCCACTCCTACTGAATGAGAGGGAAAGTAAAATGTAGCCTTCATTAGGGATCTCCCTTCTCTCTTCTCCAGAATCAAGGTCTGCAGGGAGGGTTGGAGAGTGAATGAAGTAGACTTTTGCAGTTTGATGTGAAAGCATATGTATACCTATATGTTCTTTGTCACTAGGCATGACAAAAAGGTAAGAAAATATGAGATAGATCTATAATGAGTTCTGAGCCCATCAATAACACAGACAGTGATTCCTGGTCAACCACTTAAACAATGTTCTCATCAACATCTCCATTCTCTTGCCTTGTTGCCCTGTTCTCTTTCCTGACAATCCCCAGAAACTCTCTGATTTCCCCAATTCTGAGAGTTCTGGTACTATTAGAGAGAATCACAAAACCATTTTGATTACATAAATTACACATTTTTAGAGTTCCAACCTCTGTTCTTCCCTAAATATACTGTTTCCCTTTAGCAGCACTTCCAAAGCTGCCCCATGTTTATCAGGTCCCCTACTCCAGCCCTAGCCCCTTTATCCTAAGACAGCGTTGCTACCTAAACTTCAAACACACACACACACACACACACACACACACACACACACACACAGAGTCATCCTCAACTTCCATCCCTTCCACCTTTCAGGTTTTATTCCAACCCATCTTCCCCATTCCCTTCTTGTCTAAAAAGTATCCAAGGCCTTTCCAGGACCAGTCACTTCACCAATATTTAGATCTCATTTTTGCCTTCCCTTTCTGATATGCTTCATTGGTTCTTGAATCTTCCCCATCCAAACAATCAATAAAGCAAGCCTCTCCTCAATTCCACCTAGCCCTCAAACCACCACCTTATGGCTGCCCTTCATTCACAACTAAGGCATAATTTTGCTCCCAGTCCTGTTCCCATATCGAAGTTCCACTGGAAGAAGTTAACATTTTCCAGCGTGTCAAACCCAGTCTTCAGTTCTCATCTAACTCTCTTCTCTGAAGTTACAGCATTGCTATAAATTGGTCCCACGTGAGTTAAAAGCACAAATACTGGAGTCATGGCCCAAGTGCAATCTGGTTTCCACCAATTACATACTGTTTGACCTTGTCCTGAATTACTCAACTATGGTCTCAGTTTCCTCATCCTTAAAATGGAGAATATACTAATCATGGCTCCTTGCATTTAAAGCTTACTTGCTAGCTTCTAAAGGAAGGGGTGGAATTTGAGAGAGAAAAAAGCTGATTGGAAGTCAGAAGAATAGAGACTTATTCCCAGCCTTAGAATATTTGTAAAAACAAGATCTCTGGGTCTCATTGCTTAAATATACTGGCTGATCATGAGAGCCCTTTCTGCCCCAAACATTTCTGAGACAAGGAGTCTGACAACTTTGAGAAAATGTACAAATGAGTACTGTGTGAGCAATACATTAGGAAGGTCTTCAGGGAGAGGGAAGAGCAACATCAGCAGGAAATTTGAAGGAGGTTGGACAGGTAAAACTCCAGTGGACCCTAAAAGCAGGAAAGATTTAACTGAAGTAGAAAAGAAGGAACAAATTTCTGAGTTTGAGAAGCAAAACAACAAAGTCATGGAGTGATTTAAGGGGCACCAGGAAGACCTCCCCAACAAAAGTATCTTCCCCATCTTGACAACAGGTTCTGAATGTCAGTAAACAGTTTTGAAGTTATTGTTAAACCATAAATATGTTCTTTATAATTGACTAAAATAAGTATGACCTATGCTCTGCAACCATGTAAAATACTTTGTTGAAGAATGGTTAATGAAGGATGTGCCCCATGGTATTAATGGTGGTTTTCCCTAGGCATTGGTTTTTGGTGACTTTTATCATGATTATCTACATTTTTCTCATGAACATAAATTGTCATTTATAACTAGAAAGAATAAAAGCTATATTTAAGGTTTTAAATGCAGTTAAGGAGGGGGTGACATCTTAAGCCATTAATAATTAATAGAAGGAACTGACAGATGTTTGGGACTCAGTTGAAGACACACATGTCAGGGATACTGAGAGAGAGACTTGCTGCAAGGGGAGATAGCAAAGCATTGTCAATATTCTTTGCCTAGTTCCTAAACTTGTCCTTGCAACAGTATATTTTAACCTCTTAAGACCATTTTATTCATTCTTATCTCCAATTTTATTTCTAGTACACAAAAGGATTCAAGGATTTTATTAATTGCAAAAGATATCTTTTTAAGTACTGATATAGCAAGGGTAATACAACTACTCATCCTTTTTCAGTGACAAATGTCTGTTCATTATTCTTCACCTCAATCCTCACTCTCAGATTTGTGGAGCCCTGGAGTAGTTAATGGAGTTCTGAGAAGTGAAAGGCTAGGCAGGATGACTCATATAAACAAGCATGATGGGGATAATTTTTATGTCTACAGATGTGTTTTTAATTCATTCTCTCCTATTCAGCTTTTATACATCCTTTCCACTATTATGGTCTCAGAGAAAGGGAGAAAGCAACTCCTTCCTCAGGAGGGAGGACAGAATTTAGAAATATTTTCTAACAACCAAAAGTAGAAATTAAAACTTTGCAGTGAATGGTGACCTCAAATAAGAGTCATAACCAAGGAGACAGCATGGTATAGTTTCTTTGCCTTAGGCTCAATCTCAACAAGAGAGGTTATTAGGTAATGGCTGAGGAAAAAGTCAAAAGTAGAGGGGTTTTTGGCCCCACTTCCTGTGAGGACTCCAGGTGGAAATTTCATCCCAGAATGACTTCACACCAATAATGGAGGAGTCTCACGAAAGGAAAAATGATGTGATTAGAAGAAATAAAGTCTGAGGCAGCTACTGTGTGGCAAGGAAGGAATCCATAAGTCAAGTCGTCTAGGAAAGACCAACCGTAGGAGCAGAAAATGAGAGACCCAAGTTCACAGCAGATACCAGAGGACTATTAGTTATTTGCAGATAAGTGACATTGGTGTGGAGAACAGAGGGGAACACAAAGGCCTAAGTGTGTGTGGAGCTGAGACTTCTCTCTGCTCAGAACTTAAAGTCACTTAAGACCAGCAGTTCTCCAGTAAATGTTTAACAAAAGAGTCCTCAGAGAGAAAAAGCCATATTCCAAAGTCCTACTTTGTAGAACTTGGAGATTTTTTGGTATGAATACTCCCACCAAGCCAGACTTCAAGCTACCAACATTACATCATTGAACTTGGAGTTGAGAAGAAATGAAGTACATGGCAGTGTACTATCATATAATATTTCCACTTACAGATAATAGTAGACATAAATAACTTCAATTGTATAGATAATAGTCAAACATGGTTCAATAATTAGGAAATGGTGAGTCTTGAATCTTTCTTTTTAGTATTACTTATTTAATTGTAAATTTATATCACTTAGTTGTTAATAAAGACTAAATATAAAAAATGACTTGCAAAATTCCCAAAAATGTAACAATGAATTCTGACAAGCCAGTGTATGCCAGATGAGCATACCACAGCTTAAGAAGCCCTACCCATTTCTTCCAAATGTTATCTTGGAGAAATACAGGGGAAATGGAAGGAAAATTGAATTCGGTCACTTACCCCAAAAAAAATTACCACTAATTGATAAATGTTAGTGTCTACTACAACCTACTCTACCATCATTTCCAACCTTGAAAACTCAGGAAGAAGGTAAAATCAGTTACAAAAAACAAAAAAACAGAAAGAAACTAATTTCTTTGCACATCTTAGAATTTTTGTGTGTATCAATTAGAAATTCTGTGCCACCTAACGGAATCCTCCAGTAACAGAAGCTTATGTGGATAGGGGTGTATTTTTCTTATATAACAAGCAGTCAGGCCTGTACTTCATGGTGGCAAAATGGCTACCCTAGCTCTACGCAATACATTTGCATTCAGGCCAAAAGGAAGGGGCAAAAAGCCCAGTGGCAGTTTGTATCCTTTTATCAGGAGCACAAAAACTTTCCCAGGAACCTGCCTTCTCTTGTCCCTCCCCATGTCCTTCCTTCCTCCCAGAGGACTTCTGTTGCTTAAGTCTTACTGGTCAGAACTAGGTTACTTGGCCTTAGCTACAAGGGACACTGGGAAAAGATTTCCAATTGGCCTAGACCAGTCAGGATCTACTACCTTGGACTCAGCATGTTGCTGCCAATATATGAGAAAACCAGAGTTCTGCTAGCAAGGAAGAAGGGAGTAGTGGAGAATAGGCCAGCTGGAAGCAGAGTCTAGGACAACATAAATCAGTATTTCAAACTCTAATACAAAGAGCAAAGTGGAAGAACTGTGTTAAATGGAAGAGTCAAGATTGGCATTTGTTTGCCAGAGCATACAATGGAAATTCAGGAAGAGTTTACATCTAAGGCAGAGCTTATCAGGAATGCAAACGGAGACCTAGAGGTCTTAGCTACTGCCCCACCTTCTGGCCTGAAAGGCACTTCCTTTCAGCCACTTCAACAGCAGGAAATGGGATAAAGACAATGAAGTCCAATGGTAAAAGGTTTCCCCATCAGGGAATATTGGGGAATTCGAGACTCTCCTTTTAATATTTTAGGCTGCTCAGAGCGTTTACTGAGTAATTTTTCCTAGGGACCAGAGTCCCACTTGCTCTTTCCTGAGCACACACTTCAGGTGTCATTTATGACGCAGGGGAGAGCTGCAGCACTGAGAAGGAAAGTGAAAAGAAGGTCCTTCCTTCCCTGCCCCTAATGAACCTCCAGACTAGTAAAAGTTATTTACTTGAATGGTTGGGACATTCCTTGGGAAAGGAGCTGAATGCCTAAATATTATGAGCACCAGTCCCACAGGCCATCAGCAAATGGAGCCTGCCTTGCTATGACTGGGTGTGTGACTCTCATTTGGCCAATAAACTCCTTGTAGGAGTCACACTAGATCCAAGAAAAAGGCAAGTCACAGATGTTCTGGAGATGGAGGCTGTAGGGGTTGAGGGTGAAAGATGAACAATTGGACAGGGGTTAGTGTTAAATTAAAAATTCCACATTAACTTTTCTGAAATAAAATGTGGGTCCTTTAATTGAATAGGTTGAATAAATGCAAATAATTTTAAGCAAAAAAGATCTGATTCATCTATCCACACTGCCAAAATCACACACATCAAGTTTATTTTTCTAGTGAAACATATCCAGTGCTTTACTCATCATATAATACTATCTTACTTAAAGAACATTTACAAAATGGCATTTTGAATTTTTTTGTTTTCCATGTTTCTCAACCAAAGTTCTCTCCTTGAAGTCTGTATTGGGGGGAGGGGAGTTCCTGACTCTCTAGACAAGTGTTCAGACTTGAAAATGTTAACTAATTTCATTTTTTTGATAGTTTGTCTGTGATCTGAACTGAGTCATACCAAAAATACCTCTATAAGATTTGACCTTTTACTTAAATCCCACATTGAGATAATACACTTAAAATGGTTATCAAGAAGACCTTTGTTCTTAAAAGCACATTTAAAATAAATCACTCTTTAAAAGAAAACTGTTTTCAATTAAGTTCTTTACAGGCAATCGGATTGAAACGTATATTTGCCCTTTTATTTTCTTTATATAAATTATACCCAAGAGTGCCATGATAACAGCAATATACAAACTATGCTTTACCTTTGTATTTACTTCTTGTCAAAATAAGCTCTACAAATTAATTTGTTTTTAGAGTGTTTTATGACCAATAAGCCCCAGGATAAAAACAATGAAGGCAGTAACCTTTTTTTATTGTTAATGAAAAAAACCTAGTCCAATTATATAAGGATAAGTAATTCTTATTTCCTTCCTATAAGTAATTCTTATATAAGAATATAATTCTTATATCCTTATGAGGATAAGTAAATTCTTCTGATGAAGAGTTTACATGTACTAGAAAATTTTCACTCATTTCTAACAATGTTTTATCATTTAGAAAAGCTTTCAAAACAGTTTTTGCTTGAGTCCCATGAGCCAAGTGAGACTTCAGTGATAACTTAAGAGGGTGAACAACTAATCTTGGCCTCCTGTATGTTTTGTTTTGTTTAGCCAACTTACAGTACATTTTTTTAAATTTTAGCCATCTTATAGTACATTTTTTTTAATTTTACTCCGCTATGTTTTAACCACCTAACACTTTTGTTATTAAACTCTCATGTGCCCCATAAAATGCTGAGAGCTTAAATAGAGAGTTTTAATCTAACAAGTACTGATACCAAAAGAGAAATTTCTCTTATTTCTCAACTATTTTGTTTTTTTCTCTTTTGATTTGACCCTCCAACCCATTCATGTTAGAGGCTGTTTTATTAGGGGCAGATTTTGCATTTTCCTTAGCGATTTACTATGAGGGTCCTAAAGGGGCAAAATTCAAAAAGCAGAAGTCTGGAAGAAAAATAATTTGGGAATGAAGTAATTTTATACATGTTTCTTTATTTGTATATATTTATTTAATGTATAAATTTAATCCATAAAATGAGCTTGCTATTTCTCAAATTACCTATAGTAAAGTGCAAATTTTTAAAAATTGGATCTCATGAAGTATTTGTTAGATTGCTCCTCTCCTTTACCCCTCCCACCATAGCCTAGACAGGTTAGCATAGCGCGAGGCCCCAGACCCCAGAGTGGGATTGGAAGAGATATCTGTTTCAAAAACATAGAAACAAGAAGAGTTAGAGAAGAGTCAGGGCGTCAAAGAAACTGAAAATATCACTGATCCAAAAGGGCAAGCACAGGGCTGGAAAGGAAAGACAAAGGCCAGGTCTGAAATGCTTTGGGAGTGAAAAATGGGAGATAGGAGACAGTCCAATATAGGGTCCGGAACAAGTACAGCACACTTGTACCAGTCCTGAACCACTGAGGAAGGGACATAATGGAAGAAGCATCAGGTGACCAAGCAGAGTGTGATTTGAAGGTAGAAAGAACAGCAAAAAGAATGGCCAGAAGATAAAGACCCCACTAAAAAAGATAACCACAGGGCAATATCCCTGATGCACAGAGATGCAAAAATCCTCAAAAAAATACTAGCAAACCAAATCCAACAGTATATTTTAAAAAATCATTCACCACAATCAGTGGGATTTATTCCTATGTTGCAAGGTGGTTCAATATTCACAAATCAATCAATATAATTCATTACATCAATACGAAAAAGAATAAGAACTTATGATAATTTCAATAGACACAGAAAAAGCATGTGACAAAGTACAACATCCATTCATGATAAAAACGCTCAGCAAAGTAGGTTTAGAGGGACTGTACCTCAGCATTATAAAGCCATCTATGAAGAACCCATGGCTAACATCCTCAATAGGGAAAAACTGAGAGCTTTTCCCCTACGTTCAGGAACAAGACAAGGATGACCACTCTCACTCCTTTTATTCAACATATTTCTGGAAGTCCTAGCCAAAAATCAGACAACAAAAATATATAAAATGGCATTCAAACTGGTAAGAAAGAAGTAAAGCTATCACTCTTTACAGATGACACAATATTCTGTATAGGAAACCCTAAAGACCACCAAAAAACTGCTAGAACTGATTAATGAATTCTTAAAGTTGCAGGATACAAAAATTAATGTGCAGAAATCTGTTGCATTTTATATACTAATAATGAAGCAGCAGAAGGAGAAATTAAGAAAGTAATCCCATCGATAATTGCACCAAAAATAATAAGATACATAGGAATAAACCTAACCTAAGAGGTAAAAGACCTGTAGTCTGAAAACTATAAAATGCTGATGAAAGAAAATGAAGATGACACAAAGAAATGGGAAGATATTCCATGCTCATGGATTGGAAGAACAAATATTGTTAAAATGTCTATATTAACCAAAGCAATCAATTAATTTAATGTAATCCCTAACAAAAACCAATAGTATTTTTCACAGAACTAGAACAAACGATCCTAAAATGTGTATGGAACCAAAAAAGACCTTGAAGAGCCAAAGCCATCTTGAAAAGGAAAAGCAAAGCTGGAAGCATCAAAATTCTGGACTTCAAGTTATATTACAAAGCTGTAGTAATCAAAACAGTAACAGTACTAGCACAAAAATAGACCCGTAGATCAATAGAACAGAATAGAAAATCCAGGGGTGTCTGGATGGTTCAGCCAGTTAAGCCTCCCATCCTTGATTTTGGCTGAGGTCATGATCTCAGGGTCATGAAATTGAGCCCTACATCAGGCTCCATGCTCAACAGGGGGGTCTGCTGGAGATTCTCTCTCTCCTCCTTCTGCCCTCCCCCCGCCCACCACTAGCTTTCTCTTTCTCTTTCTTTAAAATAAATAAGTCTTTAAAAAAATAGAAAATCTAGAAATAAACCCACAATTTTATGGTCAATTAATCTTCAATAAAGCAGTAAAGAATACCCAGTGGGAAAAGGACAGTCTCTTCAACAAATGGCATTGGGAAGTGGAGAGCAACATGCAAAGGAATGAAACTGGACCACTTCCTTACAGCATACACAAAAATAAATTCAAAATGGATTAAAGACTTAAATGTGAGACCTGAAACCATAAAAATCCTAGAAAAGAACTCAGGCAGTAACTTGTTTGACACTATCTGTAGCAACTTCTTTCTAGATAGGTCTCCTGAGGCAAGAGAAACAAAAGCAAAAATGATCACACTACACCATGATTGGGACTACACCAAAATAAAAAGCTCCTACACAGCAAAGAAAACAATAAAACTAAAAGGTAAAAGGTAAACAATTGAATGGGAAAAGATACTTGAAAACGATATATCCAATAAGGGGTCAGTATCCAAAATATATAAAGAACTTAAATCAAGATCCAAAACAGAGATAATCTAATTTTAAAATGGGCAAAAGGGGCACCTGGGTGGCTCAGCTGGTAAAGCATCCTACTGTTCATTTCAGCTCAGGTCATAAAGTCCTGGAATTGAGCCCAGCATTAGACTCCCCTCTCAGCAGGGAGTCTGCTTGAGGATTTTTTTTTTCTACTCCCTCCTCCCCTCCCCCCACGTGCATGTGCTCTCTCTTTCTCACTGTCTCTCTCAAATAAATAAATAAATCTTTTTTTTTTTTTAATGGGCAAAATAGGGGCACCTGGGTGGCTCCGTGGGTTAAAGCCTCTGCCTTCAGCTCAGGTCGTGATCCCAGGGTCCTGGGATCGAGCCCCGCATCGCATCGGGCTCTCTGCTCAGCAGGGAGCCTGCTTCCCCCTCTCTATCTGCCTACTTATGATCTCTGTCTGTCAAATAAATAAATAAAATATTTTTTTTAAAAATGGCAAAAGACATGAACAGACATACAGATGGCCAATAGACACATGAAAAGATGCTCATCATCATTTATCATCAGGAAAACACAAATCAAAACTAAAGTGAGATATTACCTCACACTTTTCAGAATGGCTAAAATTAAAAACACAAGAAACAATAGGTATTGGTGAGGATATGGAGAAAAAAAAAACCCTGTGTGTTGCACTGTTGGTGGGAATGCAAACTGCAAACTGGTGCAGCCACTCTGGAAAACAGTATGGAGGTTCCTCAAAAAGTTAAACATCGAACTACCTTAGGATCCAGCAATCACACTACTGGGTATTTACCCACAGAATACAAGAACATCAGTTCAAAGGGAAATATGCACCCTTATGTTTATAACAACATTATTTACAATAGCCAGGATGTGGAAGCAGCCCAGTATCCATTGATTGATGAATGGATAGAGAGGTGGTATATAAAAATAAATAAATAAATAAACAAATAAATAAATAAAAAGAGGTGGTATATATATGCAATGCAATATTACTCAGTCACCCAAAAAGGAATGAAATTCTTGCCATTCGCAGCAACATGGGTGGAGCTAGAGAGTATAATGCTAAGTGAATGAAGTGAGTTGGAGACAAATACTGTATGATTTCACTCATATGAGAAATTTAAAAACCAATAAAATTGAACAAAAGGAAAAAGAGAAAGAGAGACAAAGCAAGAAAGAGACTCTAATTATAGAGAACAAACTGATAGTTAGAAGAAGGAGGGGGTTAAGGGGGATGGGTGAAACAGGTCATTGGGATTAAGGAGACCACTTGTGATAAGCACTGGGTATTACATGGAAGTGCTGAATCACTATATTGCATACTTGAAATTAATATAAGAATGTATGTTAACTAACTGGAATTAAAAATTTTAGGGATGCATGGATAACTCGGTTAAGCATCTGCCTCTGGTTCAGGTCATGATCCCAGGGTCCTGGGATGGAACCTCAAATAGGGCTCCAGGTGGCAGCCTGCTCCTCCCTCTAGCTGCCGCTCCCCCACTTGTGTGTGTGCTCTCTCTCTCTCTCTCTCTGTCAAATAAATAAAATATTTTAAAAAATAAAATAAAATAAAAACTTTTTTTAAAAAGATTTTTGTTTATTTACTTGACAAAGAGAGAGAGACAGCAAGAGAGGGAACACAAGCAGGGGGAGAGGGAGATGCTAGAAGCAGGCTTCCTGCCGAGCTGGGACACCCACCAATGCAGGGCTTGATCCTAGGACCCTGGGATCATGACTTGAGCCCAAAAGGCAGATGCTTAATGACTGAGCCAACAAGGCGCTCCAAAATAAAAACTTTTTAAAAATGGTCCACAGACTTCAAGTAAAGTCAGTATTTCTATTGAGTCTTCTGGGTCATTCATGGGGTCAGAGATCTCTGAGAAGGTTTACCACAGAAGTAATACCATTACACTGTATTTTCCTCCCAGTTAATTGCATTAAGAAAATTAGAAGCTGCCTCTCCATGCCTCTTATATAAACCACCTCTGCAAGAAAGAGCCTCACACCTAGAAGGCCCATCCAACCCCCAGGTTATTTCCCAAGCTGTGGCCCAAATAACAACCAATTGGATCAAGCTATACTCTGCACAGACTTCCTTCTTAGTCGAATTCTCAGGTGAAGAAAGCTGCTAATACAAAACCCAACAGGCATCATATTGGGGTGAGTCAGCCTGAGACAGCCCATGTTAGTTGAAACTAATGAAAAAAAAAAGCCACAGGATTTCTTTTTTCTTTTCTTTTTCCTTTTCTTTTTTTCTTTTCTTTTCTTTCTTTTATTTTCTTTTCTTTTACCTTTCTTTTTGTAGAACACTTCACAGACCTGCATGTCATCCTTGCTCAAGGGCCATGCTAATCTTCTCTGTACCATTCCAGTTTTAGTATATGTGTTGCCTAAGTGAGCACAACCACAGGATTTCTTTAAGCTCTTGTTCAGGCAGAAGTTCTGGCCTAACTGTTCCTTTTGAGGTGGGTGGACCATTTAGACTTTATAGCATGAAGATGAGCCCCTTCTTTAGAGGAAAAAAGTCATTTCTCATAGAACAGATAAAGACCTATCACATCATTTTTCTGATGCCAGAGACAGCAAGATGAAGTATATACCCTAAGTTGTTAAATGAAGTAGAGGAAAAAAGATCTACAGATTAATAATAACTCCTTGAGAAAAACACAGGAAATAAATGATGTCATTAAAATTTTCTCATGCCTTTCCTTTAGCTGAATTCTAAAAGTATGATCACATCTATCAAGTAATAACCATACACATAAGTGGGAGTTGAATTGTAAATTATACGTTCCTACATTCTTCATGAATGCTGCGATGGATAAATACATGTGTCAACTTGACTAGGCCACAGAGTGCCCTGATAGTTACTCAAACATTATTCTGGGTGTGTCTGTGAGGGTGTTTCTGGAAGAAGTTAACATCTGAATTGGTAGACACAATAAAGCAGGTAGTCCTCTCTACTGGGGATGGGCCTTGCCCCATCAGTAGAAGGCCAGAATAGAACAAAAGGGTGGAGTAAGACAGAATTCCTTCTATCTGACCATATTCAAGCTGGGACATCAGTTTTTCTGACCTGAACTAAAACATCAGCTTTTACTGTTATTGAGTCTTGAGCCCGCTAGCCTTCAGAATGGAACAATACCAGTGGTATACTCTGCTGAGTCTCCAGTTTGTCAACTCAACTTGCAGACCTTGGAATATGTCCATCTCCCAACTGCATAAGCCAATTATTTATAATAAGTATCTTTAGAGAGAGAGGAGAGAAACACATATACATTCCATTGATTCTCTTTCTCTGGAGAACCTGACTAATACAGATGTTTATATAAATTTTACAGAAAAGTTGTATAAAGAATAAAGACATACCAAGTAGACTTAGTTGTTTTTCTCTCCCCTAAACCACAGCCATATGGCCTAGTAATTCAAAGAATCATCTGAGATGAAAGTCACACCCAGACTAAAAAGGAAAGCCACAGCCACCACCACTACCACCATATTCAGAGCTGCCACGTTCAATCAGACGATTTACATCTAAATCCATCACATTTATAAGATCTGGAGAGACCAAGAGGTGAAGTAGGAGTATTACTTTAGGCCTATTGTTGGCTATATATTGTAACTATAATTATATACATAGCTCCCCTTCTAATGGTGCCACTGATTTAATGACAGAGTGAAGGCAGATTGGTCTGGTTGTCAGGGTCTTAGATAACTTGACTGAACGTATTATATCAATGTCAGAGCAAGCACTATGTCTCAAGTCAATATCAGAAAGTAAATAAAAGCCAAACTTTCAGACTAATATGAAGATTTTTTTTTAAGATTTTATTTATTTATTTGACAGAGATTACAAGTAGGCAGAAAGGCAGTGAGAGAGAGGAGGAAGCGGGCTCCCTGTTGAGCAGAGAACCCGATGTGGGGCTCCATCCCAGGACACTGGGATCGTGATCCGAGCTGAAGGCAGAGGTTTTAACCCACTGAGCCACCCAGGCACCCCCTGATATATAGATTTTATTCACCAGAATTCTGGGGCAAAAGTAGCTTACACATACAAGAAAAACCACCAGCACTAGATAGGACATGTTCCAGAAGACTGCATGCACCAAAGAAGGTCAGCGTGTGGTGTGTGAGGGCTCAGAATGGCAGAGCCTCCCGTGAGTATACTCAAGGCAGAGCAAAAGAGAGCTTTATGCGGTTATTATGAGCAGGAAGCTGGTGAAAAAGAAAGAAGTGTAAAGGGAATTTTTAGAAAGATTTCTGTATGATTTCACTATCTGAAATCCCTTAAAAATAAAACTTAAGAGCAAATATTTACATCATTCTTCAAGGTTTCTCAAGTTAGACTGTTGCTGAATGTTGCTATATAAGGACGCCTGACTTTGTATGAGTTTCACTGCATTTAGACAAAGGCCATCTTCAGATTCCAACATCATTCCCAATTCCCACTCAGGGCAGACTTTCCTATCACTATAACAATGTATAATCTACAATTAACAGTGTGGGTCATTATCAAGAACAGTAGGATTGAGCTTTGGTGTTTTTGGTGTTTATCTTTCAGAAATCTTAGCTTATATTTATGACTCTTAGTATCTTGTGGCATACAGTATCCATCAATCAACTCTAGAAAAGCAAAGTGGGGCGTGTCCAACATTTGGCTCCAGGCATGGTTCTAAATAATGTCCCAGATCAATAGAAAGGATACATAGAACCTATATAGCAAAGGTAGAGAAAACAACATATACCAGCTCAAATTATATCCTCAGTACCTAAAAGGATTAGAAAACACTTTAAATTTTTTTTTAAGATTTTATTTATTTATGACAGAGAGATGGAGAGCACAAGTAGGCAGAGCAGCAGGCAGAGGGAGAAGCAGGCTCCCCACTGAGTAGGGAGCCTGAACTCCATCCCAGGACCCTGGGATCATGACCTGAGCCATAGACAGATGCTTAACCAACTGAGTCACCCAGGCATCCTAAAAACACTTTAAATTAAAAAAAGAATGCAGGGCCACCTGGGTGGCTCAGTCAATTAAGTGTCTGCCTTTGGCTACTGTTATGATCCCAGGGTCCTGAGATCAAGCCCTTCATCAGGCTCCCTGCTGAGCGGTGAGCCTGCTTCTCTCTCTCCCTCTGCCAACCACTCCCCCTGCTTGGACTCTCTCTCTCTCTCAATCCCTCTCTGTCAAATAAATAAAATATTTTTTAAATTTTTTAAAAATTTTTAAAAGAAATCATAATGTTACCAAAATGTAAATTATTTATCACAAAAGTCACCATAAAGACAAATCAGACACTACCTTGGTGTATTATCTTAGGTTGCAGATTCTGGAGTGAGTACTTAGAGCTAAAATTACATATCACCAAAATTACCCCTAAAAATCCCCAAGGAACATACCATGTCAGAGACACACAGTCTCTTCACTCAGTCCAACATATCCAAATTTTCCTGCAAAGGTGGAACAGGTAACCCGGGCTTTTGTTGAGACCAGGGACCCAACTTCTGTTTAGAGACTATGTGGCAGCGACAATCTGTTGTACAAAAAATATTAGAATCACACTTGGTGCAATGAAAAGTTAACACCATGAGCAGCACATGGGAACTAAGCCAACCAAGAGAATAGCAGGTTCTTTTCTATCATCTTCTGTGTGCCCCAAGGTACTGATTGCAGTAGAGAACAAAATTATCTAAGCATAATTGCATTTGTTTATACTAAGTATACATCTGACAGGATTCCACTCTATTTAGAAGGAAAAAAACACACAGTGGGAAAGAAGACACACCAAAGTGGTGAACTTAACCCTGTAAGTAAAGATGCAATATCACTCACTCTAGACCTGCTTGAACAGTTAGCCTCACCAGCAAATACACTTAGCAGAAAGTCCAAAAGATACCAATTTTCCCTTAGATTTTCAGAATTATCCTAAAGGTGGAGAAAGGAAAAACTGCCTCCAGAGTAGACACTGCCCCAGAGGAGTTTAAGAAAATATCTAAGAAAAACCACAGTCTGTTTTCCACTGACTTAACAGATAGTTGTGGCCAGATGAAAGCCAGAAATGACAATGGTAACACACACAAACCATGCTCTGTAAAGCTAAGCGGTTAGAGGAGGACATTTCATATCTCTGAGTCAAGAACGCGCAACTCATCCAAAGTATCCTGGAATAAAGATACGTGGTGTGAACACAGCTAATTAAACACCTTGGTTTATAAAACATTAGAAACCCAACCTGGACCCTCAAAAGTTAACATCCTATGAACTTCTTTCGACCACCTAGGACCATCCCACCAGCCAAGTATTGGACAGGATAGCAGAGGCAGGTGTCTACGTCTGCAGGAAGAGAGAAGCTGGTTCTGAAGCCTCCTCAGTCTATGACCTTTGATTGCCATCAGCCCTGTCCTGGCTAAGAATGTGATTCCCAGACTAGCTTCTCGTCTTTTCTCCTGGTTAGAGAAGAAAGGGCAAAGTAGCAATGGGATGGCAAGAGGGCCAATGAAGAATAAAGAAGTAGCTGGAGATGAAAGCTGCCACCAGAGAGGCTGAGCTGGAAATAGCATGACTACCGCCTTGTGCGGCATGCTCCTGTTCATTCAACAAACACTGACTGACTGCCTAATATATGCACAGCATTCTGCTGAGTCTTTTCTCATGTTTGACAGTCTTAAAGGGGGAATGCTTCCCATGCCATTTCTATTGAGGCTCACTGCTTCCCTGGGTGAGTAAGCTTTTGCTTAGGGCCAGTCACACTTCTTACCCCACCTTCAGGCAAGCAGACACTCCCGGCCCTGGAGGCAATTAAGGGAAGAGGAGAATCTGGCACAGCTGTAGGCTAGGAGAACCGCCTGGGGTATGGTCAGCCTCCAAAATCAAACCAGGGACTGGGTTCATGCAGTGTTCAAACAACATAAAACAACGCCTCGTTTTCACTGCATGTCCCTGGAGGAACATCTTTAGAACAGAAAACTTGAGAACGCATGGATTATTCACTAGAGCCTAGAAAAGGAAGCCAGTGAGGGCAATTTATAGTATTACAAGAGATTTTCAAGTTCAGAGATCAAGGACAGAGTCTATAAGATTACAGCGCATGTTAGCATAAAGCGAGAGTTGTATGTGGCGAGGCTGACAGGCAAGTCAGTGAGGCTGACTGAGGATCCATTTCATCTTCTGATGGAAGAAAGATGCCTGTAGTCCAGTTTCCCTTTCTCAAAAAGACCTTATTCTGCCTGTGGTTAGGCAATTGAAGAAAACGTTGTTCCAAAGCCACAGAATTCATCTTTTCCTTGATCTAGCAAAAATGTGCCTGTGACAATGCAGATTTGGGCAGTCAGAAAACAAGCTCATAGAAAAGGAAATCCCAGCCACTATTTTCCAAAAGGTGTCCTCCAGACTGAGACTAGGGTCTGTGCTCTCCTTCACATTGTTTATTGGTCTTTCTTTAAGTCAAAAGCTATGTTTATTAAAAGAGGGGGTGAAAGTTAACAGTGAACATGGAAAGCTAATATCCTGATGAAGCTGTACCTTTGTGAGACAAAGCTGGGAGCAGAGAATTTTAAAAGTACACAGATAGTACTGCAAGCAAAGCAGAACAGAAAGTAGAGGACAACTCCTTTCTCACCTCAGTTAATGTTTTGTTCAAAAAACACCCTGCTTGAAAGCAGTCTGGTCATTTATCTCATTAAACGAAACAATAAACCCCGCCCCGACACCATAAAGCATGGCACAAAATGACTTACGTTATTATTACTCCCTTGCCTTAGGTCTGATTAGGAAGGATAACTTGTGATGGTATGAAGCAGCACTGCGGCAGCACTGGAAAGGAGAAAGGGAGCGTCCACCTCCTACACCCATACACTATTCCTTTCCACACCCATGTCTGGAAGTACGCAGAGGAGATCCTAACAGAGCACCACCAGGACACCTTGACATGGAGGATGAGGGCCAAAGAGTGGCCCCCCGAGGGGCTTCCCTCAGAGGGGGGCTTAATTCCCTGGCGGTACCCTGCATGGTCACATAGGCAGAGGAGGGGAATTCTTGTCAGAGATTGTCCATGTGAAAAAATCCACTGCCTGGAGATAAAGTGGCCAGTTGTGACAGTCTGAAACCCTGGTTCTCCTTCAGTCTCGCCACCCTCGTTCCCCTAGGTGCTAGATCTCTGACACAACGGATAAATTTACATGAAATGTACAAGTTCCCTTCTCCTATCATTTGAACCTGAAGGATTTGCACAGTTCCCCATACCAGTTCCTGGTAGACCCCACCTCAGCTCCTACTTCATTATAAGACAGTAAGCACATACACACACCTTTGTCTGTAAGAATGAAAAAATAGAATAAAAGCCCTTTTAGCCAACCTGCACTAAAGACTACATTTAACAGTGTTCCCTATGACCTCAGGAAAAGCCACCAGCTGATGGACCACAGCACACTCAGTCTCCTCAGCCACACACCTGCAGGCTTCTACTCCCACCAACCACATGGTAGGCTTTCCAAAGAAGTAAAGTTGTGCCACTTTTATTTATAATTATTACAATTATATAATTTAATTAAATATTTATATTATCTGGTGAAATATGACAACAAAGAGAGTCATGTTTCTTTGAAAAAGCAAACTAAATTCTTTTAAAGCATCAATAAACATGAGTTACTAAGAAATTCTGCTCCTAAACTGATTATGAGTGAGACAACTGTTCATGACAAGGAAGAATAATAAAAATATACAAGGATTCTGCACTCGTTACAGCACAAGTATCTTTAAGACCTTGCTCTTATTTTAAAAGCATGAAACTGGAAATCATAGGTGATTCATTATGAGTATGGTTTATGTAAGAGAGATGATATGAATAATCAGTTGGCCCATTTGCAAAGAAAATGCCTTGACCTTCCACTGAAAGACTGGCTAATAAGATGTGCACTAATATGTTTTATTTTAAAAGATGCCTGTATGATTTTTTTTTTTTAAGATTTTATTTATTCGACAGAGAGAGACACAATGAGAGAGGGAACACAAACAGGGAGAATAGGGAAGGGTGAAACAGGCTTCCTGCCAATCAGGGAACCCAACCAATGCAGGGCTCGATCCCAGGACCCTGGGATCATGACCTGAGCCAAAGGCAGATGCTTAAGAACTGAGCCACCCAGGCGCCCCTATCTGTATGATTTTCTATTGTCCCCCAACTTCTCATAATTAACCAATCAACTATTGGTTCTGATCACACAATACCACAAGACAGACACTACTAAAGACAAATCAACAAAGCTACCAAAAAATACTATGACTCAACTAGAGAGTATAGACCCTGAAAAAAAGAATAAACTTTTTTTCAGAAGAATGTGCTTCCCTCTGACTTACTACAAAGGAGAGAAGACATTTTAAAATTTTTTGGAAACTGATTTGTCAAGTGGTCAGCCTCCTAAGAACTAATTCAACAAATAAACAATTCGCTGAGCAATCATCTGACAAATAGCTTAGATAGGACAAGTTGTCAAAGCCACTGTACCAGGTCAATGCAGGGGCACAGTCAGGGCAACAGGGACAGAGGAAATAATAATTAAGACAAAAATCAGTGTTAAAAACTTAATCATCCTTGGCACACCTTGGTGGCTCAGTTGGATAAGCGACTGCCTTCAGCTCAGGTCATGATTTCAGGGTCTTGGGTTCGATTCCCACATCGGGCTCCCTGCTTGTGCTCTCTCTCTCTCTCTGTGTCAAATAAATAAATAAAATATTTAAAAAAAAAAAAAAAAAAACTTAAACATTCTATACGAAGGGTTAAGTGCTCTAGGAAATCTCAGGGTCTACAATGTGAAACACAGGCAAAGCTAATAATAAACAGCATTAGACCAAAACATATTTCCAGGAAAAGAGCTTCAGTGACACCAGGGAAAAAATAAGTTTTTTTAGAAAAACTCAGTATTTCAGCAAGTTCATCTTTTGATCAAATGTTTACAAGAGAATTAACCTTTGGCAAGTTGGTCACCTAATGGTTCTTAGCAATTTCATGTTGGGAGGAAGAAGCCAGCTTCCAAAGTGAAAGGGGAGAGCATTCTGGCATGAATGAAGGAAGTTCTGAGGTCAGTTCTATGAGAAAAAGCACCAGGTCAGTTAGGTTTAATGCTGAATTGGCAGCACTTATCTCAAGGCCAACACACACCAAGTATTTAAAAAATATTTGTTTCGGGGCACTTGGGTGGCTCAGTGGGTTAAAGCTTCTGCTTTCAGCTCAAGTCATGATCTCAGGGTCTTGGGATCAAGCCCAGCATCGGACTCTCTGCTCAGCAGGGAGCCTGCTTCCCCCTCTCTCTCTGCCTGCTTCTCTGCCTACTTGTGATCTCTATCTGTCAAATAAATAAATAAAATCTTTAGAATAAATATTTGTTTCATGAAAAAATGTTGAAGATTAATAATAGGCAACAATACTCTATACATAGGCCAGGATCCACTAGAGAGAGTCATGGTTGTTAGGCTATGAATGCTGTACCTGATCCTACCTGTAAAAAGGAACTCACTGAAGACTTCTGAGCCATCAAGTAATATGACTGAAGTAAGGTATAGAAGATTAATCATTTGTGATTAGTAGGATATGTTAAAAGAGCAAAAACTACAAATGTCCCTTGATGGATGAATGGATAAACAAACTGTGATATAGACATACAATAAAATATTATGCAACCTTAAAGAGGATTCTGACACATGCTTTCACATAGATGAACCTTAAAGACATTGTGCTAAGTGAAATAAGCCAGTCACAAAAGGACAAATACGTAATTCCACATACGTGAGATAGTCAAATTTACAAAGACAGAAAGTAGAATGATGTAATGGTTGTCAGGGGCTAGAGGAAGGGGTTACAGATAATTGTTGTTCAATGGGTACAGAGTTTCATTTCGGGAAGATCAGAAAGTTCAGAAGATGGATAGTGGTGATGATTGTACAACAGTATGAATGAACTTAATGCTGCTGAACTGTTTACTTTTACAAAAATTCACTGAATTTACCAAAATTGTTAAAATGATAAATTTAATGTATTCGGTATAAAATAAGGTATACATTATTATACATGTATATATTATGTATATTTTACCACAATTAAAAAATTATAGAAGTCCGAGAGAAAATGGCTAGACAGAAAACTGCGTTTTTCCCATATAACTAGAGCAAAGCAGTGGAGTAGGCAAGATCTGAGTTAGAGTGGTGATCGGGCAGCTGCCATACAGGCCATGGCAACTCTGATAAACAGTATAGACTTGGTATTGAATTTTGAGTGATTCTCACTAAAATGTTCATAGTCATTTAGAGAAAAAAAAAAAAAAGGCGGGGCTGGGGGGCTACTGATAGCAGGATGATCCAGGAGGCTGTTCTATCCATGCCTGGTCTAACCCAAGGTCTTGGTAATGGAAATGGAAAGGGAGAAAAGAATTAATATCAAAAGCATCACAATGGAAATGTTAAGAGATTTGTTGATCAGATGGAGAAAATGATTAAAAAAAAAAAAAAATCAGAGGTTTTAGCCCAGGGAACAAGAAAAACGATGGTACCTTTAAGACAAAAGGTATGCCCAGACAAAGGAGGTAGTTTACAGGTAAAAAATAATGATTTCATGTTTTGACATGGTAAGTTGGAACTGACAACAGAAAATCAAAATGGGGAAGCCCAGTAAGCAGCTGGAGGTAATAAGAGATGAATAAAGGGTAGTTAGCTTAATCCACCAAAGGTAGGCTGAGGATATCAGCCTCACCATATAGCAGCTAGTAAATTAATAATGGCCTTTAAATAAAAAGAATTAGTATGAGTACAGTAAGTTAATTCTCATTGGAAAATATTGATTCACTCTATGTAGGTGAATTACAATGTTCTTCATATTGTATGCTAAAATAATTTTTGAGACAAATATCCCTTGAATGGACTAATAGAATCAAAAGAGAAAACCTTAGGATTCTATCAATTTCTCAGTTCAGTTTTCTGAGTTATTCCATCTGAGATTTCTTAATCTAATATCAACATACATTCTAACAACATAATGTATGCACACTTGCTAATACCCTACCCTTTGGTGATATTATCACTCATTTAGTCATTCAACAAACATGTACTACAAGCACACCAAAGAGAGACAGACACAGCTTTAAAGTGTCAGAAATACAAAGACAATTGCACATATCCCATGCTGTAGAAGAACTCACAGTCTAGAGGGGAAAATAGGATACTGATCTAGAACAGTAATACTCTTCTTATCCAGGGTACTGTATTAAGATCTCCTAGTAAAAATGGCCACTGATAATCTGTACCTTGCTTTTTAGAAAGACTTAATCATATTATCAATTGATTACAGCCAACTGTTACAAATAATTGTTACAGTCTAGGCTAACCATTATATATGTAATTATTATAATTATTACTTAAGATATGTATAGAAAGATAGGTGATGGCAGTTAGCAAGAAAGGAAAGAATGAGCTATCGTTACCAAATAATTTTGAACCTCCTCTCTACCTAAACTACTTATATCATATATGCACTTTAATCTGGCATATTAAAAAGAAAGAGTAATGCATTCTGTTAATTATTTCACGAATGTACCCTTTTCTCCATAGATATCACCTTAAGAATAAGAGCTATGTCCTTTCTTTTGAGACCCTATGAGCTTGGAGCAGGTCTTAATATTTGCTTAATCTAATTAAAATAAACTCAGTTTGTGCCTTGAAATCCTGTATCAGTTATATTCTATTATAAACCATTGCCAAGCTAGTAATTAAACATGCTGTCCTTGGTTAGCACCAAATTTTCTCTTTACTCTTTGTTGTTTTTTAATATTCGAAGTGCTACTCCTCTCTCTCACAGCCAGTTCCTACAACTTTGGAATTTACAGTATTTTCATATTTCCATAATGACACCTGCTGGTAGGAGAAGAATGAATGAACTGCAGGAATTTTATTCAACTAGCTACAGCCAGTCATATTCCAGTCTGAAACAACTAATGTTCCTGAACATACAAAGAGTAAATCTGAAGGATTCCAAATACCCACATACGAAAAATTCGACAAAGTTAATACTATTTCAATGTTACTTTCCAACTAGATTTAAAACTTAGCCCCATAATCTTTGTCCAAAGCAAAACTGTTTCAATTAAGAATAGTTGTTATTAAGGGCCTTAAAATGATCAACTCACTAATGTTAAATATTTTACCCATTTAAAAGCTGACATTTAAGGGACGCCTGGGTGGCTCAGTTGGTTAAAAGCTGACATTTAAAATACAGCTATTTAAGAGGAAGGTCGCGGTGGAGTAGGAAGACCCTAGGCTCATCTCGTCCCACAAACCTAACTATATAACTATCAAATCATCCTAAATACACCAGAAATCAACCCAAAGACTGATAAAATACAGCTATTTAATAGATTATCGTTCTCTTCAACTTTTTAAGTTTTTTCATGCGATCAATAGATCAAAGTTCAAGTGGCCCAGAAGACAATGAATGGGGCATTTGTCTTAGTGGTAACCTGCATGTCCTGTCCTTTGGGAGGGTAAGTAAGAAAAGCAGAAAGCCTGGCCCCCTCGGGAAACACTTCTGGAAGCTGGGGATGAAGTGCAGTTCTCCTGTAATACCCAAATAAGAGATATGGCCTCTCTGTTCATCTAGTCTATACTTCAGGGTTGTCCCTGGCTCACATCCTCAGCACACTGCCTGACACACAGTAGTCGTCGATGACTATTTCTAAGCAAACATGTGTGGTTGTCGGTGTGGGTGTGGGTGTATGTGTTTAGCACCCAAATAGACTAGATCCTGGGTACATCTTACTCCGACACCAAAAAATGTTAACGAAATTAGGAAGGTTCACTGTGACAACACCTGAGTGAGTTTATTTAACTCAGTAGTTTAGAAATTGGAAACATTAACCAAGATGGTTTTAAATAAAATATGGGTAAGCTCAATGCATCCAGGTTTCGTGAACAATTAGCAGATATATATATAACTCATTATAACACACATTACACAGACCTTTTCTTATTTAACCAGCAATTCCTCTTCATTAGGAATCAGTCATGTAAGCCAGCCACAGGTGGAGAGAGCTGGTCTCAGAATGAGGTTTCTTTTTAAACTGCCTGCGGGATAGAGTCCACACTGGCCTTCACTCAGCTGACAGTCTGCGTGTGATTGTTTTTGTCTTTACAAGTACGCTAACTTCTCAGACTTCCCTAGACTTGCCTAAGTTTGATTCCTTTCACACAGAGAAGGAAAGGCTTATAGGCAAAGTATGTGAAGTAGGCCTTCTGATTTCCCTTTTCAAAAACATACCCCTTCTTCCAAAACAGCAGGGCAAGGGACATAATTACCATGCTTATTAATCAAAAGCTGTAGTTTCCTTTCACGAAACAAAAACCATTTGGGCACTTTAATAGTCTTCCTTTGTACACCAATTATATATAGACTATAAGTCAATTCAATAAATACTACAAACACCTACCATGTACCAGACCTGGTAGGAACTGAAAAACAAAAAAAACAAACAAAAAAAAAAAATTCTTGAATTTTGTCCTCAGAGAAAAGAGTTCATTGTCCAGCATCACAGCTTCATCTGCTACAAGGACTAACTCATATCCTGTCAGCAAGTCAGTAACCTTCTTTCCAGTTCCCAGCCCCACCTCACAGAGCTCATCTCTGTGTGGATGTGGCTGAGGAAAACATATCAGAACGACGGTGGTGTTCCAGGAAACCATGGCTCATTAGGACACCCCAGGTTGGTAAACCATAGTTCAAGGATTCCTACATGTCAGGAGAATCCAGCACATGGCTTAGGGCTTTGTTCATCACTTGATTTTGATGGAGAGATGAAGCTTTGTAGAAAAATTGCAGCGATTCAGAATAATCTAATCCTTGGACCATATCACATAAATGTGAATGTATGTGAGTGTGTGTGTGTGTGTGTGTGTGTGTGTCTATATACATAGTGGCAAACACACTGAATGGGGCCTTTTGGTCCAATACTTTACAAAGCTGATGAAAGCACTTCATTCTCTGCTTTTTACCCAGAGAAAATAACATTGTGATTCATTTTGCTTAGGGCTTTTAAAAGACAAGAAATCACAGGGGAAACCCCAACTCTCTTTTTCATAGTCTTCATCAAAATGCACTTTGAAAAGACAATATATTTCCTCACCTGGGTCTTGACCTGAGATTAACCTGTGAACCACGGGAGCAAGGTTGAGGATAAAAGGGAAATAATATTTCCTGAGTGCTTACCCATGCTAAGCATTTATCATGTGCTCCTTTAGGTTTCAGAATAATCCTGCGATTGTTACAACTATTATATTACTATAACTTTACAGCTGAGGAAACTCAAGTTCAGAGAGGCTAAGCAACTTGCTGAAGCCACACAGCTGGCAGGTGGCGGGATCAAGGTTACTCCTTCCATTACAACATGCTGCTCCCTCTACACTTGCTCCACTGCTACTGAACATGTCCACGTGAGAGAAAAGGCACGGAACAGTGTAGAGCTGGGATTTATGGGCCCTAAAGCTAATACAAATTTTGTACCCCTCTTTAAGGAAAGTATAATACAAAATTGGATACAAAAAAATGAATATTTCTTGAGAATGAGTAAAGAAATTGTACATTTTTTAAGGAAAACGGGTATCACAAACATTTTCTTTCAATTTACACTTTTGATTTTCAACAGACGTACATCCTTTCTATTACATCCAAATTTGGGTATGAACAATAATTCTGAAAAAAACATATAAAATTACTGAACTTAAGGCATACACAAAAACAAGTCAAATGTCCTTACACCACATCCAGCTACATGATTGGATAATTGGATTTGTCTTACACTACTTACAGTGAATTACTGATGGATTATATGAGAGTTTTTTCACCAGAACAATTATCCTTCAGGGAGTTTCTCTCACTTTGGTGGTAACTTTCCTCTGAAACCACCAAGCTTTATGGGAATAAGAAACAAGAGATAAAATAAGAAAATATCCAGAATGGGATGAAGGAACATGCACAAACACAAGAATTCTGATAAAAATCTATTCCATGCCATTCACATGAAAAAAGAAAAACATATGTAGTGAGTCTTTAATTGTAAGCTCAGCATTATCAAGCATATTCCAGATAGGAAAGAATATAGTTGGCTAAGTCTCAAACTTCCACTCATAATTTTACATCTGCCAAAGGTAAGAATTTTCCACAGCCAAGCTTCTCAAACTTTGCTTCAAGCTTTTTAAATCTCCACTACCCGTGTCCTTCCAGTGACGAGTGCCATAAACTGACTAACCACCTTAAGACCTCTGGCCCTTGTGTTTCCTCACCATCCCTGTTGGATGAGTTATCCAGTGGGTGGTAGGAGTATTCCTAGAAGTCATTCCTCACCCAGGTGACCACAAAAGGGACTGCAAACGCCATAAAAATATTGCACCAAACTACATGTATCCCCGGATAAACTTTCTTTTAGATCCAAAACATGCCCATCACTCAGATGCAAGCTAACAAACTATGATCACAACATCAGAGTGGAAAGAGACGATCTTGAATGATTACATTTAAAACATCCTGCTTTGGGGCACACAGGTGGCTCAGTGGGTTAAGCCTCTGCCTTCAGCTCAGGTCATGATCTCAGGGTCCTAGGATTGAGCCCCACATTGGGCTCTCTGCTAAGCAGGAAGCCTGCTTCCCCCTCTCTCTCTGCCTGCCTCTCTGCCTACTTGTGATCTCTCTCTCTCTCTCTTTCTCTGTCAAATAAATAAATAAAATCTTTTTTTTAAAAAAAATTAATTAATTAAAAAAATAATAAAACTTCTTGCTTTTGCAAACTTTAGAAGCACACATGACCGTGTGAACACACTGGTAGGGCCCCTTGCAGAGCCGTTGTCAGATTGCTGGAGACTGGCCCCCAGTATGGAATAGATTGTACTATAGGAAAATAGAATTGAAAGAGAAGCAATCCAAGGACCAAGAGGATATTTGGTGAGTCTAACAAACTCTCTGGGTGTCCTTGTTTATTGGAAAAGACTTGATTCAAAGCAGACACAAAATAAGAAAAGAAGAGTAAAACAGTCATCTATGTTTCGATGATTTTCATAAACCACAGTCTCCCAGTGAGACTGAGGGTGTCCCCCAAAAGTCGCCTCCACAACCAGGTCAAAAGAAAAGAACAAAAAATAAAAAACAACTTTGCAGAGCAATACAGTACACTTCCATAATTAAGATTAGCCTTTTGGCTTTTTTTTCCTCCCAGGGTAGTAATTTCTTATCTTCCTCACAAGTGTATAATGGACCACTCTATTATTCATTGTCCCATGAATTATTTTTAAGAGCCTGTTACAGATTGGAAGGTTATTGTTGTTCTTTTTTCACCTTCTTATTAGCTCATCAAACTCTACATGTCTAGTTTCAAGAAAGGTAGATTGATTTTCACCAAGAATTGAAAAATAAATATGATCCCTCACCATAAAAGAATGTGAGCTCCTTTTATTCCATTAGATAGTGGCTGTACAGTTGATCCTTCAAAGGAAAATATCCATTAATTTCACCTCCAAAGGATACACAAAATTGACCCCTTAGGATCTGAGGCCTTCACGTATATGTCTTATATAAACAATTGCCTCTTTCCCTCCTGTTGCTATCTGAATTGGATGAGACAGACTAGGGAGCTTGAGAATGCCTTGCTTCCTGAACATAGATATTCCACAAACACATCCCACAGTCTTGCAGCCCTCTCCTGTTCCCTAAGCCCAAATGCATAACACAAGCCTTTCTGACAGTTGTAAGGTTGTGGGTGGGTGGGGGTTGGGGGGTGGAAAGCAATGCTTTGCCATGCTTCTTTAGGGCTCTCTAACAAAATCACATCACAGATTCTCTTGCCATAAAGCTAATTCACAAAAGAAAGGGAACATGAACTTGAGTTGCTGGCTACTGTGTGCCAGGGACATTCCATACATGTTTCATACGTACCCTTGTGAGGTAAATACCATTATCCATATTTTTATAGATAAGGAAAGAGGTTCAGAGAGATTAAGACATTTTCCCCAAGATTCTACTGCTGTCGGGGGCAGGACCAGTGTTCTGAATCTTGTGAAGTGGAACCTACAGTATAAAGTGGGGAAAGCCCAGACTTTGGGCTTCATTATTGTGACCTGAGATGCATGGCGATGCCCCTTTCCTTATCATAAGATAGGGGGAAGAACAGCACCAACCTCAGGCTGTTACAAAAATTGAATGAGTGGTAGATGTAAAAGGCCAGCACTTAAAAGATACATCATAATTTTTGTTACTTTCCCTTCGTCTCAAGTTTCTTGGAGGCAGAGGCCACATCTTTCCTATTATCTCCTTTTTTCTTTTATCTTAAACACATTCAGCATTTAGCAAATACCTGTGGAAATGAGCCCTGCCATGTCCAGCACTTTTTGATGATAGCTGACACAGTGTTTTCCATAACACTGGGCGTTCTTATGCCCTAAATATTAAAACTTCCCTTTCAACAGAATGGATGAACTATCTCACGCAACAATGCAATTAAGGTAAAGAAATGGATGGGGAAAACATTTTTGCAATTTTTCAAACCACCAGTTCCAGCACCTCCTTTTTATTAAAAAAAAAATATATTTTAAGCTAGTAGAATGTAAGATGAAATAGACAATAATCAAGTTATCAAACAAATATTCTGAGCAGCATCAAGCCTCCGAAACAGGCATGAATGGCTAGCCTACAGGAGTACATCTGATCCAATATGATGACCCAGGGAAGTCTCTCTTCTAGGGTTCCAAGCCTGCTGCTCAGACACTAAGCATATGAAGGCTGAGCCAGGCCCCAGCCATAAAGGAAGGCTACGCTAGTATAAGAAGCAGGGTCTGGCCTACAAATACACACTTTGGCAAGAATGGGTCCATTTCTCTCCACTTCAAACACCCAAGCCTAAGCCATCATTACCTCTAGTCTAGAATTCTGCAGTAGATATCCTGCTCCTGCCCTTGACCTCTTTCATCTATTCTCACACTACAGCCAGAGAGAACTTCTAAAAACACAAATCAGGGTACCTGGGTGGCTCAGTCCGTTAAGCATTTGCCCTCAGCTCAGGTCATGATCCCAGGGTCCTGGGATTGAGCCCTGCATCGGGCTTCCTGCTCAGTGAGAATCCTGCTTCTCCCTCTCCCTCTGCCCCTTCCCCCTGCTTGTGTGTGTGCTCTTTCTCTCTCTGTCAAATAAGTAAAATCTTAAAAACAAAAACAAAAACACACACATACAGAAATCAGTCCACCCCAGCCCTCCAGTCTCCGATAGTTCTTAGGATCAAAACTAAACTCATTATGGCCTGGAAGGCCTAATGAGATCTGGCTTCTGCTTACCTCTTTATTCAGTGAATGAATGGAAGATTAACAAGTGAACTGACAGATACAGCAATGCCCCACTTATCTAGGATGAAGCCCAGAATGTCTTGCGTAATAAAGTGACTGATACTGTTCTCACTTAACCTTTATGAAATGTCTTGAGCACACTGCAGTGTATACAGAACAACAAAGGTAATCCAACAACTCCTACACTTCAAGACCTATATTCCAGGAGTTAGTTTCCCAAAGATGGAAGGATAGGTAGGGTCTTTCTTGGTAATACTTGCTTTATTCTTTTTCTTTCTTCAGACTTAGAGATAATAATATATGGAGAGAAGTGAGAATAAAAACCAGGAATGCCAGGAAAAAGTGGATGTGCTAGTAGGAGGAAGGGAGAGAAGGAAATAAGTAAAAACATCAGGAATGGGGCAGGGAGATCAGGGAAGAGTAGAAGCAGTGAGGAAGAAGTAGGCTGTCTCTTCCCACCTCAAACAGATATTTGGCTGGGATTCATCTGAAAAAACAGAAATCCAGGTGAGTCCCTGTGATCTCAGACAGATCTGTGAGCATGCAGGAATGGACTACACTGTATGTTAATTAGACTTGAGTAAAAAATAATAATTGTAGTAGCAAGTTAAAAAAAATTTTAAAGAATGGACTACAGGAGCTAGAAAAATATATGTGTATGCTCAGCTCCCTATGTAAATGGACAGAAGGTAAGAGCTATAGCTGGATAATATTCTACCATTGCTGCCTTCATGTCTATTTGTGAAAATAATTTCCCATAAGCTCCCAAATTTCCATAGACATTGACTTACAAAGGCATCATTGCATGAGCAATGGTTTTGGAGTCCTTGACCACTAAAGTGACAGAAGCAAGATGTAGTTCTTTAAATAATCCCACTGTTCCTGCCTTTTTTAAACTACTAAATAAATGTAAGTATATGTATCATATACTGTATTATTTCATTATTTAACTGGTTCAAGAACTCCTTGTCTTAGCGCACCTGGGTGCCTCAGATGGTTAAGCTTCTGCCTTCAGCTCAGATCATGATCTCCAGGTCCTGGGATTGAGGACCATGTTGGGCTCCCAGCTCAGTGGGGAGTCGGCTTCTCCATCTCCCTCTGCCTCTTCCCCTGCTTATGCTCTCTCTGTCTCTAACTCTCTCTCTCTCTCTCTCTTTTTCAAATAAATAAATAAGTCTTTAAAATAAAAAAGAATGCCTTGTCTCACTTTATTATCATAAATTCCTAGAGAGTAGGAACCATGTATTCCCTCTTTCATTTGTATCCCACACAACACTCAGCACAGTGTCAGAAATATAACAAGCACTCAAAAGAAACTCATTGCACTAAATATGATTCAGTGATTTACTGTCTTAAAAAAATCCTTGCTCAAGGGCATGGAAATTTGCAGTCGGACATTACAGAAGAAACTGAGAAATAATCACAGCTAAAATAGCAACACTAATTTCAATAAATCAATGCACTCAACTTCTTCATGTGTACAACTGGTCTACCAGAGGGAAAAAACCATTCTGATACCCCATGATGAGAGCAGTACTGATAACAATTCATCCATTGCCATATAAACACTGAGGAGCTAGCCCTTAATAGATGTGTTGGAAATGCTGATCCAATTCTAAAAATACCATTTCCTTTTCTCTTCAAGAAGCAATTTTCCAGGTTAATACATATATGCAAGGAGAATACTAAGGCACATCAGGGCTTCCCAGAACTCTTGTAGATTCATTAGCTGGATGTCCCAAACTCTTCTCCCATTTGTGAGGACTGGACAAAGATGATCTACAAAAGCCTCAAAAATACAACAGAGTCTAAGACTGTGATGACCACTCCTTCCCCTTGGATTCATGGCAGGCATCATTAAATGATGGAATTCATTCCCCTGAGTCTGAACTTGGCCCCAGAACTTCTCTTGACCCAGTACTGCAACCTAAGCAGTCTCAGTCAAGCACAGTGAAGAATTGAGATGAAGTCTTTTCCCATATATAGGCTAGGGCCTTTGAATCTCCCATGAAGAGCTCCTGTAAAGACAAAGGACACCTAAAAACCTCTTTACAGGAGTTGCCCCATCGTTTCTACCATCCCATCCCCACCAAAGTCCTCATTCTATGATGTTTATGTTAATTCAAGCAGCCAAAGTCCCATGTAACATGCCAACCCCTGGCCTGCCTTCCACAGATGTCATTACCTTATCAGAACACTTCTTCTTCCAACTTCATTCTCTCTGATACCTGAATGACTGACTATATGGTCCTTCTTCTCCTGGACGGCTTCTTCTTAGTGCCATAGATAATTGCTTAACTAAGTCTCACAAAGTCACATAAACTACTGTGCTAATTCTCCAAAGGAGCAAGGCCCTTCTGGAAACAATGGCCTAAATGACACTAGTGGGGAAAATTTCAGACCTAATATTAATTGGCTAGAAGAGAGATTTGAGCGTGTAAGAAAGAAACAGAGGTATGCTCTGTCATACCTCTTGATTTTCTCTCTGTCCACTCAACAACTCTTTACAATCAGTCACTGCCCCGGGTCTTTCTAGATCAATTTCAGCAGACCAACTTAACCACCACATAAGAATACAGCCCATAAAACACCTAATAATTCCCTAGAAAAGTTAAAGTAGCTTAACAAAGTAGTACCTGATTTCTGTGGACCCTTGGGCACATGCTAAGTGGAAGAGTTTGCTAGAACATTATACTCCCCTGCCCTCCCCCCACCAACCTCGCTTCAAATTTTAAAATCTTGCCTCTGTAAGCATTAACCTGGTACCCTCCAGGAGCTGAATAAATTAGGTATCCAATACCACTCACGTTAAGTGGCTTAATGTTTTCACCAGACCTGAATAGGCCTAGACAACAAGGAGTGGGTGGGGATGATCATGTATTTTCATTTCTTTCATGAGTCCTATTCTCTGTGGACTGGTTGTTTCTAAAGCTATGAACAAAAAAGCTTTAACTGCATGAGTAATTTTTGTTTTGTGGTACATTATTATTCACTTTCAATCATGCAACTCAGAAATGACTTGCAGGATTATAAGAGTGTAGCATAAAGTTTCTAATACAATTCAGTGGCCCTTAAGTAAAAACATGAACACCATGAACTGCAGTTATCCTGTGCAATGGCAGAAAACCGTCAGGCCCAATTACGTGAAAATGCAAGAGAACTGCTTAGACAAGCTCCTCACCGAGGCTTTCCTTTGTTCATATAATAGAGGATGCTTAAGATCAAAATTCTAATGACATTAAATCAGTTTTCTGGTTATAAAACATGCCTTTTAAGTTAGTTCAACATGGCATTCTCTGTCCTAGTAAATAGATTTGGATAAATATAATAGTTGTTTCTAGGACGAAGAAGCTACTTGCCAATCAAAATTGTATGTCTCAGGTGAAGCCAGAGAGAATTTATAAGACAAATTTATTAATGAAGAATGATTTGAGAATGCAAAATACTTGAGGCACATAGACCCATCCCCAGTCATATATCGTGTTTTACAACATATATTCCACTTCCTTAGATACTTGTTCAACTGAGGTTTTGGAAAACTATTAATGTTGTGTACATAGTAAGTCACAAAAAAGAGTCTGATGAATGAAGGAATGAGTTCTTACATATACTAAGGAGCACCAATAAATGTAGAAAACTTAGAGCCATAACATGTAGAACAATATCTAACTTTCTTCAAAAATGCTATTACTACTCTTCTTGTTAATTACTTAATAACTTAAAGCAATTTCTCTTTTTGAAATGTTTTAAGGCTTTCATTTTCCCAAAAATGAATTAAATGTGGGTTAAGCGACTGTGCATCTACATCATTTTGATATTGCATGTATTTTTTTCCTATTTTCATAGATTTCATAAAATCCAAAGGTTGCATGATCTTGCCAGCGTTATTAAGTCATTAGCAGACAAAGATAAAGACTCAGGAGTTCTGTGCTTTAGTTTATCTCACATTCTGCTACATAGCCAACCAGGTATCACAATGAAAATTTCCCTCAGCTGGTGCCTCAAATACTTTATTTTTAAAATACAAACAATCTGACCAATAACACTGTGGTTTAAAAATGTTCTCTGCCCTGTTGGTCTCTGCCATGATCTCCTCTGGATATAGTTCAATTAGATGGCTTCTCACTTTTTCACAAGTAGCCTGTTTTTGTAAAAGATTGAAAAACTTTGAAAAAGAACTATAAAACGTTTTCACTGTCAATAGAAAAAAAAAAAAAAAAATGGATTGCTTGAGCCAGACACAGCTCCCTGTAGAGCTAACCTTTTGATCCTGGAGTCCTTTCATGCACTTAAGTCTTCTCTAGAGTCAATGGGAGTGTTGTGTGTGCAGGGCTGCAGGATCAAGTTCAGTCAGTTCAGTCTCTTCTTTAGTACTCTGTAGCCAAGTGGGGTAGCCAGCTGAATCTGGTTTAGTTAAAAAGTTGGGGGTGGGGGGGGGGGAGGACCATTCCTGATGCTTTGAAATCTTTTGGGCAGTGTAATAATATCAGGATTTGTAGGAGGTTATTTTGCATAATCCTTAATAAGATATTCTTATGCTTTCAAAAAGTTAGTGGTAGAAGAAAAGCAAGAACCTCCAGTACTCATATGAAGTATTTTTTTAAAGTTCTGCCTAGAAATGACCCAAAATGCATTTTAGGAAGATGTATAATCATCGGACTGCCCAACTGTGTGTCTGTAAGAATGCGCCTAAATCTACTCTCAAGAGATACATTTTTTAAAGAAAGATACAAACGCCCAATTTTTTAAAGAAAGAGATATAACATCTGTCAAAAAAATGTCCACAGAAAGTAGAATGGTGATTGCTGGGGGCTGGAGGGAGGGGAGAATGGGGAGTTAGTGTTTAATGGGTACAGAGTTTTGCCAGATGAAAAGGGGTCTGGAGGTAGATGATGGAGAATGTTGTGCAACAATGTGAATGTACTTAATACCACTGACCCATACACTTACAAATAGTTAAAAAGGTAAATGTTATGTTATGTCTATTTTTAACCATAATATAAAGCCCTATGGAAAATGTAAATCTTTAGAACTATCTAAATACTGATAGTATTTATAATCAGGAAAATCAGAACTCTGTTAACTGAACAATTCCTGCATGGTTTGCATTCAATTGTTCATTTTTCTCCTTTAAATGAGTACAAAATACTCTGATGAACACAAAGAAGCTTGCTGGAGGAGTCTACTATTTGTAAATGGATTAAGTATCCCTGTGACTAATCCAAGTACTTGAATTGAAACAGGCACTCTTTCCTTGAGAATCCTTATCACCTGAACCCCACAAATACTAAGTGATGAGGACATTTTCCCAGGCGAGGCCAGAGGCCTGAGCGAAGTGACTCTGCTCTGCCAAGTGGAAGAAGGGTAAAGAACAGGGAAATACAGAGGCACATCACAGAGGCCACAAAATCTCCCTGCTGGAAGCCCATTACACTTTATTATTACCAAGAAACTGAGGTTCATTTTCTGGTATTTTGGCCTGGAAATTAAGACTTTAAACTAACACCAAAAAGAAAAAGAGAGAGAGAGAAGAAAAAGAAAAAAAAAGAATTTAAACTAACATCTTTGGACACAACCTACTGTTTTAAAAATAAGCATTTTTTAAATCACTTTGTGGAAGGGTACTAAAACCTCTGTAATTTATTAGTATTGGGAATTCAGAAGGAATGTAGGCAGTAGCAACTTGGGCCTAAAAAATAAAAGTGCCTCACTAAACAAGTGATGGTCCCAACAGTAAATGTGAGATTAGGAATGACTTTCTCTCTGGTTAAACACACACACACACTTCAGAAGCTAAAACAAACAGAAGAAAGGTGAACATTGTGTTTAGTAGTTGGAAATGAAGTATGCCATTTCAATATATATAAATAATTAACTTATTTTTTCCCACTTTTTTGGACTCCAGATATTGGAAACCTAATCTTTGCTCCAAATGACTACCATCTTTTTAACAAATCTTTTTAAAACCTAAGTAGTGGTCCTCAGACAAAAAGATACTATACTAAGAGATAAAATCTCCACATTATCTTCTTTGCTATCTCTGACAAATGAGAACCATGGCTCCACATGTTCTTTTATCAATATACTCAACTAAAGGAAGTATTTTGTTACCTGTTTGGACTATATTTTAAAATTATAAAATTAATTTACTTCAGCAGGACAAAACATATCTCTGGTATTTCAAGAGAAAACCACTGGACAAAGAGCAGACAATGCATAAAAGAAATATATAATGGCCAATAAATATGCAGAGAGGGCGCCTGGGTGGCTCAGTGGATTTAGCCTCTGCCTTCAGCTCAGGTCATGATCCCAGGGTCCTGGGATCGAGTCCCGCATCGGGCTCCTTGCTCGGCAGGGAGCCTGCTTCTCCCTCTGCCTCTGCCTGCCTCTCTGTCTGCCTGTGCTCACTCTCTCTCCCTCTCTTTCTCTGACAAATAAATAAAATCTTTATAAATAAATAAATAAATAAATAAATATGCAGAGATATTCAACTTTGCTTATAATGTAAGCATTGCAAAAAAAAAAAAGTACAGCAATTTTTCTATCAGAATGGCAAATTAAAAAAAAAAAAAAACCTGACACCAGTGAGAATGTAGAGGAAAACTTGTAAAACAGATAACTTTGTGTACTGTTGATGATAGTGTAAACTGATACTATTAGAGCATAAATTTACCAGCCTGACAACTTTATCTCTGTCAAACTATTAAATATTTCTACATTTGACCCAGCAATTCCACTTCTCAGAAGTTGCCTTAAACAGATCATTGTACATGCAAACAAAGAAGATGCAAAAAGATATTCATTGCAGCATAATTTATAATGGTGAAAAATTAGAAATAAATCATGCCCATTAAGAGAAGATTGATTAAATAAATCATTGCTCATTTATTCATCAATAACTGGTTGAGGGCCTGAATTCCAGGCTATATTCTATGTACAGTATACATAATGCATCCATTAAAACAATGTTTATTTATAATTATTAACAGTTCATATAGTATTCTCTCATTTATGTAAAAGTACATGTGCATTTATATATATATGGATATATATACATTGAGAGACATCTGTAAGGATGATCACCAGTGTGTTGTCATATTAACAGTGATTATCTCTAGGACTTTTATGTTGTTAATCTCTATACAGGATTCCCCCACTATCTCAAAGTAAAACATTCCCATGAAACTTCTCATAAGCTGAAATGAAGCAAAGAAGAAATTAACATTGATTGACATGGAAAAAATTTTAGTATTCCTAGACCCAAAAAATTACCTCTCTTGGGCTTTTCTGATATGTTAGGACACATCTTGCTAATGGATGCACACAAAAAAAATCAAGACAAAGCACAGACACCCACAGACACAGTTCAAAGCTCTGGCCGCTGGATGCTGAGATGCTGAGTGTCTGGGGAAGGAGCTGGGAGGGGCCGTTCTCGCTGCTTGTGGGGTGTACTTCCTCCATATGGCTGGTGGCAAAACAAATGCCAAACACTATTTTCAGTTTTCACCTTTTTTCCTAAAAGAAAATTTTTTTCAGTTTTCTTACAGTTACTGAAAGCAGGTATTAATGCAGGTCTTTCATCAAAGCAAAGTAGCATAAAGTAAACTTTCAAGAAGCTGGGGATACCTACACTTTTCTGTACTGTTCAACTATCCTTACAAGGTAACTACACTTTTATAATCTAAAAATATCAGGGGCTTATTCATTTTGAAAGGATAAAAAAGGGAACCGTTGGTACAACTTCATCTTATTAATATGCAGAAGAAAATACCAGACAGCCACAGAATTCCAGAAATCCAGCTGCAGTTCTAAGATGTAAGACACAAAAGCAGATGCCTGCCCACAAGGATGAGGTAAATAAAGATGAAGCACAACGGTTTCATAGAACTCAAGTGCACAGTGCAGCTGAATGTACTCTATTAAACTGGAAATCCAGGCCAGCAAAGTCCCCAAAGACTACAAAGCCTAAAAACTAATAACAATAAACATATCATACACAGGGCTTTTCTATAACTTGGATGTTAGGTGCCTTGAAATACTGCCCTTTTAACAGTCTATAATGTCTATTTTTTACTTTATATATATCATTCCCTTTTCCTTTAAAAATGATTTCCCATGAACCTTCCCCATCCCTTTAATACTACAAGATAGTTTTTAGTCTGAGCAGGTGCCAAATGCATAGCTTGGTTAAAAAGTCAAAATATTCTTAGCTTTCCCTAAATGCTGACTCTCTCGGCCAAAGTATCAGCGTGCATCTATAGCACAACCGTAATGCAAAGTAATTCCTTTTCCTGCTATGAGTACAATCAACAGGATGTGCATCATAAAGACAGATAGAGAAACCATAACACAGAATCATATACCAGAAGTCATGCTACAAATTCTGTCATGATTCTATAGAATCTGAATATATGAATAGCTGGCCAACATGAACATGAATGGAAACATACAACCCCATCAGGTCTTTAAACTGTTAGGAAAGAACATTCACAGAGCTCTCATTTAATGCACTGAACAATTATGTAAAAGTCTGGGTTTCTATTGTGAGAGGAATACTAACCATTCACCTTTGAATATATTTTAAGTGTTTGTTGTTATGTTGCTGTTTACTCTTACTGGATCACTTTACATTTTTATACCTTGTACTAGGTGTGCATCACAAAGCATCAGCTTTCTCAGACCTGTTTAAAACTTCTGCTCCAGGTCTTTAAGATGGAATCAAATCCTAGCAGTAAGCAAATACCTTGCTTTCACAGTTTTTACGATAAAAATTGAAAACGAAACTTGAAGACATTTGGTTGAGTCAAACAGAACAAACAAAGCAAGCACTGTAGTCTGGTGTCTTTTATTAGTCCAACTTTGAGTTCTGAACAGCAAGCTCCCTTGACCACATGGAAGTCTTAAGTGTGTATGTGCACGCGCATGCTCGCCTTGAACCCTGCCAACGACCCATCAGATGGATGGATCAAACATTCTAGCTTTGCTCCTTTAAAAAATTGTTTCAAGGAATCAGGATAATTTGCCAGTAGATTTTTAAAAGCTGAAAAACTATTCCGTTAACATATGACCTTTCTGATTAGAGAGAAGGCATACACAGACTCCCAACCAAATCCAAGCTTCCAGCTGCCATTGTCAAGCAAAGCTGAAATAAGCAGGTCACTAGTGTGAACATGGGCCAGAAGCATCAAGCTCTTTCCGGTGTCCTGGCCTTACTCATCCATTTGTTATATTCTTCAGATGAAAATTCCAACTTCAAGCAGTCTGCTGGTATTCCTAAGAATAAATCAGGTTTTATAGACCTGAATATCATTTAAGAACAAAGAAAATTTAGGAAGCCCTAAAAATATCAGACTGACCCATTAATTTTTGGGACATTCACCAGGTTAATAGAAATAGCTCTGGTTGCCCCTGTTGGGGAAGGAAAGGTAAAAGTTTAGGTTTCTGGGCTTTACATTAATAATTCAAAGCTAGAGAGTAACATGGGAGATTGAGCATAAGGCCCTTCCTCTCCTGCCAAAGCACATCCTTGCTGCAGTTGCTTCTCTATGAATCTTTGTGAATGGAACATTAAAGGAAAAGACTAAAAGAGAAAGAATACACCATGTTCATTAGACTGATGCTGCACAGTAAAAAGTTACTTTCATTCTCTTTAATGACATTTTTGTAGCATGATGTCAGAAGTAGTTTAAAACACAGTTTTAATCTCAAAACTTCTTAGAATAGTTGAAAGAAAAACCTCTAAAAACTGCACTCGTATAATATCTCATTTTAACTGCTCAGAAACAGAGTTTACATTTGGTTTAGACTCTATGTGTATGTGTGTTTTCATAATCAGCAATGAGTATTAAATCAACCCCTTCTTATACTTCTATTGCAATAATGTCTGAAGCAACCAAAAATATTTTATTAGCCAGTATCCAAAGTTTCAGTACTTAAAACAATACTTAAATATTGTCAAAGCTCTTGGGTGATGTCTAAATGCTGAACTAAGGGCGCCTGGGTGGCTCAGTGGGTTAAGCCTCTGCCTTCGGCTCAGGATCTCTGGGATGGAGCCTCGCATCAGGCTCTCTGCTCAGCAGGGAGCCTGCTTCCCCCCTCTCTCTGCCTGCTTCTCAGCAGGCAGAGAGAGATCTATCTCTCATTCTCTCTCTGTCAAATAAATAAATAAAATCTTTTTTAAAAACAAATAAATAAATAAATGCTGAACTCAATTTTTTAAAAAAGTTCAGTTCAGTGGAAAGTATTGTACTAACAGCATATTTAACAAAAATAACACACTGAGTTGTTTTTAACAACCTAAATTCTTGTGATACTATTTATAATTATATACTTATTATTGTCATGGCAATACGATTTGGGGATTATTAATAAGGTTAGAAAAACTCTCCCACTAAACGGTCTCTCCAAAACTCCATTCATGTCCAAAATCCCATAATTGTAATTAGTTTACTAATACGCACTAAATGGAACACTAAATGTATATTTACACACATACTTTTAAATATCAAAAGCTTAAAGGAAGGAGCAGTTTTCATGAACACATAGAAGCTAATGCTATTGAGGAAAAAAAATTATTGCAGGCTTTAAAAAAAAGAAAAAAAGAAATTACAAGGGCCCTTAACACTTTATAGACCTTACTCTTACTCAGAATTCCTTAAAGAGCGCATATAAATGTTCTAGCCTGTGACAAGGCCATATTCTTTATCTCCTACCCACCCCTTCCTCAATCACTACTTCCCACCATACAATTAAATATCAAAATTGAGCCATGGCAAAGTGAACAGTGGCTCAGTAGCTCCTAAAACAGCTGAAGGCATGAACTAACCTTGCACTTCATACCTTGTCAAACTGAGGTCAAACTGAGACTCAAAGGACCCTCAAAGAGCTTCCACAAGCCATCTGGTTGACCCTCCAATGCGTTAGGCAAGGGCCCACCTATCTAAACCATTCCTCCCACATCGTTTCTGTCTTATTTCCAAACATCTCCAGAAAAAGAGATTCCATAATAATCCATTCCCGTGATTAACAAACCTCACTTTTTTTGGGAAATTCTCCCCTATGTCCAACCTAACTCCACCTCTGCTGAAGTTAAAGACCATGTGCTACTTTTCTCTTCTCAGCAGCAAGAACAGCTGGTTACCGGTCTCCATATAATAACACTTCATACACTTGAAAACTTGTATTAAGCCACCCACCAGTTTCTTTCTTCCAACCAGAATAATCTTAGCTCCTTTAACCTTCATAAATCCTATTTTCTAACTTTTGGATCAATTTTTTTTCTTCCCTATGTAATAGTCCTGGATCACTAAACCTGAAATCCAAGATGTTAAGGCATTAAAGTGGACTAGAGAGACAATTTTGAGGACTGTTAAACAGGGAAGGCAAGATGGGGTGGACAGAACACTGGAAAAAGATAAACTGGAATTTAATGCATGAAACCAAGATAGTCTTGGAAATTTAAGTCTTAGTTATTCTAAATTTTTCCCCAATTTCTTGCAGAGCCCTTGTGTTTTCAAGACTAGCATCGGATAACATTACATTCAGCTGCAAGTTTTGTGAACATCAATCTTGCCCAACGCTTGGAAAACATGCTGTCCAAGCCACCCTTCAGTACAACTTTAGACTGCAATAAAACAGCTAGATAATATCAATATTGGCTGACTCAGAAGAATGCAAATCTCTAGTAACTCATCAGCTAATAAATGCTGAATGCAAATGTTTAAGTCACACACCAAGACACATGGTTTGACTCTATCCCAATCTTTCATCAAGACATAGAGCATAATCATGCCTGAGAAGAACATTACTTGTCCTGAGATGGTCAAATGTGCCATATATATATATATACATATATATATATATATATATATATGTATATATATATTTTTTTTTAATCTAAACCCCAGGGGATTGAAAGTCCTGCAAATGTCCAAGTGTTTCTTAGAGCCCGCTGGGTTCCTGTGCCTCAAGGAATGTGCCACACATAAGTCACCAAAAGTTTTCTTTACAAGTTTTTTTTTCAATCTTTATTAAGTAAGAATCCAAGAGTAAATGCATTCAGATGTATGAAGTTTATCTGTTTACTCTTGATTATAACAGGATACTGGGGGGAAAAAAAGAAAGAAGGAAAGAAAAAGAGGTTTTGCAAGATTGAAGACGAAGCCTTCCCTAGTTTGTGGCCTCAGTAAGGTTAAATCCTGATTAGATAAACTTTGGCAAGATGCCGCTTCTATTATGTCAATTTTCACAAAGACCAAGTAGTTTTACACGTACTTGTTTATTAAATACCGCAATTCAGCCTCAGAACTTTTTCTTCTTATAGCATACTTTTTCCCATATGTGGTTAAGTTTGTATTTGTCAACTGCAGGTCAAATTCTATTCTTAAGGACCAAGGCAGGGTGCCTTAAAAGTTATATGCGTGTTCCCGCATACATTTGTGAACTGTGTGTATGAATGTATATTTGGAATGTGTCTTTAATTTACCATACGGTTGTGTGGACAAGTTGGTCTTTCACTGATTGAAAATGTATTGAGCTACTTATCAAAAACAAATTGCTGCCATCTGTGAAATAAATGACTAAAGATATTTCTACTAAAATGAAATTCAGGAATCAAGATCGATGAGGAGATGGGTAGTTTTAATATCCAAATTTTACATTTGTTTTTCAACAGGTTTTTCAAACCTCTGCGTACTTAGAGGAGGTTCAGACGCTAACTGCAAAGATGGGCCTTACCTCCTGCGGTGAAGCCTAGGGTAAAGTTCTTGACAGGCTTAAGGCATTTGCATTGTAATGCAGAATCCAGGAATCCAGATGTAGGGTGGGCTCCTTTTGTGTGTATTCCAGCCTGACTCCCAATTTAGGTGGGTAGCTCAGAACCTGACGTACAATCAAGTTCAATAAATATTTGCTGAGTATATGAATAGGGAAAAAAAACGGTCATAGATTCTAGATCATATCATAGTGCTATCAACATTTTGCTAGAGCTGATGAAACTGAGGCAAAGAGAAGTAAAAAGTCTTGTCTATATGGCATAAGCTGAACTAAGGGGTCGGGTATTCTTTTTTACCAGGTGTATTTTGACCACCTGACTTTACAAAGATATCATGGAGTATTAGGACCCCAAATTACAATGCTTGGTCACACCACGGTATTTGTTAGATGCCTATATTGTCATGACTTACAACACCTGCCCAGAGTAATCCAGGGTATGTATTAATTAATTCAGGGCCAAGAATCAAACACAAGCATCCTGGCTTAGGGTTGAACCTGCTCCCCATTACACCACCATCTGAATTCCTTTGTGACTAGTTATTGCTGCATTCCATTGTCATAAACTGAACCCCCACAGAAGAGTGCTATATTAAAATTGTGTTGGCTGTATTTCAAAACATCGCCTATTTGGAAGCACTTTCCTCAGAAAAAGGCATAGCAATAACTTCAGTGTATCTCTAGAGTCACAAAATCTAAAGATCAGGAAAACATTCAAGTTAAATGTAACACATGACTTTTCTTTAAGGACTGAAAGAAACTTTGCTACTAATGGTTATAATTCTCTAAAGTCAAAGTGTTAAAGAGTTATTTAATGCTTCTAAAACATGGTTACCGGGGCACCTGTGTGGCTCAGTGGGTTAAGCCTCTGCCTTCCGCTCGGGTCCTGGGATCGAGCCCCACATCAGGCTCTCTGATCAGCAGGGAGCCTGCTTCTTCCCTCTCTCTCTCTGACTGCCTCTCTGCCTGCTTGCGATCTCTGCCCGTCAAATAAATAAATAAAATCTTAAAAAAAAAAAAAATTTAATAAAATAAAATAAAACATGGATACCTTGTGCTTAGGACTTTGAACCTTGGTCATTTTAAACTCTGTTGTATTTAAATTGCCATTAGTCACATTGAATCTTCATTGGTCCCCTCTTCCTTCCTCCAACAGTTCCCCTTTCCCCTAGGATAAGGAGCCCTACCCTCCAATCCAGGACTACCTATACCTCCTCGCTTATAAGGATCTTTAGAAGCTCAACCAAACCAGACTCTAGTTACTGAACTGTAAATGACAGTATTCTTTAATATGTTATCATTCCTGAAGGGCTTTATATTTTAATAGGAGAGGAAATCTAAGCCAGCCAGTTTGAAAGTTAAAGGAAGAAATATGTAAATTATTGATCTCTGGGATCCAGCTCCGCATCAAGCTCTCTGCTTGGCAGGGAGCCTGCTTCCTCCTCTCTCTCCCTCTCTCTGCCTACTTGTGATCTCTGTCTGTCAAAATAATAAATAAATAAATAAAAATCTTTTAAAAACTAAAACATAAAAAAAGAATATATTATAATACATAAAACATATAAAATATGTCTTAATCAACTGTTTATGTTAACAGTAAGGCTTCTGGCCAACAGTAGGCTATTAGTGATAAATTTCGAGGACAGTCCAAAGTTATACATGGATTTTTGACTGTGGAGGAGGGGGCTAACCCTTGCATTGTTCAAGGGTCAACTGCACTTTTCTTCCCTATGCTTTGAAATGAATGTCCTAGACTAGAATTGATGTAAAAATTGGTGCAATGATGATGAAAATTTTTCTTAAATTTTGACTAGTTCAAAGTTTGAAAAGAGTAGAACAGAGCCTGTCTTACATGGCATGCTGTGATGTAAACCAGGCTCAACTTTCTGTAGGAAAACTGGCAATATGTACAAAGAGTCACATGTATATAATATTTGACCCAGTCATTTGACATCTAAAAATTTTTCCTAGGGAAATAAACACACACTCAAAAATTGGTACAAAATATCTGTGTAACATGTTTAAAAGCAAAATAAAATAATTTCAAACCAACCACAATGTCCAGCAGTAGGAGATGATTAAATAGAAATGCGCATCCCTGGAAGGGATTACTGTGTAGCCCCTGTGGTGAGCCAACTCTGGCTATATACACCAACTAGAAAATACCCACCCAGGGAAGCCACCTAAAGAATCCCATAGTAGAAAGTGGCATGAATGAAATGACTCTATTTAAAGGAAAAACTCTCACATCACAGACACTCATATACATTTACATACTTCCTTTTTTTTTTTTTTTTTTTCTTAAATGACTGTTTAACATTCCCTGGAGGTGATTCCAGGGAATGTAACTGACCTAGAGTGAGTGAGTTGATAGTGTGTGGAGAGACAGTTTAATTTTCAGCTTTATAAAACAAATTATTGCTTAAATCTTTATACTCAGCAAGTATCTGTAGTTCAAAAAACAAAAATAAAAAGCTTTTAAAAAATCATCTTTCAGAATAAGGACACGGGAAACAACTCCTAATATTTTCTCAAGTGAAAAAAAAAAAAAAAACCAAGATACGAAATAGCTCAAACCAATATGATCCCAACTCTGTAAAAAAATAAATCATAAATGGCACAGAATATAAGAGAAATATAGAGTCAAAGGGAATGAAAAGATACCCACTACTACTAGTTAGTTCTGAATGGTAAGACAAAGATCATTTTTTCCTTTTTTTCTGAATTTCATTAATTTTCTGCAATGAACACAGATTACTAGTATAAGAGAGAAGAACAATAAATATTATTCTTAATACATTAAACTCTTTAATTATCAGTTCAATACATTAATGGTATTTGCTTCTCTAATGTTAAGTCTTACACTTTCTGCCATCATCGACATTCATTTTAATTTCATAGTGTTACTCTGAAGCCTGAGATGTCAAATTTCTATAGATGAGCATCCTCTGAGCTCACTAGGATGTGCATATTCTAACAGACTTAAAATGTTAGATGACAAAAGGGACTTTATATAGCAGACTGATGCAGCTGATGAAACTGAGGTCCAAAGAGTTAAAGTGGTTTTCCAAAAGCTCAAATCTTTTCATTTAACAGAAGAGCTGAGACGAGAATTGATTCTCCCAGTCCAGTGTTTTTCCATGACATGATGCTGCTGTGTTTTGGAAGAGAATCAGCAAAACCACAACAAAAATAGCACTTTAAGAAATGTACAGCAAAATGGCAAATGGACAAAATTTGTATGTAACTTCATGGAGAATTGTTAAATCCAGCAAAATACTACATTCCACTCTCAAAAAACCAACTGGTCTTTCAGAGAAGTCTATCTAAAGAAATGACTAGATTATACCTAGAAGGAATTATAAAGAAACTTGATTTTTATTTTAATAGTAACACAATTCAAAGCTTAAATGAAAACATCTGGTTTCACTTTCTTTACTGATTATGATAGCTAGAGATTCTGAGACATCAAGCATGACTCTGTTATTTAATATGCAAATAAAATTTTTGGCTTAAGTATAAATCTTATACTTTCGGTTGTGCCCCTTGCAGTTAATTTTTTTTTTTTTATGTCCCCTCCTGGATCCAAAAAAGCTTGAAGTAGAGTCATTCATTAAGAAATGCATCCTTCCCACAAAATGTCTACAAGCACAATTCCACCTAAAAAGTAGGGAAAAAAGTAGACCCTAATTAATTAGAATCTAGACCACTGGGTTTGTTTGGTTTTTTTTTCACTCTTCCCCAAAGGTTGTGACCCAAACCCAAGGATGAAAGACCAAATGGTGTTGGGAGGGAGGTGACATAACAAAGGGATCAATTTCTATTGCAGCTATGAAGCAGAGCATTTATTATGAAACAGGTACTGTGCTAAGTGATTGTCAAGGACTACCAACATCAGATGAGAAACTTGAGTTGTTTATAGTGGAAGTAGACCCCCAAAACTGTTCTCACACTGCCTCACTCTCTCTCTCTGCACCCTCTATACATATATACACACATACACACCAAAATAAACAAACAAAAACATCCATAACTCTCAGTTCTCTCATTAATCAGATAAAGGAAAGTTATGGATATTTTTGAACAGAGTATTGGGCACTTTCACCCTTGGTAATGGAAACCTTGCTGTGGCTCTGTGTTTCATAATGCTAAACATGTAATTCTGGATCTCAACAATGAACTACTTCTTGGAGCAACACATCCTCATATTCAAGGGGCTTAGACCTATCTTTTTCTCACAGGGGATCCTCTCTTAGTTGGGAACTATGCAAATATATTCATTGATATTCACAGGTTGCCAGAGTGTGGTGTGTATTCATTCATGTCAGGCAATGTGACATTTCAGAAAATGGGGGGCCAAGAGACCCTTCTCTGTCAGTATTTATTTCACCAGACCTGGATATAAAGTTGATAATCCTATCTGAACCAGAGGGAGACACTGAGGAGAAAATCCAGATAAAAGGGTACAAATATATACCTTTCCACAGTCAAATGTCAGTGTTTCATTTCACAATATCCCTAAATTTGAAGTGGAGGAGGCAAACTCCAGAATATTCCTTCATTTATTTAAGCAAACAGAAATTAAAGCAATGGAGAAAAAGAAATGATACACAAATAGCAATTACTTTTTAGAAATAAATAAATAAACTAGCTAGTTCACACAGCTAGGATTTTTAAAAATATGTTATATAACATTTTTTATGAGATGAGGACAAATGAATAACATTCAAAGTGGCAGCAGGATATTCAAATAGGCAACAGCCAACTTATACCACTAAACTTGTATCTTTTAAGCTGAATCCCAACAGATTTGTGTCTAATGCCACATAGTAACAACTTCTGTTTATAACCCACTGAAGGTCACAGTAGTAACTCTGATATCCTAAAATGCCTACCAAATAAATCAACTAGATTAAATTCTATTTAATGTAGTCATTAAATAGACTAAATTCTATTTAGTGTAGTCATACTAACCAATATATCTCGTATTTTTCTCATATTTTAATTGCTCGTATACTGACAAGCCACATATGATAACACAGTCCAGTTTGTGGGTGGAAAAAATAGCCCAGTCCTGAACATTTAAAACCACACCTGTTCTACTTACTACAAGTATGACAAGTAAAACAGAAACAGAGACAGAGCTACAGTGACAATCCAGGAAGCTCTAAGCACTGCACTGTCTCATCATCTGATATTACATATTGATATATTTAAGCATGTCCAAATTTTTACATCAGTCCAGATCTCACAGCCCTAAATAGACATAAACCATGTTCTAAGTTAAGAAATCAACCTGGTTTCTCTCATCCAAGCTTCCTGAATATTCTGACCACTGCCCTACCACCACCTCCCTCCCCCATGCATACTTTTTCACCATCTGAGACACTGCAGAGCGAGGGAAAGAAAGGCAAAAGAAAAAGTCTCATGACTTCTGAAATTGGAAAGGGAAGCTGTTTTGAAAAGAAGGGGAGGGGGGAATGACAGTTTTGCTTAACTCTAGTATTGAGTGCTATTGCTTGATTATTCTTTGTAAGATACATTTGTCCTTTTTAGCCATTTCTTTATTTATTTAATTTATAAGATGTAAAACTCTAATGTAAAGAAACTTCTTCCACACACAAAAATCACTTTGCCCTTGTCACCTGACAACATCCTGCCCCGCCCCAGATCATAGCCTGCATGATAGGGCCTTGCCCTACGTCCTTAAGTCCTAGGAGCCTAAATGCTAAAATGAGGAGCCTAACACAACTGAACTGGGGAAAACACAAAGTAGAAATTTATTTCCCTTAGAAAAATAAGTAAAATATATGTTAAGGAAATGGGTAATTCAGGGAACCAGAGTATTTAAACAAATTCCCAGATGTTTGTCCTGCTGTCTGAACATTTTAAAAAAGGAAATGGCTTTTCATTATTTCATGAATCCTCCCTTCGTTGTGAAGACAATTTCAAGGCCCCCAGCATTCAAAAGAGAAAGCCTCAAACTTGTCAGGGTCCCATTGTGTCTTGGGCACCAAGAATGTTCCAGAAACCTACAGAAAAAGCTCAGCCTGAAAACACATCTGATCTTGACCTCCCAACCTCCCAAATCTGTGTTTATATAATTCATGATTAAGATGGACTTATGAAGCTCGGGTTAAAATCCCATTTCATATTTCCCCAATCAAAATTTCAAAATAATTAACCCAACAGTCATTTTAACATTAATAGCACGGGTAGGGTGACCATAAATCCCCACACCTTCCTTTGGACATCAAATGCCTGCACTGGGAAGCTTTAACTACTTCTGGCAGTACCAATAAATGTGGTTAAAAATCAAGAAGGAAATGTCCGAATGTGCACACTCAGCTATGTGATTTTCACTAAGACTCAAAAGAAATTCTCAAACAATTTTCACCGAATTTGGCTTGCCTCTTTCTTGCCTGTAAATTGCAATACTGCCAAGTTACAAATTAAAGATTCTGCCAATTTTTCAATTTTGTGAGCAAAGAAAGAAAAAGTCAGCATACTTTCCCTAAACGGATAAAGTGTGTGTGTATGTGTGTGTACATGTGTGTATGTTAACACTTGGTTGTAACAGTATACCATAACAACATATGGAACACTTATTTAAATTTTACAAAATAACACACACACATACACACACACAGAGTATACATATCACTAAAAAAAATGTTAGATCTGGATTGAACTGAGAGGGACTAGAAGAGAGAGTTTTTGTAGCTCTTCATGCTAATATCCACAAACACTAGTGCTGCAATTTAGACAATTTACCCCCTTCTACATCTTTATTCTAATGTAACTCACATCACAAATGTGGTCAAGTGACCAGTTTCAGCCTCCACACAAATAAACTTATCTTCTAAAAAAGTCCCCAAAGCAAATGTACAGCCAAAGAAAGACTCATCCCGGCCGGGGTGGTGGTCACAGTGGCAGAGGTGCTTCTAGGGTAACGTTTCACTGAGGCCTGAGAATGAGGTCTGAAATCAAGAAGGAAATACTCAAAAATGTCCTGTAGGCATTAAGAGCCACAGCCACAGAGTCCGCTAATCAGCCTTCCGCAGACTTTGTTGTGTTTTAAGAAACACAGAATACTGAGATAAATGCTGGAAAATATCTACTCCCAAACCTTAAATACCCTCTCCTCCTTCCCAAAGCAAGGAGAGTGGTGCATTTCCTGTCAAATACAAAACATAAATAGCCAGGATGTCATTGCAGATGAGAAGTAAAAGCTCTAGTGTGAGGAACAAGAACCTGTATCCATCCAAGGCAAGAGTCTACCTTACTACAACCATTCTGGAGGTTAGGTTATATGCATCAGACTGGCCGCTCTGGGACTGCATGACGTCCCCTAACAGTCTTAAAGAGCCATGGGGGAAACTATTCACCAAAATGCTCTCCCATTTAATGTGTTATATTTTACATCACCTATATCTGCTTTGAAGACTTCCCGTCAACCTTTCCCACCACTTGGCACACACATTCTCTAAGTGGGTTTGGATTCTGAACTTCCACTGGTAGAGTATAACCTCATTCCTGCCCACAGTGTCAGGGGGCTAGGGACTGTTTTTCTTTAGGCCACTTGACTGTAATCAAGTGGTCTAGATATTTTTCCCAAATGCTGATCCAAGCAGACTTCGTAAGAGCTGTTGGAAAATTTGTTTCCAGTGGAGAGTAATGGGGGCACCTGGCTGGCTCAGTCAGTAGAGCATGTGACTCTTGATCCTGGGGTAGTGAGTTCAAGCCCCACGTCAGGCATAGAAATTTAAAAAAAAAAAAAAAAAAAAAAAATTTAGGCAAGGAGAGGCAGAGGGAGAGAGAATCTTAAGCAGGCTCCATGCCCAGAGCATGGAGCCCATAGTGGGCTCAATCTCACAACCCTGAGATCATGACCTGAGCTGAAATGAACAGTCAGACACTTAACCAATGGGGCCAACCAGGGATCACAATTTAAAAAACAAACAAACAAACAAACAAACAAAAACCCACTTTTTAAAAGTAAAATAAAGTAAAATAAAAGTAAGGCCCCACCTCCAGAAAATCTGACTATACAAAAGGGAGGAATGATTTTGTTTTTAACAAGCTGCTCAAGTGTTTCCTAGCTTGAGAAACAATGTTTCAGGAAACAAAAGTCTAGGCTGGGCAAGGGAGCCTCAGAATGCTGTTGGATCTCAACAGACCTCAGGCATCTGTTACAGCACATTTTCATAATTTACCTGTTTATGTCTCTTTTACCCACTAGACCTGAAGCTCCTTTTGGATAAGGAACTTCTCTTAATCTCTGTATCCACCAGCTCAGTAAAATTCTTCTACATCCAATAAGTATTAGGCACTGAATTAATTACTAAAAAAAGAACAATAATAATTCATCAAAATCAGATCCCACTGGACTAGAAGTTCTTTTTCATCAATAGATTGCTAAAATAAACCTGTCATTAGCGTTCATATGCTTTTTATCCTGTGATATTAAATTAAGCTAAACAATTGCTTTTGGGTTTTAACAGTGCTTCATGAAGTAAACAGGATAAGAATAATTATCTGTTTTAGTTGAGGAAACAGGACAAGGAGCGATAAAATGACTAACAAGTACTTACAATTTTTAGTATCTGCATAATGAAGGATGCATAGTGGGGTAATGGAAAAGCACAGTCTGTATTGCTGGGTTTGAAATGGAGCTCTGCCATTCACTAGTGTGATCTTGAACAAGTTATATTTCAACTTTCTGAGCCTCCCTTTTTTGTGTATGTACTGTATATACAGGGACAGACAGCAGCCCTGTCTGAAAGATTAAGTGAGTCTCAGACAGTGTTTAGCACATAGCAGGAGCTGAGCAAACATTGTTTTCCTTCCTTCCTGATACACTGTCCACAGCAAGGACTCAGTTTGTCTTAATCAATGTTATATATTCAGTATACAGCACTGTACCTGGGAAGTAATATGGATTTAACAGATATTTATTGAATTGATTGAATGACTAATATAATCCTAGGATTAAAAAAAAAACTTGTCCTTTTACCTATCAAATATTATCAGCCTATAAAATTGTAGTATTACCATAATCTCCCCCAATCACAAACCTCCCATGATCTGCATACTAATGACACAAGTCTCCTCAGTCAAACCCCAAGGAAAGTGACCTAGAGACTGCAGGTTAGAAAATCAAAAAGGGAATTTTCACTTAAATGTAAGACTATACACACGTTTCTCTGTATAATAAACAAAACTAACATATAAGCATGTCTTTTTTTTTTTTAGTGTTTTTTTAAAGGTTTTATTTATTTATTTGACAAAGATCACAAGTAGGCAGAGAGGAAAGGTGGGGGGGAGCAGGCTCCCTGCTGAGCAAAGAGCCTCATGCAGGGCTCCATCCCAGGACCCTGAGATCATGACCTGAGCTGAAGGCAGAGGCTTAACCCACTGAGCCACGCAGGCACCCCAAGCATGTCTTTATTCTGAAATTTTTCTAACAAGCAAAGGATGGTACAGAGAAATTAATCACATTGTGTTAATTCAACTTGTATAAAAACATTCCTGGTGTTCTGATTATTGCAATCACCTTAATTTTAATATTGGCAACTCTAAAATATAATTTATAGGGATACTATAACTTTGCTCAATTCTATATTTTCCAGAAGGATTTAAAGTGTAAATGTGAATCCTCTTACTATGATATTCTTTTTTAGGATCATCGCCTAAACCTTCTGGTTGGGAACAGACTCTGTAAGAAGAATGAAAAGAACACAGACTTGGAGTCAGACAGCTTTGCCAAGTGACGTTGCATAAACACACTGAGCCTCCGTTTCCTAATCTATAAAACTGAAATAAAAACACCTACTTCATGGAGCTTTTATCAGAATTAGAAAAGGCAATAGGTATGAACTATTTTGTCACACAGCAGGTGTTCAATGAATTGTTCCCTTCTGGCCCTACTGAGAACACAACGAAGGAATTCAGTAGCTCTAGTTAAAGGTACCAGCCTAGGTATTTTCATACTTAATAATTGTTACATCAAACTAACTCTTTATTTTTAAGTCTAATTAGTTGCAAGACCTTTCTTTTGTCTCTCTGAAACAGAGTTATTAGCTGATAGCACGCCTAAGACTCACAAATGTTGTGAAGACTCCAACATTTCCAGAGAGGAAAAGGACTGTGTCAACTCCCAAAGGCTTTCTTTTTCCTAGGAATGTTTTCTGGGATTTCCCGGAGGGACTTCCCTGAGCTACCTTGAACTAAATGCCCCACCCCCATGACCTGGTCTCCAGAGTGTAAAGCCTGCCTTGTTGGCTGCCCTTTGTATTCCAGAACACTGAACAACTTGTATTTATTTCTCCATATTTTCCACTGGATTTTAAACTCCAGGAGGACAGGACAGTGTCTTCAGTGTCTAAGGTTTAGTCTCAGATACAATTCTCTAATTGCCATATTTTCACAAAATTTTCTGCTAGATGGTTCTCTTAAAATGAGTTTTTAGTTTTCTTCTTTTTAAGGTCTGAAGGATCAGTCACCTAGGTATAACAGGGGTAGATGTGTTTTATTTATTTATATGTGCCTCAGTGGGTCCTGAAATGAAAATACCAACTCCTCAAATAAAATGAAGTAAATCCTTCTTGGTGCCAGAAGGAAAACCTAATGGGCATCTGATCTACGACAGCACCACAGGCTTCTCAGCTTTATTTTCTGGGCCACCCACCACCCTGAAGGTCCCATGATGCACTGTCTACCCTTTAAACTCCTCTCTTGGATCGAGGCTAATCACCTGAGTCTGTCTCTCTACTTCCCCACCCAGTCCTCTGACCACTATATTCCAGGGATGTTGTTGTAAATAGGCCCAAATAACTATGTTCACTTCACCATGGATGTGTCCATGTATCCCTTTTCACAGCATATTCTAATTGCCGGGGGGCGGAAGGTAGTGGTGGTGGTGTTGGTTGGGTTCCCCCCCTCCATAAAGAAAATTAGATAGCAAGCTCTGTAAAGACACAAACTATCTTGTTCTCTATCCCATTCCTGTGCCCAATGCACAATAGGCTCTCAATAAAGATCTGTTAAGTGTGTGACTTCCTTTTGCAAGATTTTCAAAAACACTTGACTGAAGAGAAAACGGAAAACAAATGCAAAGAATGTTAAAGCACGGTATAAGAAACTTAGGCAGGAACATACAGATTTCTGACACTAGCATAGTCTCTGGAAGCTTCTGCCTTGACCTATTCACCTTTAGACTGGGCATATCCACCTTGTCTTTTAGGCAAGGCAACCCCAGGCCTCCTTTTTTGTAGGGAGAAAACCACCCCAAGTCCTCCACACATACTCAGGTCCCATCTCCTGGTCATTTTCATGCCCTCCTGCTGTCCCTGCCAAGTCTGTGGGAAAAGACCTCTCATTTGCAAGTCAGACTAGCCCTGCAAGGAAGCCTACCTCCTCAGCTCAGTACAGGACCTCCCCTAGCAAGCCTAGGAGTGTGGAGAGCACGCAATGTCCCAAGAAGGAGACACATACAAGAACAGGGGATGAATCCTTCCCAGGCCTGGAATCCACCTTTTGTCTGTGCGACCCCCTCACTTGAGGGAAAAAAGATAGTCCCCAAATTCACTTCTACACGCAAACATACCTACAGGATCCTAAGAAAACAGTCAGCCTTGAGTTCATTGATTGCAGATTTGGGAAAACTGTGTAGTTCTTTTTTGGTAAAAGAAGAAACCTGACTCTGAGCTAACCCCTGCCCAGAGACCGCTGGGGCCTGGAAATACCCTTGTGAATTCTCAGCGTCTAGGCCAATGCCTGAGAGTTCCCCGCCATCAGGCCATCTGCACAGGCCCACTCAGGGAGTTTGGCTGGGCCCAGCTGTAAGACCTGTGCTCTCAGGCTGTGTGCGGCACCCATGCGGCGAAGGCCGCTGCACCACCCTGACCGGGAGAGACTCCTGGTCGCTGCAGCTAGGCCCACCTTTGCTGCTCAGAGCTACCGGGGTCCTTCGACCGTTCACCCCGAGCGCCTCTGTAGACGGCTGAGACCGCAAGATCCCTGATGAGAACAGACTTCGTTCCCGCCCCGTATCCCATCCCCGCCACACTTGCCTGCTCCACGAAGCTCGCGAAGTGGTTCCCCCTGCGTGCCCCTCGCTCGAGGCCGAGGCTGGAAGCGTCTCCGCCTTCGCTGCTGCGCTGGATCGGCGTGGGCTTCCCGCGGCCGCCGCTCCCCAGTGCCCGCCACTCGATGCGCGACGCCGTCCCCGCTGCCCCGCCACAGACAGCGGGGTTTGGTGCTGGGCCTGCCCGGACCCCTGGCCTTCCAGATGGGAAAGCCCTGTGGTGGCTCCCGGGCCGCGGGGGTGGGGTGGAGGATGGGGGCTCACCTCAGGTCTCAGTTTGCAAAAATAATAACATGCTCTGGTCGCACTGATGCCAGCACCCGCACGAAAGGCAAGCGATTCTGCGGGCCCTTCTAGGTGTGGCGTCCAGTTTGCTCAAAATATCGTAATCCACTACTTTTGCGCTGAGAAGGATTTGAGGGGGCTGGGCTAAGCCCCAGACAGCAGCTCCCGGCTGGACCTAGATTTTTTCCCCCTCACTTCTGACCTAGATCTGCGACTCTGACCTGACTGTGACCTCGCCTTCGGCTCTGTGCGGGAACCCGGTGCGAGACTCTGGAGCAGTTGCGCTCGCACCCCGGACTTGCGGACCACTGGAGCGGAGGGCGGGGAGAAATTTTTATATGCTCATGTATGGTGCAGTTTTCCAGAACGAGCTAAATGGATCTCAGAAGTAAAGTCCATCCCAAAGCCACCACGGCGCCGCCTCGCCCTCTTCACAGATTCCTCGAGGGTGCTTGTCCAAAGAGAAGATATTAGCGCCCAAGTTTTCCTCACGTACGGCGCTTTGAACCTGAGTATAGCGTTCGAGATGCATGCACCGTGCTCACGCACTCACGTCTGTGCGAGCCAAGTACTCATTAGGTGCCACTGTCGCCAGCTCCCAGGGAGAGGCAGCCCCGCCCCAGGAAGGGGGCTGAGACCAAGGTCACCCGCCGTGACTGGCCTGGACATTTAGAAGGAGAAAGCGTGCGGGGAACATGTTTTAAATACTTAATCATTTGAGACAGAAAAACCTGTAGGCGGACGCGAACGTGCGGGAGTTCTCTTAAAAAGCAGCGTAAAGTTGCCAACGTAACTGTTTACTCCCGGCTAATGCGCCCCAAAGAAGACACATCTGGACCAGGTACCTGCGAAAGATCTGCACAGATCTCTCTCCCTGCGACTCTCTCAGACCTTCAGCAACTGCGCAACCAAGGGAGGAGGAGCGGGCAGGTGGGTTTTCTCCACCCGTGAGCGCTACAACCTTTTTCTCTGTTTTCTCATTTTATTTTTTAAAAGAAAAAAAAATTGAGTACAAGTCTCAAATGTGGATAACTGAACAGGGTCCAGATAAAATTAGCATTGTGAAAAGTATGAAGTCGAGATAGAGGAGTTTGTGGGCGAAGGCTGCTCTAGCAGAAACGCGAGAAGTGAGCAGGAGCCCACAATTTTCGTTTTTACTGTAGAAGTCGATAAACGAAATCAAATGGTAATGGTTACCTATTACAGCCACTGAAAAGTTTGAAATAATTTAGTGTGTTTCGGATTTATATGTATGTAATCACCATACTTTTTATTTTGTCTAGCTATTTCCATTAAGTTTTAATAAGCTATTAAAGCTCCCTGGATAAATTTTGTGAGGTATTTTTTAAGTGAGTGGAGATTACATGAACCAGAAGCGAAGTTTGAGCATAATTTCCTTAGCCACTGGGAATCTGTACCTCCTGCCAAAATTTCCAGTGATGGGGAGAAGAAAGGGAAAGAAGGAGATTAAATATTAATTGAGTACCCACTATGTGCACGCACCCTGTTGGGGCTAGTTTTACCCATTTTATTTCATATTAATCATTGTTTACAAATAAGAGCTCTTTTTAAAAAGACGGACACTTCCTTCTGCATCCGGACCTCAAATGGACAGCTTCCACAATTATATTTTATTCGCAAGAATTTTCGTTTTTATTACTTCCTTCTTCGAAGTGACATAGTTGCCAAGGTTAATGGAGAGATTCATGTTGTTTAATATTAAAGACTGTTTTGTTTAACAGATTACATCGTTTAGTGTTAATCCTGACTAGGAGAAAAAAAAAAAAAAGTGGTGCGTCAGCAAACGCTGAATTTCTCCTCTTTAGGTCCCTGTGAGCAAAAAGAAAAAGAAATCCCGAACTGTTTGAGAGGAGAGGGAACTTGTAAATGGGAATAGAGCACCATCACTGAACGTGATGAGCCAAAAAAGCAAAGAAAGAAATTAGAAAGGAAAGAGAAGAAAGGAAAGGAAAGAATATGCAAAGCAAAACCTCCGTCGCCGTGGATCAAAGGAACCGAAAACATCACCCATTTTGTGAGGGTTATGCAAACACTGTGGCTTATATTGACCATTGATAAAGGCTGAGTTAGACTAGCGGCTACACGTGTTACAATGGGTACGGTGTAACTGAGTTTAAAAAAAAAAATGAGAAAGGAGTTGACAACCAAATGAAGTGGGAAAGGAGAGGAGGAGGACAGACCTAGGAGCTCCAGCAGGCAGGTAAATCATCAAAAATTCAGTTCCTGCAACTAATGAAAAAAACCAATCTCACTGTAGTCCAGGGAAAACGATTCTCTGACGCAAGCCTGATGGTGAGTCTATCTGTCGTGTTTCTTTTCCGGACTATCAAAAAAGTTATTTCGAAAATCAGCCAAATGTTTTGACTGGGAGACAGAAAACGGGACGAAGCGTTTCCTGCTGTAACGCCCGGGCCGCAAAGCGGCCCAGCGCAGAGCGCGCCGGGAGTCGCGCGCTTCCCGCCCGGGGCTGCTCGCTACGGACGCTCCCCCGCGCGCTGGGAGAACCGAGCCCTAGGTCAGCTGGCGGAGCTGTTCGGGTCCCACGTGGGACCTGCGCTTCAGCTTTGGACTGAAGTGGACTGAAGTTTGCACTTCAGTTTTGGAGGAAAACTCCTTTAGTTTTCTTCTGGAAGGGGAAATGGGCGCAGCTCTTCAAGAGCTATCAAGATTCCCAGTCGCCTGACAAACTTGGAAACTGTGGGAAGTTCTAAACTGAACTTCCCCCATTCCCTGAGTCCCTTTCTGTCTACTTTACCGGGACTAAACGGCTGCTTGCCGAGGGGTTGCTCTTTCAGATGAGTTTTTCCACGTAGACTGGAGAAGGGCCGCCGCCCGCTCCGAAGGCTACTGGTCGACCTCAGCGCCCCGGGCTCGGCGCGGCGCACTGCCAGCCTCCCTGAGCCAGCCCAGCCCCGCTCGCGGAGAGAGGCCGAGGGGGGAGTCTCTTCTCCGCGGGTCAGAGCTCCATGCCAGAGAGGTCTCCTGACATAATGCTGTCCAGAGGGCCCAAGACGTGCACTAACCAGTGTTTGGCTCTTCGGCTACCGGGCCCATCCCCATTGCCGCCCGCATCTTCCCTGAAACCAGCTCCCAATTGCAGAAACCCTCCCCACACAGCTCCCTCCTCGGTCCCCGCTTTCCCGGTCCTTTCCGGGATCCCACACCCCCACCCCGCTTCTCCCGCCCGTCGGGGCCCGAATGCAGGCACCACTCCCCACGCCCACCCCGCCGCGCCATTTAACCCCTTACAAGTTTCCGCAGTCGAGGGAGCGCTAAAAAGAGAATGCTCAACCTCCACACCTCACCCCAACCCCACCTCCTACCCTACCCCCACTTCGCCTGGGTCCCCGCCTAACGCAACCTGAAGGGAGGGGATTATGAAATGAACCAGTGGGGGGCGGAGATGGGGGACATGCCACTTCTGGATTCTCGAAACTTTGGCAAAGTCCGGGGAACACTTGTGCTCCCCCAGGACGGTCTTCTTCGCTTCGCATGCAGCGCGGGGTGTCCGAGTTCTTTGGCACTAGCTGCGAAGAGCCTCTTCCTTTTCCCAGCCCCTTTAAGGACATCTGATCTCACCCTCAAGCTTTCTCCTGTAGTCTAAAAGCTTCGTCAGCCGCCGAGAGCGACCCCAGGCGAAGCCGGGAAGGGAGAGCCCTAGTGTGGGGTTAACCCAAACCAGGGCGCCCAGAGGTTGGCTGAGGCTCTGCGGGTCGAGGCCCCGCGCACTGTTTGCTGGAGGGAGCCCCCAGGGATCCGCACGGGGCATGTTGCCACGCCTGAAGCAGGCGTTCCCTTTTCCAGATCATATTCCCCATAAAATCTAAAGCCAGATGCATCGCTTGGGCAAGTTCCCATTTCACCGCGAAAAGCACAGATTTGTTTCCAAACTAGACTCCAAATCGAGGTTTCTGGTGCGGGTTCCAGTGGAGTAGGCAAGGTTGGGCTTTCGATGGCTCAGGGGACTGCCCGGGCTGATAACGTTTTAAGTGCTGCAGTTTCAACCTAGAGCAGGAAATGTATTATTTGGGTGTGAGGAGATTTAAAAAAAAAAAAAAAGGAGGGTGGCGGAATAAAGGTAACTAGGGCTTTCAAAGCTGTGCATGTACTTTTTATTTAAGTAGGGGTGTAGAATAGACCAACTTCATAATTACAGATGCCCAGGTAAGCAAGATAACTTGATGGAACCTCTGTTACACAACAATAAGTTACAAGAGGAAAAAACTTGCAAGAAAGTGAGAACAGTGGCCAGGTATGAAGCCAAAGGGCGAACATGGTGAAAGACATTTTTATCAGTCTGCTGAGTCAAAAACAGCTTCTGATGAATATTTTTTTAAAGAAATAGATGGCTCTTTACAAAAGGGTAGCCTAAGGGCCGATAAACCTAAGGGTCTATTTCACCTGTAGCTCGCTTCTCAACATTGTATAAAGAAATTTGGGTGGAGTAGGCCGTCCTTTTTTTTTTTTTTAACAGTTAGAACTTTCTGGTATTTGCACTTGTGGTGAGAAATGAAGGAACAAAAAAACGAACTGCTGCTCTGGGATTGAGTACTGCCTGTTACCAGCAAAACACTAGCAGGAAACCAAAACTGCCTTCCCGAGGCTCGCCCAAGCGAACTCAGTTTTGCATCTTTAAAAATTACAGCTGTTTTAAAGTCACTTTGGTGAAATGAATAACCAGCAATGCGGGATCTAAAAGACGCAAACAAATACACAATTCCAAGTCTCTATTTAAAGAGCGAAAAAGCGCGATGCCAAAGCGCCTCTGAACAGCTAGAGATGTAACAGTGGTGGGCTGTACCGTGCACTAGGTGCCCCGTGAGAGAAAGCACAGACCCAAATCCTCACACAGAAAACTGTGTTTCCACATTCGACTCATTTAGGATCAAATGATTTTTTAACACTTGCCAGAACTCACAGATATTGCTACAACAAATGCACCATTAAATAGAATAAAGTTAGTGGTTTATTAGGGTAAGGTGGTGCTTTTCTGCCGTTTGGCATTATACGTATGTACCGGAGTGACAGAGCAAGTCTCTAGCAGACCAGTCTTCCAGTGTTGGTTCACTGCGGGGATGGATGTAGAAGCGAGGACTTAATTTGGGACCGGCTGCCAACTCTGAGAGGGTTGTGGGGGAGTACCTTCACCTTGTGAAGATATTCTCAAGCCTCCTCTTAACTGAAAAAATCTGCGGCGGGTAGGGCCGCCCAAACGGGCCGCGCCTCATCCAAATCTGCGCAGGCCGCCTTTGTCCCCGCAGTGACTACCGCCAGGGAGGAGGGCGGGAGCAGAGGATGTCACCAAAGTTTCCTGAAATCTTTTCACCACGCAGAACTCTGGTATTTGCGGGGAGTCTGGGTGTTTATCCAACGTCAGTGGATCAACAATTCTGTGGGCCTCTGCGGCCTCTGTGCGCACTGGCTCGCCCAGGCCTCTCCCCGGGATCCGCCTCCAGGGGCCAACGCTCGCCTCCGCGCCACACTCCTTGGCCTTCGCGTCCCCTCCGCACAGCCCTAATCAGTCTCGAATTTCAACTCCAGACTCAGGCCAAACTTTCCCTTCTGGACTGGCATGCGCTTCTCCCAGGGGAAGAAAGAGCCCTAGGGCTCGTGGCAGCCCCCGGACGCCCTCCGGAGACCACCCCCGACCGAGTTTCCGCACAACTCTGGCGCCCACCCTCGCCTTCCCCACCCCAGAACTTGGCCTCCCGCGGCCGCTCTCAGGGAAACCCAGGGAAGCCGCTGCGACTGATGCGCCCGGGTGCTTTCGTTTTACTTTCGCTCCCTCCTCTCCGCAGCTGAAAAGACTGCGGAAGAACAAAGTGGGGGTGAAAGGCACGTGTCCCGACAAAGTGGCGGGGACACCGCGGTTTGGCCTGAAACGCGAAGGGGGAAGGAAGGCTAAGGCTCCGGCCTGGACACCCCTGTCATTTACAGGGGCGGGAAGGACCAGGAGGCCCTGGCTTATTTTCTTCCTGCAAAGAAACGTGGTTTGTAGGTATGGATGCAACAAAATTGGCGCGGAAACGAATTCGCCTTCATAGGCAGGCTGTCTTTTTCAAATACAGAAGACAAGGCAGAGTAGAAAGGCAGGAAGAGGGGTGGCCTGGACCTTTCACGGACTCGGAAGAGAGAGGAGGCACGAAAGCCATAACATTAAGAGTGAGTTCCCCCACCAGACTCGAAGACCCGTCAGGTGTCAAGGGACCTACACGTCGTCCAATTTGCAGCGGGTCTGCTGAGCTCTGCGCTTTGCAAATCCAGCAGCTACTGTACAGGTTTGCTTTATTTCTTCTCACCTCTCTTTATGGCGAGCCAAGCGCACGTTGCTAAATTGATGAACCCATATCAAGTTCTCCCCCTTAAAACAAACAAGGCCCAAACCAGGAACGGTTAGTCAAATAGAGACATATTTATTGTTGTCCCGTGTGGCCCGCGCGAAAGCACTTCTAGGTTTGGACAAGCAATAGTGCACCGCCAGGAAACGTAGGGCGCGGGCGCCGGCCGGTACAGAGGTCTCGCCCCTACTCCCCTGGTCCGCACTTGAGCCAGAACGAGGCTGAACGCACGTGTACAGTCTCTCCAAACTCCTCAGAAAATAATGTAACTCTTCCAGACTGTTTACCACACTGTCCAGCTGCCCGGAAAGGTCCAACGCATTTCCTGCACTCGTCCCAGCTCAGCCTGGGCTTTCCTCCATCCGTGATCTGATGGGCTAAAATATTTTACTCCGACTCGGGAAAGTTAAATAGCGATCTAAATAAATAAGTTAGGGAAAAGGCCATAATGTGAGAAGGTAAATTACACTCAAACTAGCTACTTGCACTTGATATTGTTCTAAGGCCTTCTTCTCGTATTTACTGCCCTCCTTGTTTACATCGAGCTCAGAAACAGAGGCTTTAGGCCGGCAGGGAGTTCAGTTTCATTTCGGGGATATGGCGGGGCCTATCATTTCATCAGGTTTTGAAGGAAAGTTCCAATGTTTGTGTCACATATCTAACTTCCAGTACCTACTTTAAAACCATATTCCCCCACCGACTGCAACTTAGGTCTGCAAACTGGTCGGTCCCTAGTTGTCCGGGAAGCGGTAACTGAACTCGCTCAATGCCTCGCTGCACCTGCGGAGTAGAGAGTGCGTCTCCGCGCGTCCTGAAACGGCCGCACCGCGCTTCCCGCGCTCTGCGGACCAGCTTGAGAGCCGCCGCGAGCCAGCTCCGCAAGTCTCAATCCCCCGCCCTCAACCTATCGTGCGGGGGAAGATGGGGGCGGGCATCCCAACGCCTGGGGACGCGGCTGGGCGAGGGACAAGTCAGGCCCCTGACTCCGAGGCGAGGCCCGAACGCGCGCACACTTCGCGACCAGGGCGGTGGCGCTCCCAAAGCGGGGTGGGGGGGGGGAGGGAAGAGGGGGGTGAGGGAAGGGCGCTTATGAAGGGCGGAAACGCCGGACGTTTGTGAGCACACCCTGGAGCCGCGGACCAGGGGTCCCCGCTGGGTGGCTAAGACACGGGTGCCCACGCTGCGCGCGACGCTCGGGCTTCAGCCGGACCCCACGAGCTGGGCGCACAGCTGAGCGGAGCAGCCGCGGCCGCCACAGAGCCTGGCGGGCGGCGCGGAGCCCCGGGGAGCTGGTTTTCCCGGGCGGGCACGTGACGGGGTTGGCAGCGCTCTGGCCCGGGCTAAGAGGAGGGGGAAGAGGCGAGCAGGAGGCCGGGGGCGGGCGGGCGGCTGGCTCGCTGTGTACTTAGGTCGTGTGCTGGGGCTTTTCTCTCCCAGGAGCCGGCGGAGGGAGGGGGAGGGGCCACCGCTCCGCCTTCTCCTTTTCGCAATGTTGACGCAATCTATAAATAGTGGAACAAAAGGACCAACTTCCTCGGAGCTTTGCTGAAACTGCACAAAAAATCTAGCTGGGGGGTTCCCTGGTCCCTGGCGACGGGGCGGGGAGCGCGGCGCCAGGGGAGGGGGCGGGCGCGGTAGCGCGGGCCCCGCCGAGGGGGGACACCTGGCTGAGGCACAGCTGCCGCCGCACCGCTCAGCGCGAACCCAGGGCTCCGGTCCCTGCGCGGGCTCGAGAGTTCGCCCCGAACCGGGGTCTTCCTTCTCCGCCGTTGACAGGTCAGTTCGTACCGCCCCTTTCTACACTGGGTTTTCTTTTCCCTCCCCCAAGCCTCTACTTTTAGAAGGGAATTGAGGGGAAAAAATAGAACAAGGCGAAGCAGTGACAGCCACCAAATCTGCAAACCCAGCAGTCCACGGCGGGGTGGCCGAGGGGGCTCAAGAAGGCGGTCAGCGCCTGGCCCCTCGTTTTACGGCCGGTACCCGTGTCGCGGCGGGAGACGAAGACAGGCAGGACTATCGTGAACCGCCCAGGCAGCAAGGAGAGCGGAGGCGGGAGCGCTGCGGAGGCGCGGGTCGAAGGCTGGCTCCCGGTTGCCGCTCCCGCCCGGGGGCCGACCCCCCGGCGGAGATATGCCAGGTCCAGGAGGCCGCCGAGCGCGCCTCGCCTCCTCCGAGCTCGGACCTGGCGTCTCCGCCTCGTCCTGCGGCTGCTGTGGGAGGGTTGAGCAAAGGAGCTGTCGCCACACGCCGCTGCGCACCCTGGCTCCGGTGCCCACGCACCCAGAGTGCCAGGAACTGGGGGGGCAAGGTGGGGTCAGGGAGCAAGCTCTCACTCGGGAGCCCGGGACCTGTGCGCTAGCGCCCGCCGCGCCGCCGTGGCGGTTACTCAGGGCGCGGGGGAGGGGGCGGAGCTGGCGCTGTTGACAGCAGTGCTGGAGCAGGGAGGGCGAAAGTTGGGGAGAAGGGGCGGGGGAGAGGTGGGAGTCGGAGCTGGGGGAGGGAGGCGCGCGCGGGATTTGGCGGGGGGGGGGCTGGGTCACGTGATGGACAGACGCCCCCGCTACAGGTTAACTGTAGGGGGTGACGTCACCATCCCCTGACTGCAGGGGGTGGCACTTCCGCTCCCTCCCCCATCTCTTCTCCAGCCTCCAGTTAACTGCGGCTGCAGCCATTTCGAAGCGTGGGAGTGGGCGGAGGGTGGACAGGGGTTTTCCTCACTGCTCTAGCCCCTGGCTGCTTCCCCCGCAATCCAGAGTCCCGGGCCTGGACCGGAGTAGGAGCCGTGGCCACCCCCTCCCTACGCGTCCCATTGTGTGAGCCGCCGGCGCTGGGCGGAGGCTGGTGCCGGCCCCCCGCGGCTCCCAGCTCCGGAGGGGGCGGGGCGGCCCCGGAGCAGTCAAGGTCAAGTCCCGCTGCGTCCCGAGAGCGCCTTCCGAGCGTCCGAGGTCCCCACACTTTCGACTCCGGGTTGGGAATTTGGCAGCCTTGCCCGCGTTCACGGGGCGCCCAGTGGTTGGGGACCCAATCAGTGGCGCGGGCCTACAGTCCTGCGGGTGTGTGGTAGGAGTCGGTCACGGTTCCAGGGGACGCGATTCCAGCAGTCGTTACAAGCTATTTGGGGAAGCTGGGGTTTTGGTGACTCAGCGCGGTAAGCGCTATTTATAAGTTGATGCGTTACTAGCAGGGCAATACACTTCACTCAGATCCGTCCGCCGGAGGAGGGTAAAGAGCTCTGTTAGAAACAATTTTTAAAAACAACTTTTTTTTTTTTTTTAAGAAAAAAAGGTTTGACTGTTAGAGCCTATGCTGTAAGGTCTCACAAGTATGCTAGTCAGAACACGTTTTCTCTCAAAAAGTTGGAACATCTTCCAGGGTAGATGGACAAGTTTAGGAACACGTCGTGATGGTAGGCTCTTTTGGTGCTGCGTGAACCAGGAGCCCTCGTAGCAGGTTACAAAATATCAGAACTGCATTTTTACAGGATTTCTTAAATAATACCTAACACTGCAGTGGCTAGGCATAAAGTAAAGGAAAATTGGATGATGCTGAAAATTCTATACAATATTCTGTAGCAGGAAGTTGTGTGTGGTATTTATCATCAAAACTGCTAACAGAGGGTATGTGCTACGGTGAGTGCTGTGAAGTGTGTAAACCTGGCGATTCACATACCTGTACCCCTGGGGATAAAAATATATGTTTATAAAAAATTAAAAATAAAAAAACAAAACAACAAAAAACTGCTAACAAATATAAATTACACATTTACCATCCAATTTCTTCCTAGAGAGTACTGTAAAAATGTATATTGCAGCCTAGAGTTTTACAGTGTACAAGTGCTGCAGAAACGATTATCAGTCCTTGCTTGTTTTATAGGCTTTATGTTTTTTTTTCCTTTTCTCCCCCCTCCCCCACAACTGCCTCACCCAAGTTCTGAAATCCAGAGGGTAAATGCTAAAAAAGAGCAATTGCTAGGCTACACAGTTTTCTCTAGGTAGCGTGATCTGAGGTGTTTCTTGAAAGAAAGAATGTGGTCTTCTGGATGGTCAGTTAGGCTAGCTAGGAAATGAAGGGGATTCCTAAGCTGAGAAGGCAAAGCAGAATGTATAAAGGCCTGGAACCACAGAGAGAGAAGTACAGCACAAGAAGGGAGTAAAGACCTGTGAGAAAGGAACCGGACAAAAGGCCAGAGGAGTCTGAACTTTATCCTGAGAGGTACACGTTTTTAACCTTTTTGTAGACAGGTACCCTTTTGAGAGCCTATAGGAAGCAATGTGGCCTCTCTCCAGAAAAATGTGCCTACAGATCTATACTACAGTTTTACATACATTTTCAGGGGGGTTGTGAGTAAAGGACTAATGGGCTTCAGGATTAAACCTAAAGGAAAGGGAAAACCAAGAAAGGATTTTTTTTTTTTAAAGATTTTATTTATTTATTTATTTGACAGAGAGAGATCACAAGTAGGCAGAGAGGCAGGCAGAGAGAGAGAGCAGAGAGCCCGATGTGGGACTTGATCCCAGGACCCTGAGATCATGACCTGAGCCAAAGTCAGCGGCTTAACCCACTGAGCCACCCAGGCGCCCCAAGAAAGGATTTTTTAATAAAAATGCATGGTCAGGTGTGAAAAGATTACAGGTCTTTAAAAAGATGACATTGCCTGGGGTCCTGGAGACTCCCAAGATGGAATGTAAAACAACGTGAATTCCAAGTAAGAATGGATTGGGACCACTGCTGTGTACCTAATGACAGTGGGGATAGAGAGAAGAGGGAATCAAGAAAAGTAATTAAAATGAATTGGTGGAATGGTTTTATGAGCAAGGGCAGGAGATCCCCAGGTTTCTGGTCCAGTGCATGGATTGGAATGAGTGGGCCTTAGATCCAGGAGGAAGAACCAACTCTCTTCTGTTCTGTGGGATTTGAGCTATCAGAGAACTGGCCCAGGAGCATTGGAAGTAAAGTCTGGCTCTCTAGGGTCAATAAAATGTAGATGGTAACTGAAGTCATGGGAATGTATAAGATGAACCACAAAGTACAAAATGTGAGGTCTGAGAAGAGAACCCTGGGGAGTGCCCACATTTAGGGGAAGGGGAGCCATAGGAACCTTTCAAGGACACTGATGAGTAACTAAAGCCAGAATGGTGTCCTTATTGTGTAACTTTGGTCAGTAAATCCTGCTTCCTTGATCAGGAATGAAAATATGTTGCAGGTTTGGTCCCTTCATGAAATTGAAAAGTCTGTATTCTTTTAGGGGAGTAGGGGAAGCACCTTTCCAAAGATTTGAATTCAGAAGAGATGAGGGCAGGAGATGATTAAATCTTGCTTTCCCCTCATTTTTGAAACTAGGGATACCTAGGGGAGAAGAGAAGGGGAAATATACTCAAGCTTTCTCTTTTCCCTGCTCAGAGGCGAAGCCTCCGAGGAAAAGAAGTTTAGATAGGTCCCCATTATGGTATTTTTTTGGCTCCTGATGGCACTTCAAAACCATACTTAATCACCAATAGTTAATGTTAGTAGGTGCTAAGGTCCCAGTATGGCTAAGAAAAAGAGGAAAAGTGGAGGGAAAGCATTTTCTTTTGCCTCCTCCATCTCCTTCCTACTTGTTACACCTAACCTGAGCTAGAGCTAGTCCCTGCAAACAGGCACTCAAGTACATAACCAACCACCCCAGAACCTATTCATTACTTTACTTGAATATGCAGTCTGGGTGGGGCTCTGCAGGGATAGCTTGTTTCTAATCCACTTGGCCTCCTCTGGAGCAGCCCATAGGCTGGAAGCTGGTATCATCCAAAGGCTTGTTCACTTAACATATCTAGTGATCAGTACTTACTGATGACTGGGACCTTAGCTGGGACTCTCAGGTCAGAACACCTTCACAAAAACCTCTTCTTAAGGTTTGGGCTTTCTTACAACAGGCTTGCTGGGTTCCAAGTGTCCAGAGACTCAGAGCCAGGTAAAGCAGTATCACCTTCTATGACATAATCCTCCTTAGAAATCATGCAGCATCATATCCATCACATTCTGTTTGTTACAGAGAAAAATTACTAATGCCATACATATTCTAGAGAGGGGAATTACACTCCTCTTTTAATGGAAGGAGTGCCAAAGAATTTGCAATGTGTTTAAAATCACCATACCTATTAACTTCAGATAAATAGATTTATAAACAAAATACTGTATATTAAAAATGTTTAAACATAAGAAACCAAACATCCTCTTTTGATAGCAGAATGAGATACAAAAACCCAAACATTCCATTGTTACAGCAAAGCTAATTCTAAACCAATCCAAGTAGGCAGTTTGTCTCATCTTTCCTCCTTCTCTCTCCTGACCATTCTCCCCACTGCAGGTCAGGTGTCCTATACACAGATACCCCCTCTCTCCCAAACCAAGTAGGATCCCCACAGTGGCTATACCTTAAAGATAATCAGGTCCTAAAAGTTTTTTCTGTTCCTTCCCTGAATAATCCCTGACTTTATACCTCACCAGATCATTGGGAAGGCCATCAATGACATGTCTTTACTTCTCAGAGTTAAAAAGCAAAATGCTATAAGGGGACTATTCCAGTAAACAATTTTATAACAAATTTCATGTTACATAATTAAAATGACACTTCTTTTTTTTTTTTTTTTTAAAGATTTTATTTATTTATTTGACAGAGAGAAATTACAAGTACACTGAGAGGCAGGCAGAGAGAGAGAGAGAAGGAAGCAGGCTCCCCACCGAGCAGAGAGCCCGATGCGGGACTCGATCCCAGGACCCTGAGATCATGACCCGAGCCGAAGGCAGCGGCTTAACCCACTGAGCCACCCAGGCGCCCCTGAAATGACACTTCTTTAAAAGAGCTGTATAAGTCAAGATCTTGACTTAGGCTTGTTTATTCATAAAACTCAATGATTCTAAAAGGAATGGTTGAAATTTTTGGTATTTTATAAGAATTTGTGTGTTGCCTTTTAGATGATATACCACTTGATTATTAAAATACAAAATTTAAAATGACTCTTCTTCCATGTTTACAATGCACATTGCATTATTTTTCTTTAAAACCAGTACACAGGGGTGCCTGGGTGGCTCAGTGGGTTAAACCCTGTGCCTTCAGCTCAGGTCATGATCCCAGGGTCCTGGAATCGAGCCCCACATCGGGATCTCTCCTCCACGGGGATCCTGCTTCCTCCTCTCTCTCTGTCGGCCTCTCTGCCTACTACTTGTGATCTCTGTCAAACAAGTAAATAAATAAATAATCTTAAAAATAAATAATAAAACCAGTACACATAATTATTTGGTTGGTAAAAAGGCTCAAGAGTTCTCTTAGGAACTGAAAATACTACCCTTCTTTGAGTAATCACAAACAATCTTTTCTTATAATCTAATATCTTTAAATTCTCCTAAAACTGGTATTATTATAATTTACACATCTTCGATGTTCTCTTAGAAAGATTTCATTTATGACTTAGAAATAGTGCTTTCTTGGCTTAGAAATAGAATTTTAATAATTTGTACTTTCCTAAAGGCTAATACCTCTACACAATTTGGTCATTTTGCATAACCATTTATAATTATATTGAGTCAAAATCATACTGTGAATCCATAGTATGGAATACAAGTTTAAAAAATAAGCACATCTAAAAGATGAGCAAAAACACATTTATGAACCCTTTGAGTATTTCTTAATGATTTTTGAAGAAGCATATGTGTTTAAAAAAAAAATGAATTACGTATATTTTTGTTTTTAAAGGTTCTTATACAGCAATGATAAAAAAAAAAAAAAAAAAAAAAAAAAAAAAAAAAAAAACTTGACAGAGCATTCACATTAAACAAATAGACTTTGTTATCAGGCCCTAAACTGTTCCTAATTCTGTGACTTCATAGCTACCATGGAGGCAGCCCAAAGGAGCTTAAGTAAACACTTTTAAATTACATAATGAAGTTCTGAGGGAGGAACAGCCCCAACCAAACTGTGCCATATAGTTTCACAGATGCTATTTTTCTACATGCCAGAATGCTTATTACCCTATCTATAGAATGACTTCATAGTAATGATAACATGAAAGAAAATTAAAGTAGGCAAGTCTGTTTCTAGGCACTAGGAATGAAAGCAGAGTTGAGGCAATTATTTCAAAGTAGTTACCTAGTGAATGTTTTTCTTAACCTTATAAAAACTAATAAGCATTTAGGAAACATTTTGGATAGTGCTATAATGAAAATGGCACATTAAGCAATAAATTCAATATGATTTCAGAAAAGAAATTCAATAAATAAAATACAATATTATTAGCTTATTGTAATAATGCTCTATTTACCACATTACGAATGATACACAGTCTTGGGGCATCTGGGTCGCTCAGTGGGTTAAGCCTCTGCCTTAGGCTCAGGTCATGATCTCAGGGTCCTGGGATCGAGCCCCTCATCGGGCTCTCTGCTCAGTGGGGAGCCTGCTTCCCCCTCTCTCTGCCTGCCTCTCTGCCTACTTGTGATCTCTCTCTCTCTGTCAAATAAATAAATAAAAGAAATCTTAAAAAAAAAAAGAATGATACACAATCTTACCTTTTTTTTACTAAGTAAAATAATTTGGATCCTTCCTTATGCTATTTTTCTTCACCTTTGTATGTGTTCAAAATATAATTTATTTTAAAAGAAAGACTGCCAAAGTCAATAAAAAATACATTTCTTAACCAGCTGAGTAAGCATCATAGAGAAGACAAAGAATATTAAGTCCTTGAGGTAGTAAAGTTATTAATATGATTATATGTGCAAAAATGCAATTTTATCAAATTAAATTACACAGGAGTCTCCCCATCAGATTGACAAAGATTGAAAATAAGTAATAAGTGTTAATAGCTAGTGTTGCTAAGAATGTGTTCACATTTATAATCACATTTAATACTGTATTACCTTTCTGGGGTCTTAAAAATGTCCAAATCTTTGATACAGTAGTTCCACTTCCAGGAACCAATCCTAAAGAAATAAATATGAAATCAAGATTTTTTTTTTTAATTTAAAGATTTCATGTATTTATCTGACAGACAGAGATCACAAACAGGCAGAGAGTCAGGCAGAGATGAGAGGGGGAAGCAGGCTCCCAGCTGAGCAGAGAGCCCCATATGGGGCTTGATCCCAGGATCCTGAGACCATGACCTGAGTGGAAGGCAGAGGCTTTAACCCACTGAGCCACCCAGGCGCCCAAAGGCAAGATTTATATATATACTCACTACAGTATCTATACAGAGGAAACAACCTGAATATTCAACAGTAGCGCAGTGGTTAAATGGTACATCAATCAAATGGAATATTATGTGATATCTAAAAGTACTTAATGCCACAGAAAAATATTAATAGTAATTTAATGCACAGTTAAATTTTTTAGGTTATAAAACTATTTCTCATTTATTTGAAAATGCAGCTATTTATATGCATAGACAAAGGATGGGGAAAAACATATCAAAGTGTGTTACGTGTGGTTATGATAATTTTTGCTTTTTCTTTTTTAAAATGAGCCAAATTGGGTGCTTGGGTGACTCAGTCATGGGATCATGCCCCACACTGTACCCTGCATCAGGCTCCCTGCAGAGCAGGGAGCCTGTTTCTCTCTCTCCCTCTGCCTTGCTGCTCCCCCTGCTTGTGCTAGCTATCTAAATAAATAAAACCTTTTTAAAAAATGAGCAAAAATTATCTTAACAATCACAAAAAAAACCCACTAAAACTCAAAGATCTCCTTCTAAATATGTAAGTCAAATGACATATATTTACATTTTTACACTAGGATATTTCATAAAGTAACACATCATTAAAGTTATTCTTCGTAAGTACTTTTTTCATTTTGTATACTTGTAATAATGCCTACCAGTGAATAATCTCTGCTCTCTAAAATTAAATTAGATAAAGTATAGGCAAGTGGAGAATATTCTGTGAATGGCATAACCTGAGAGGTAACCTTTGGTGGTAAAATTGATTTAAGAAAAATTTAGCATAGTCAAAATCTATCTGTAAAGCTATAATGGCTGGATCTATTTTATAACAGTATGTTTAAAATTTTTTATTTTAAATTGTAGTAAAAAACACATAGCGCAAAATTTACCATCTTAGCCATTTTTTTAAAAGTACAGTTCAGTAGTACTAAGTATATTTACATTGTTGTGTATAATAGTGTTTTTATAAAAATAACAAATGTTCGTAATACATGTTCACTTACAAATATTTTAAACAATATAGAAAGTTATAGGAATGTTTTAAAATATCAGATCCTAGATCTTAACGTCAGTTTTAAGTGAACGTCATGGTAGGCATTTCTATGCATTTATACAAATAAGATAATTTTATTTAAGATCAGAATGTGTACATTACACTTAAGTTAAAAAGTATTAAATTTAAAATTATTTTAATTTGGTAGTGGTAAGATAACTGAAGGAATTGCTGAACTTTTAGGGAAATGTTTCTTTACCACAAGAGATCTTATTTTCTAAAATACCTGAAATTTAAATAGGAGTTTGGAGACTTTGTTTTAAATCTATGTTTCAAATTTAGAAATGCTAACAGACTCTGCCGTGAAAAATGTATTTTTACATCATCATTTTTACAAAGTTAAGGTTTTAATGTTTATTTCTGATTTATAATTCTAATTTCTTTGAACACTTGGTCTTGATCTTAATGCAGTGCTCACAACATGGCTTGATTCTCAATATCCTAGTTATTAATTTTGATTGATCAGTTATCTGCTCTTCACTAGTTTCTTGTTTTTTGCTTTTTTCTACATGGATCCATGGATGCTGTGTTTGCTTTTTTCATCAGTTCTCAAATGACACTTACTTAAATGTAATAGTTTGGGGTCATGCTGGCTTTGCCTCAAAACTGTACAGACATTTTTCCTTTGTTTTCTGGCTTTGAATATTGCTTAGAGGAAGTCTAAGGCCAGCATGATTTCCTCCCTCTAGATAAGTTATTTAGTTTTCTGCCTGGAGATCTGAGAAGTTTTTCCTTCATTCTTTATGGTTAGTAGCTTAACCAGGATATGCCTCAGTTACTGAATATTATGTGTTCATTATTTTTCTGCAGGTTCAGTTCTTTCATTATTTTGTGGAAATTCTCTTCCGTTACATCTTTATGTGCTTTTTCTGATTCATTTGTTGTATTATGTGCTCAGGAAGATGAATCAGATTTATTGTGTTATCTTTGTCTCACTTACATGATTTTCTTTGCAATTACTTTGGTCTACTTTTCTCCTACGTTCACTGCAATTTATTAAATTCATTTGTCACCTGGAATTTATTGAGTACTAGCACCAGTGGTAAATAAGATATTCTGCCTTGATGAAGCTTTTAGTTAAGGATAGGGGAGAGAGAAATAAATAAACTTGTAACAATGTCAAGTAGTAATATGAAGAACCCCAAGTAAGAAAGTGGAAGGATAGGGGAAGGAATTGTGCATTTTATATGGAACATGAGAGCAGGCCTCTCTCCGTGTAAAATGACACCTGAGAAGAGATCTGAGTGAAGCCAGGGAAAGACCTGGGCACTCCAGACACAGAAAAGAGTAAATACAAAGGTCTTGTAGTGGGAAAGTGGTGTGTTCAAGACAGAATCATTAGAGCCAAATGAGTAACCAAAAAGTGGTGAGAGATGAGACTAGAGAATGGATAGATCAGATCACAAAAAGGGTTGTGAGGCGAATGAATTTTGTTCTAAGTGTAATGAGAAGGGGGGAGATGATGTATGCTTCAGAGCAGTAATTCAGGTTGCCCCTAAGTATTTCAATAGCAATAACCAGGTATAAAGAATGGTCAGATAGGTGCTGTAGAACTGAAAATGCAAAAAGGGAACACTGAAATAAGATTAACTTCAAGAAGCAGCCACTACACCTAAAACTCGATAAACACAAGGAAGGCCTAGAGTTTTTAGAACCCAGAAGCTAGAAGGGGAGACTCAGCAGAGCTGGAACCCTGGCCTCAGAAGACAGGTTGCTGCCCATTTGCTGCTGGTACCTCTGACAGGGTATGTTGGGTATGCTGGAACTGGTTCTAGGAGAGGGAAATATTTGAAATTTGGAGCTGACTGCCACTGTGAGGGTGAAGGTCCATAACTGGGACAACCCTGACATGTGCAGAAAGATAACAAGGAGAGAGTTCTTTTCCCCTCTCTTCTTGACTTTCAGTCTTTCTCTAATACGCCTTATTAACAGAATGCGGCAAGGATTCAGTTGCCAGAATAGAAATGTAGTTTACAGAGTCCCATCCTGTCAGGACAAAATATTATAAGTGTGGAAGGGTTTATAATTAAGAGATAACAGCTTAGGGCGCCTGGGTGGCTCAGTGGTTAAGCCGCTGCCTTCGGCTCAGGTCATGATCTCAGGGTCCTGAGATCGAGTCCCGCATCGGGCTCTCTGCTCCGCAGGGAGCCTGCTTCCTCCTCTCTCTCTCTGCCTGCCTCTCTGCCTACTTGTGATCTCTCTCTGTCAAATAAATAAATAAAATATTTAAAAAAAAAAATAAAATAAAATAAAATAAAAAAGAGAGATAACAGCTTAGTAACCGGCACAGAAAGGAATTAAGGATGACTTCTAGATTTTTGTCTTGAGCAAAGGGATGAAAATAATGTCATTTATTGACCCAGGGGAAGACCTGGAGAGAAGTAAATTGAGGGTGAGAAGAAAATAAAGAGATTGGTTTTGAATGTGTTAACTTTGAAGTCCTTGCTGGACATCTCCTACGCTGGCAATTGGGCATAAGTTCAGAGTTCGACAGAGATATGAAGAATAGAATACAAATTTTAGAACATCTGCAACATTAAAAAAGGAAAAAAAGAACTTGATGAGATGACCAAAGGGAAAATAAATGTTGATAGAGAAGGAAAAAAGGAGTGAGGAATATGCCTGCCATCCCAAACATTTGAGAAGAGGAAAATGATGTGGCAAGAAGTTCATTGGTGATTTCAATAAGCCTAGTTTAGGTGGGACTGTAGAAACAGTAATCCTAATTGAAATGGACTGAAGGGATGATGTAAAGCGAGGAAGTGGAAACTGCAAGCACAGTCTTTAAAAAGTTTTATATAAAGGGGAGTAGAAAATGGGCTCACTCAGTAAGTAGAGGGGGAAAGGTGGTGATAGTATATTTAGAATGGGAAACATTATAGTATGTTTACTGATTAGAATAATCCAGTAAAGAGAGAGACAATGAGGATGCAGGAAATGGAGGAAATAATCACAGGAACACAATCCTTGAGTTTACAAGATAACAGAATGGGGACACAGCTAGGGAGTATGCCTTATTTAAGAGAAAAAATAGTTGATCCTTCATAAAGGAAAACAGTATTAAGTACAGAAGAAGAGAGGTTGGTAAACAGGGTGTAAGAAAGATGAGTTTTTCTTGTGACTGCTTCTATTTTACAGTAACACAAGAGTTTGGGGGAAAGGGGGAAATATGAGAGATTTAGCAGAAGAGATGAGGTGTAATCACTTAGAATAGAAAAATGAATTGAATAGGGGAATGTGTTGGGATTGTCAGTCTTCCCTTTTTCTGAGAATTTGATTTCCAGGCATATTTCATTTCTTGGTATTCAAATGTATTGGTCTTGAAATAATAGTATTATTTTGGTCTTCACTGGCTTAGGTTACAGACATTTTTTGTTTTTAAAGGAATTTTTTACTGTTGTTTGCTTTTCCTGTATTGTAAGAGATTTGAAGAGGAAGACTTTGTGGTCTGCCTTTACTTCCCATCTTTATCTGGAGGTCTAGAATGTTTTTAAATAGATTGCACTTCATATTTTTTCAGCTCACTCTATATATAGGAATAGAACAATAAGATGTCACAGTAGTATACAGTATTATAAGAGCCACCATTTACCGAATACCTGTGTGCAGTGCATGCTAGGAACTTGACATACATTACCTCTAACACTTACCACAAGCCTACAAGGTAAGTACTATTGCTAGTTATTTCCACAAGAAACCTTTTTGCTAGTGACATCAGATCACAGAATCTTACCTGAAGCTCACAGCTGACCAAAATAAACAAGGTAAGAACAAATTTTTCTCTCTTTTGTGTTTTTAATAAATTAGCACATAAGAGACCCTTCTTTTTGAAGTACAAAATAATAGTTTGCAAAAGTGCACCACACAAACTAAGAGGAATTTTAGGGACAGCTTTTTGACACTGTAATATATCATTAAACCCTTGGTGGAAGAGGTACTACCTAACAGACAGATTCAAGGAACTTGATAAATTAATTGAGGTGCCCTTACTCTAACCATCTTCATCATCCATGAACATATTGAGAAGCTACTATGTTAAAATCATTACTAAACTATATTAAACCCTTATACTTTTATAATTTATAGGAGATATATCAGTATTTGTTTTGGATACTCCATAACCAGTAGCTCTCTTATTTACAGGCAACTGACTATTGAGGTTGACATATTTCCACATAGTTTTTTAAGCTTAAGAGATTTAAACTACTTGAGTACACTGCCTTTTTTCATAACAATATACCAGAAATGTTTCCTCAAGTTATTTAAAAGTCCTCAAAAAAATTTTCAATGGCTGTATAACATTATATATTTGAGTAGTATTTCTAGCTCATTTAAGCTGTTTTCCTTTGTTTCTTATAAGTAATGCTGTTATGAACTTTTATGCTTAAGTCTGTTTTAGCATTTCACGTTATTTCCTAAGTTAGGACAAATTCCTAGAAATGAGCTTAAAAGGCCAATATTTTCTAGGATTCTTCATCTGGTAAAAATTTTGCTATAAAAAAACTTTTAATTTTCTACAACTTTTATACTGAAAATAAGTCTAAAGAGAAAAATGTACCTTTTAAAACTGAGACTAATATTTAAGTTTGGGTTCAGTGTTTTGGTTTTGATTTTAGTATCTTACCTTTAAGGAAAAACCCACTCTTCAAAATATTTACTTGTTTTTGTCAAGTTCAAAACTTACACTTACTTTGAGGATATAAGTTTAAATATATACTTATTTCAGCCTAAGGTATCATTATCTCTCTTTTCCTATTTTCAGACATGCTCACCTAACAGTGTTGTCTCCCAACTCATCATCAGTTTAATCTCACATGTACACCACTAATTCATGGTACAGATGTACACATTCATCTGTGGATGGAAATCTAAATAAAATTGCAGGCCAAGGTTATTTCCAAACCGCAGATTTAGCACAAGAGTTTTAAGAATGCCTAAACTAATACTATAAAACAGTTCTGTTTTAACAGTTAACTTTAAACAGTTAACAGGTTAAACAGTTCTAGGCTGAAATACAAAGCATATGAACAGAGCAGGTTCATCTAATTCTAAAATTAACTTAGACTGGTGATGGAACTGCAAAGCTTGAGAAACTATCCAGAAGAAATCTAGTCTAAGTTAATACAGGATTACTGCTTCTTAGTAGCTATGATTCATTCACTCACCAAATACTTAGTGATTTGTGTGTCAATCACTTGCTGGGCACTGGAATCAACAGAAAAAAGATATAGGCCTGTCCTTTTGGAAGATATATTCTAGTGGAAGAGGCAGACAAAAGCAGATGAAAAAATGAATAGTCCTAAATTGTAATCTAAGCACTTCCACTACCAGTATTACATGAGACAAAGAAATGATTTGGGTTCTACACAAGTTGTATTAAGCGTAGGCCTTCAGCTCAGGTCATGATCCCAGGGTCCTGGGATCAAGCCCTGAACCTGGCTCTCTGCTCAGCAGGAAGCCTGCTTCTCCCTCTCCCACTCCCCCTGCTTGTGTGCCCTCTCTTGCTGTGTCTCGCTCTCTGTCAAATAAATTAATAAAAATCTTTAAAAAAAAAAAAAAAGTTAAAGATTTAGAATCCTAAATTTCTAATTTCCTAATTAGAATCCTAATTTCCTATATTAGGATATACAGATATCTCTCTACATAGATACCTCTATAATTTTTTATGAAAGGTCATTATCATCCCCTTCTGCTCTGTACTCCCCCTCCAAAAGAAAGGATAACCGGGCACCTGGGTGGCTCAGTGGGTAAGCTTCTACCTTCAGCTCAGGTCATGATCTCAGGGTCCTGGGATCGAGCCCCACATCGGGCTCTCTGCTGAGCAGGGAGCCTGCTTCCTCCTCTCTCTGCCTGCCTCTCTGCCTACTTGTGATCTCTGTCTGTTAAATAAATAAATAAAATCTTTAAAAAATAATAAAAAAGAAAGGATAGACTGGGATATCTAGACTTTGGCCTTCCCTTCATTACTCTTTCTACTGTGTCTGACCCAATCTCTGATGTAGCATGTAGTAGTAGAAAGTGAAACATTCCAAATATGGGGAGTTAAGAAAACCTCAGTTACAGCAACTGGCAGTGCTAAAGGGATTGAAACCTTAGGTGAGACATTTCATTCTCCAGAGTATCAGTTTCCTTTGCAAGATGATGGATTTTGTCTAAATGAACTCTAAAAATCACTTTAGGTTTTGAAATTCACTGTCTATGCATCTTTCTGTTAAACATCTCTTTCATTATGCTCCTATTTATATGGAGGATGAAAAGGAATAAGATTGAATCCTGTTTAATAGGGATAAAGGATTTATAGTTTTTAATGACCATTTTTTCATGTTATTGAATATTTTTACAAGATGCTTCTCACATCCATATATTGGAATGTATGGATATACCAAAATGTACTTATCCATGCCCTTATTCTAAAGATCTTTTTTTTCCCCCAATTTCTGCAGTATTGTAAAGGATATCTTAGAATCCATACTTATCGGGGCACCTGGGTGGCTCAGTGGGTTAAGCCTCTACCTTCGGCTCAGGTCATGATCCCAGGGGCCTGGGATCGAGTCCCGCATAGGGCTCTCTGCTCAGCAGGGAGCCTGCTTCTCCTCATCTCTCTGTCTGTCTCTCTGCCTATTTGTGATCTCTCTCTCTGTCAAATAAATAAATAAAATCTTTAAAAAAAAAAAAAAGAATCCATACTTATCTACTCAAAATACTACTATAGGCTTTCTCTTTTGTTTTATTCCTTTTGTTTGGGGAAAAAAAAAAATCACTGTGATTCCCTCTTAGCTACTCCAGCCTCTACATGCTTTTTATTAATATAAGAACTCTACTTTGGACAATGTTACAAGAGCCTGTTCTTTCTCCTTTCTAAAACAGCATCCAGAGTAAGGTCCGTATTTCCGCAGCTTCCTGCAGTAAAAAAATGTGAAGAAAAGCCAAGTCCATGCCTGCATCAAGTCTGGATAATGTATAGTTTAGCTTTAACCAAAGTTGAAATCCATGATATTAAAACCCCAACTGCAGACAAATTAATTAGCAAAGATTCACTTCTGTTAGCCATACCAAAAATGTGATTTAGTGTGTTAATTATGACAAAGGTAATTATGACTTCGATGATTTTGCCAGAATCCTGAACTTGCTATATTGGCTATTGCTACATTGAAACACTGGAGCATAAATATACGATTAGGAGAAATAAAATTTAAGGCTTTAACTACTAAATTCAGTGAATAACTATATACTCTACTATTTAATTTTTTCCTTTTTTTCAGTATGATATGATATATTATTTCAATAGATAGCACATTCTGCATTAGCATTGGTACTTTTCCACCCATGAGCACAGAAATCGGAGAGGTGTGACACCCACTTTAAAATTAGATACCTTTTCAACTTAGTAGTTTTTTTATTTAGGAAAAGAATGGAACCTCTCTGTGCCTCTTTCATTATAAATTGGTGCAAGTTAGATACCTTTTTAAAAAACTTCCAGGAGGGGCACCTGGGTGGTTCAGTGGGTTAAGCCTCTGCCTTCAGCTCAGGTCATAATCTCAGGGTCCTGGGATTGAGCCCTGCATCAGGCTCTCTGCTCAGTGGGGAGCCTGCTTCCCCCCCACCCCTGCCTGCCTCTCTGCCTACTTGTGATTTCTCTGTGTCAAATAAATAAGTAAAATCTTAAAAAATTTTAAAAACTTCCAAGATACTAATAAGACCTCTATAGGATCAATTTGGAATCCAAAGGAACACTCACATTAACAATTATTTCTACCAATAGCTCCATAGCTATTGACTGTCAGTTATGTCAACTGATATTATATCAAAGACATTATAGCAGAATTTTAGTGATGGGATCTTTGAGTTCATATAATCCAGCTCTCATCTTACAGATGAGGAAAGCAAAACCCAGAAAATTTTTATTACAGCAGTAAGCTTGGAGTGGGTGAAGGCAGATGAGGGATCCTAACACTCTTTCAGCCTAACACATACCAGAGGGTATTAGGTTATACAAGTATAGTAGGTAGCTAACAGTTGAACAAATCTAAAAAAAAATTCTGATTTGTATCCTAAATATGCATTTTCCCCTTAAGATTTTTGTTGGATGATGCATTCTACCTCAGTTTGTTAGCACAGATACAGTATTATACAAACTGATGCTTGTGTACAATAAAAAGTAGGAGGGTAGCTGGAGTTAGTTTGGCAGAACTACATTGTTGCATAAGCCCTGGGATAAAGATTTATGTATATCCATATGTATACATACCTGTAGCTTCTTAATCCTACTTCAGGAAATGCCATTTATATACATTACAATGTAAATAATGCCCAATGGTGTTGTGCATCATAGGGACACTGCAAATACTAGTTTTGTATATTAAATTAATTAGGGTAAGCTAATTGCCATACAGATCAATCCCAGAATGTATAATTGCTCAAATTATATTTGCTATAATCAAGTTTCTTGCTAAAATAAACAAGAAGTTCAGTACTTAGTTTCCAAGGTATTCTATTACCTAGGCTTTCAGTACCAGACTTCTAAGGTCTCCTGTGGGGTCTTGTCTATTCCAGTCCATTAGAAGAGGAGTTTTTTAGGAGACTCAAAAGCAGTGCATATAACTGCCATTCTTATTCCACTGGCTCTAACTTGGTCACATGCTCACAACTGTCTGCAAAGGAGGTTGGGAATAAGTTTATCTATGTGGCCAAAAAGAAAGGAGAACATGGATTTGGATGTCTGACTAGGAGTTATTGCTCGCTTTCTCTCTACACACACACACACCCACACAAAATCTGAAGTGGACACCAAAAAATAAACTACATTATTATGCTTCAGATAGAACAAATAAATAAAGAGGCTTTTATTTAAGAATTGCATTCACCTCCACCTTTTCCCTCCTTCAGGTGGGACTGTTAATTAATGCGTAACAATAACCAACTGGTAATTGACATCTGAAAAGGAGGGAAAAAAAGCAAATTTTTTCAAGTATTACCCTTACATACATTATATGTGTATGCGTGTGTGTGTGTGTGTGTGTGTTTCAAGGACACAGGACTACCAAGTTCCCCTTCCTAACTACACTATTAGTAAATGATGTTTGAAAAATATTCAACAAAGATAGCAATTCCACCAAAAAAAGCAGTAGTAAGTTTAGTGTCCCCCCGCCCCGCCCCTTGGATAAGTTGTCATTGTAATCCTCAAACTGTTCTCAGTCACTCAATTTTTAATAGAAGCACTGCATGGCTGCACTTCTGAAATCATAAACAGGAAGTATGATATATAAATGTCAGTAAAACTAAAACTCAATTCTGTGGCTTGATATTTTATGTTAATGTGGATTTGTATGTACTTAAAATGATTACATGAAGGCAAATAGGAATATTACTTGATAAGTTTTCTTTGGCAACCTAACACTTTGGGGTTTGGAGGAAATATAGAGAGTAACCCATGTGTTGTAGACTTTCACAAAGAAAGAAATGGGAGTGACTCAGAAACTATTAGTTTGGCATCCTCAGAAACTGCTTTGTTATATAGGTTGCCCAACTTTATAGCCAGAAGACAGTGTAGATGGAGAAAGAAGCAGAGAGTGCATGACTCTTAATCTATTCAAAAATGCATTATAGAAAATAGTCTTAGACTTTGTGTATTTTTATTCTGACATCTCAGTAGTTCCTTGAATGCCTTCTACTACATTAACTCTTTCATGAGACAACTAAGGAATAGATTAAGTACTGCAAAACTCAGGATATCTCTGTTTCCTCTCTGAAGAAATTAGGGGTCTTTTTAGGATTGGTGATATTTTCTACATAATACTATTTCAGTTCCTTTGCTGCATGGACATCTCTGTGGAAATGACAAGAAGAGATGCAGTGCTCGCTTCAGCAGCATAGGTACTAAAGGTGTAACAATACAGAGAACATTAGCATGGCCCCTGTGCAAGGATGACAGGCAAATTCATGAAGCATTCCGTAACAACAACAAAAAAAAAGCAGAAGAGATTCAAACTGACCAGTCCAGAATTTTATATTACATTAAATATTTCTAGAGAAATGTACCAGCATATAGATACTTCTATAACTTTAAAATGTTTTTTCTTTAGGAAATGGTTCCTTAATTTCTCCTTAAATTGAGCACTGAAGGAATTTTACTGAAAGTCACATAATAGAGGAGTGAAATACCAAAAAATATAACCTATCCAGTATCCAAACTCCCTTTCAAAGCAGATCACAGTGATCCAAGAATGTCTTAAAAGGAGGTAGCCTGGGGCACCTGGGTGGCTCAGTGGGTTAAAGCCTCTGCCTTTGGCTCAGGTCATGATCTCAGGGTCCTGGGATCGAGCCCCACATTGGGCTCTCTGCTCAGCAGGGAGCCTGCTTCCCTTCCTCTCTGCCTGCCTTTCTGCCTACTTGTGATCTCTGTCAAATGAATAAGTAAAAATCTTAAAAAAAAAAAAAAAAAAAAGGAGGTAGCCTGCCCATCTATTGAGTATCTAGCTTTCTACAGCACCTGAGGCACTGTTGAGCAGCATATATAATATACAAAATTTGAGGTGTTTTTTTTTTTTTAAGATTGATTTATTTTAGAGAGGCTGCATTTGAGTGCAAGCAGTAGGGTGGGGGAGGCAAAGGGAGAGGGAGAGAATCTCAAGCAGACTCTCTGCTGAGCACAGAGCATGATGTTGAGATCAATCTCAGGACCCTGAAATCATGACCTGAGCCAAAATCAAGAGTTGAATGTCAACTGACTGAACCACTCATGTGCCCCAAGAATTTGAGGTATTTTTTGAAAATACAGCATATGTAAAAAGGATTTGGGAGTGTTTAAAAAGTAACATAATAAGAGTATCTTAATCAAATACAAACTATTAAGTAATTGTTAAGGAGAAGTAAAAAATGAAGTGATTTAAAACTAGATTGATAGTGGATAGAAGTTTACTGGAACAGGCATATTTTCTGACGATTTTTTAAAGTAGTGATAGATTTTGCCAGAGAGAAAAGAACCATTCATTCGTCAAAAATTTATTGAGTGTTCACTATGTGCCATGTGCTAGATGCTATTCAAGGCCCTAGAGATAAGGCAATACACAAAAACTATTGCAGAGCAGGAATGGATATTTCATTGCCCAGGAGGCTTTGATAATTTGATAGGAACAGAAAACACAAATATGACAGTAGAGAGAAATGAAAGAGAAAGGAAAAGAACTGGTAATGCGTTTGTAGTAGAAGACCTTCTAAATAGGAGTAAGATGTTTGGTCTGAATTGAACTCCTTTGGTCACTGCAGTCAGAATAGACTGCCTTTTTTTCCACCGACTGTCAGTCAGCTCACCTAGCCTTTTAGAAAACTTTGTAATAACAAGGATAACACAAAATATATACTGCACATATAAAGATTCCCAACTGAAGTATGTGGAAGGCAAAAAGGGAAAGAATGGGAGGCAAAAGTTGAATTTTATGTCTCCTTTTATCTTTCCAATGGCTATTATATATTATCAGTCTCTTTCTAGCAAGTCTTGTGATTTCAGTCCCTGAAGGTTCTGCTCTTCTTCTTTCCTTCAAGGTAGAATCACTGAAAGGAAAAGAGATTCTATTTAAATTCCCTTTTTCTAGTCAATCAGGAGTTCCTTATTCACCTAGCAATACTTCTCTATAGTGTGTGAAGAGAAGTATTTTGTGTTTTGTGTAGGATAGTGGGAAAAGGATAAGACAAGATGAGGGCTGGGGAAAATACCAAGAGGCTGTAATGCAATGCAATATAAGAGCCTAGAATACGAACTTGACAATTAAGAGTGTGGGTTAAATGGGCAGTTTTAAAAATGAAAAGAGACATATCTGAAGCACACAATAAAGAACAACTATAACAAGTAACAAGTTTAACCCCTGTTTACCTATGGGAGGATAAGAAAAGAAGGAAATGAATGTAAGATTTTAAGTTTGAAGGTCTGAAAATTTGTGTTGTCAATAAGAATAGCCAAGAAATTTGAAAGAAATAGCTTGAAGGAAAAAAATGAACTTAATGTCAGATCTAAATGAGATGTCACCAGAATATAGAGGACTTAGACTTTCTTGATAAGCCACTGGACCTATTGATGTACACGTGTAAGTAGGCACCATATAGAAACTGATTGAAACTCTATGGACTAATGAGGAAATACAATGAAGAAGATCAAATGGTTATGTATGAACTTTGTAAGGTGAGGTATCAATTTCAAAGAAGGTAATCTAGTTTTGGAACTCTTTCCTTCAGGGCAGACAAAGCTGTCTTTTATTAAACATCATCTCTTCATTTTGACTGACCCTTAGTAAGTGAGAATAACAAAACAAATGAATAAAGTTGAAAGACTAATTTTTTTTTGGATTATCTCACTGGAAAATCTGGATTTTTTTGTTAAACATTTATTACTGGGGCACCTTGGTGGCTCAGTGGGTTAAAGCCTTTGCCTTTGGCTCAGATCATGATCTTAGGGGCCTGGGATCGAACCCCGCATCGGGCTCTCTGCTCAGCGGGGAGCCTGCTTCCTCCTCTATCTCTTTCTGCCTCTGTGCCTACTTGTGATCTCTATCAAATAAATAAATAAAATCTAAAAAAAAAAAAAAAAAAGATTTATTATCTGAGAGAGAGTGCACACACACAAGAGAGGGAGGGTGGGAGTGGTAGGGGTGGGGAGGCAGAGGGAGAGGGAGAAAGAGAATTTAAAGCAGACTTCCAGCTGAGTGGGGAGCCTGATGCTGGGCTCCATCTCAGGACTCCAAAATCACAACCTAAGACAAAATCAAGAGTCGACACTTAACCAATTGATCCACCCAAGCAACCCTGGAAGTTTTGATTTTTAACTGAATATCTTCCTAGCCAATTCATATGAATTATGTGCCTTAAGATACAACAAGCAAAACAAATGTCTGCAACTTTTCTTTGACTGTATACTTTCCTATGAAGGCTATGGCTTTAAAAATATAGAATTTTTTCTATAAGTTAATTTATAAAATTAATATTATTATAAATTATACAATTTTATTATAATTACTATATTATTATATAGTAATTTATTATAATTATTAATATTTTATAAATTATAAAAATAATAAAATTTACATCAGCATTTAAGTCATTCAAACTAGTTAGCTGTTAAATATGGAGTTTGTTTTATATAAAACTGTCAGAGTGAACATGAATTTCCATTCCCAAAGCAAATCTGTTATGGAACCACATAAATAGAAATTCACCTTTAAAGAAGACTCAATTATAAAATGCACTAGGCTACATATTTCTTTAAATAGAAAAGGATCAAACTTGATACTCCCTGAACTAACAGTTTTTAGAATCTATTTGATATTTTCTGTACACAGATCACATGAAAATAATTTCAGCATTTCATCATTATCTAAACTGGCTTTAGATTTCTATATTTATGTAGAAGTACCTTCATAGTAGCTAGCAGTGGAACATTTAGTAGAGTACTTTCTGTATGTTTTACACTACGTTAAGTGCTCCAATATTTACTATCTCATTTAATTAACATTCACAACTCAATTAAATATTACTAACCCAGGGGCGCCTGGGTGGCTCAGTGGATTAAGCCGCTGCCTTCGGCTCAGGTCATGATCTCAGGGTCCTGGGATCGAGTCCCGCATCGGGCTCTCTGCTCAGCAGGGATCCTGCTTCCCTCTCTCTCTCTCTGCCTGCCTCTCTGTTTGCTTGTGATCTCTGTCTGTCAAATCAACAAATAAAAAATCTTTTATAAATAAATAAATAAATAAATAAATAAATATTACTAACCCATTTCACAGATAGGCAAAACTGAAGCCCAAGTTAAGTTATATCTGCAATGTAACCTAGTTGGTAAGTGGGCAGAGCTAGGATTTGAGTTCAGATGTGTCTTGATTCCAATGTCACTTTTCATAATACCCTTTGCCTCCAAAATTCACCTAAAAACATTTTTATTATAAAAGTTTTATGTCTGTTGAATTCATTCAGTATAATGGAATACTTTTTTTTTTCTTGTTTACTCTCATGACTTTAACCAAGAAAATCTTCTTGGGTGCCACTTGGACCACATATCAAACCATATCTCCCAGATTAGTAACCATTATCTAACACACACACACAGGAAATGAAGATTTCATGGAAAAGTTAAAAAAAAATCCTCCTGTTCAATTTTAGGGATATAGGGATATATACACATCTATTTAATTCTACTTATAGAAGTGCATAGATAAATTACTGGCTTTAATATTAGCCTGAAAAAATCATCCAAAGTCACAGATTCAGTTTCTTAGTTTCAACAGACACAGCTATACTATGAATACTGAAAAGAGAATTGTCAAGACAAAGCAACAAATAATTCTTGAGTTCTTACTTGCTTATCAGCGTAAAACATTTTCTAATCTATAGTCAACAAACATGCCAGACAGCTCTATTAAGTGGTAAAAGGGGTATGGAAGAAGTGGATCACATAGTTTGAGATCTTAGTTATCTCTAGTATTATACCATCAGTCCTGCTATTGAACCACTGAATGGAAGCAATCTAGTATAGAAGAGTGTATATTTTGGAGTAGAACAAATCTGAGTTTAAATCTTTACATTACTTATAAATTCTGTGATCCAGAAAAAGTTACTGCCTTTGTGGGTCATAATTCTTTCATTTTGTAACCTGGAACTAAAACTCTGCAAAAGAAGAGACTTCCCAGGTTCAAATCTCAGCTCCGTTGTGCAGAAATTGTGACTTAATACCTCCTTTTCCTCATCTGTAAAATGAGGGTAATAAAAGTCCCCATACCTCAAAGAGTTGCAAGGATTTAACACCTTAAAATACTTAAAGTACATGTAATAGAGCTTGGCACATAGGAAATGATATATTTACATATACTGTAATTCTTAAAGTACCTACCTAGTTCTTGCCCCTTGGTATATTTCTAATAAATGTTAATTCTTTTTTATATTTCAACTGAAATTCTTTTCTTTTCTTTTCTAAGATTTTATTTTTCAGTAATCTCTATACCCAATGTGGGGCTCAAATTTACAACCCCAAAACCAAGAGTCATGTGCTCTACTGATTGAGCCAGCCAGGCACCCCTCCTTTATTTTCTAGATACATTTTTCAGTGTATTAAGCTAAGGTATAACTGATATTCAATAAATTGCATATATATAAGGTGTATAATTGATAACTTTAAACATGTATAGAATTGATTGAGAATACAATTGATAAATGTTAACATGTATATCTCTGTCAAACCATCACCAGAATAAGAAGTGAATATATCTATCAACCCTAAGAATTTCCCCTGCCATTTTATAATCCTCTCCCAGCACTTCTCTCTCCAGGCAACCAATGATCTCTCAGCCCTTTGTCCCAATAGATCTGTTTGCATTTTCTAGAATTTTATATTTTCCTCCTTCGCTCACAATATTGTTTTGAAATTAATCATGCTGGTGCACAGAACAATAGTTCATTACCTTTTTATTGCTGAGTAGTATTCCATTATATGAATATATCACAATTTATCCATTTGTCTGTTGGTGACATTTGAGTTTTTTCAAATTGGAGACTGTTAAATATAAAGCTACTATGAATATTCATGTACAGATCTCTGTAGAAACATGCTGTCTTTTCTTGTGGAATTACCTACAATGAAATGGATCATATATTGGTGTAAGTTTAACTTTTCAAGAAACTGCAAAACTGTTTCCAAACGGATTGTATTATTTTAGATTCCTATAAGGAGTGTATAAAGTTCTAATTTCTCCAAATCCTTAACAACACTTTTCATTTTAGATGTTCTAATAGATGTGTATAATTTTTTTTTTTTTTTTGGTATATGGATATCCACTTGTTCCATCATGGTTTTACAGTATGTTTCCCTAAAGACTAATGAGGTTAATAAAGTTGAACATCTTTTCATATGCTTATTTGCTATATGGGTTATCTTCCTATTGAAATTACTATTCAAGTCTTTTGCCTATTTTTTGAGACTTTTGTTTTCTCATTGTTGAGTTTTGAGAGTTTGTTACATTCTTTTACTTTTTAATCTTTATTTTTTCATGATCTCTATACCCAATGTGAGGCTTGAACTCATGACCCCCAAGATCAAGTGTCACATGCTCTTGCAACTCAGACAACCAGGCACCATGAAAGTATGTTACATTCTTTTTTTTTTTTTTTTTTAAGATTTTATTTATTTATTTGACAGAGAAATCACAAGTAGATGGAGAGGCAGACAGAGAGAGAGAGAGAGGGAAGCAGGCTCCCTGCTGAGCAGAGAGCCCGATGCGGGACTCGATCCCAGGACTCTGAGATCATGACCTGAGCCGAAGGCAGCGGCTTAACCCACTGAGCCACCCAGGCGCCCCAGTATGTTACATTCTTGATAGAAATCCTTTATTACATGTTTCTGTCAGGCTGGAGCTTGTCTTCTTTAGCAGTGTATTTTAAAAAACAGAAGTCTGTAAAAATTTGATTAAGTCCAGTTTTTCAATTTGTTCATTTATGGATTATACTTTTGATGTCACATTTAAGAAATCTTTGTCTTAATTCAGAGTCACAAAAATTTTCTTACATTTTCTCTAGAAGTTTAATAGTAATGTTAGGTTTTACGTTTAGGTCTGTGATCAATTTTGAGTACATTTTTGTACATTGATTTATGAATCAAATTCCTATTTTTATAGGTGGATATCCAGTTCTTCCAAGTACAATGTATTTTTTTTTAATTATTCTTTCTTCACTGAATTATCTTTGTACTTTGCCAAAAATCTGTTATCATTATATGTGTGGTTCTATGTCCAGACTCTATATTCTGTTCCATCAATCTATTTGTCTATTCTTTTTTATATATACATTTTTAAAGATTTTATTTATTTATATGAGAGAGTGTGAGAGAAAGAACACAAGAGCAGGGTGAGGGGCAGGAGAAGCAGACTACCCACTGAACAAGGAGCCCGTCGTGTGGCTCGATCCCGGGACTCCGGGATCATGATCATGACCTGAGCAGAAGGCAGACGCTTAACAGACTGAGACACCCAGGTGCCCCTATTAGTCTATTCTTAATTAATACCACTCTGTTTTGATTACTGTAGATATTTAATAAGTCTTGAAATCAGGTAGTATCAGCCCTCCAACTGTTCTTCTTGTCAAAGTTAATTATTCTGGCTATTATAGGTCTTCACATTTCTATATGAATTTTAGAATCAGCTTATCTTTTTTATTTTTTTTTAAACTTACTGGGATTTTGGTTTGTGTTGAACCTATAAATCAATTTAAGGAGCTGGCATGTTAATATGAATGCATTGAGCCAGGTAAATCTCTCGGTTATTTAAGTTGTCTTTACTTCCTCTCAACACTATGCTGTTTTTAATGTATGGATCTTTCATGCCTTTTATCAGATTTATTCCTAAATATTTCATATTTTTTATGCTATTGTAAGTGCTGCATTTTCGGTTGTTTGTTGCTAGAACATAGAAATACAGATGATTATTGTACATTGATCTTGTATCCTGCAGTTTTGCTAAATTCACCTGTTACTTCTAGTAGCTTTTTGTAGATTCCACCAAGTGGAACAGATGGATAATTATGTCAGTTTTATTTCTTCCTTTCCAATCTGAATGTATTTTTTTCTTTTCTTGCCTGACTACACTGGCAGGACCTCCAATGTTGAATAAAAGCAAAAAGAACATGGGCACCTGGGTGACTCAATTTTTCTGTCCAAGTCTTGATTTCAACTCAGGTCATGATTTCAGAGTTACAGGATCCAGCCTAGTGTTGAGCTCTGTGCTCAGCATGAAGTCTACTTGGGATTCTCCCTCTCCCTGTGCCCCTCATCCCACTCACACTCTAGATGGATGGATGGATGGATGGATGGATGAAAGAAATCTTAAAAAACAAAGTGGTAAGAGCAGACATCATAATGTTGTTCCTGATCTTGGGGGACAAGCATGAAGTCTTTTACCAGAGATTATCTGTAGGCTTTCTGTAGATGTACTTTATCTGGTTGAAGTACCCTTCCATTACTAGTTTGCTGAGTTTTTAGAGAATGAATATCGGGTTTTGTCAGATGTTTTTTCTGCATCTATTGAGATGATCGGTTTTTCTTTTTTAGATTAATTTGGTGAGTTGCAATGATTAATTTTTGAATGTTAAACCAGTCCTGTATTCTTGGGATAAATAGCACCCAATAAATAATATTATCTTTTATGTATAGTTGGATTTGATCTGATAAAATTTTGTCTAGAATTTTTTACATCTGTGTTCATAAGGGAAAGTGGCCTGAGTTTTCTTTTCTTGGGTATCAGGGCAGTGCTGGCCTCAAAGAACAAACCTGAAAGTATTCCTCTCTTCGCTTTTCTGGAAGAGTTTGTGCGATTGGTATTTTTTTCTCTAAATGTTGGAAGGATTCACCAGTTAAGTCCTGTGGACCAGAACTTTTCTTTATGGGAATGTTTTAAACTAAAAATTCAATTTTTTGCTGGGGCACCGAATGGCTCCATTGATATAAGCGTCTGCCTTCGGCTCAAGTCATATCTCAGGGTCCTGGGATCAAGCCCTGCATCAGGGTCCTTGCTCAGCAGGGAGCCTGCTTCTCCCTCTCCCACTCCCCCTGCTTGCTCTCACTCTCTTTCTCTCTCTGTCTTACAAATGGATAAATAAAATCTTAAAAATAAAAAATAAACAAAAATTCAGTTTTTTGGAAATGGATATGTGACCATTCAGTTTATCTCTTTCTTCTTAAGTTAGCTTTGGTAATTTCTGTCTTCCAAGGAACTTGGTCATTTCATCTGAGTTGTTAAAAATTTTTGCCTGAAGTTGTTCATAATATTCCCTTATTATCCTTGAAGTATCTGTAGAATTTGTAATGATGGCACCTCTCTCATTCCTGATAAGTATCTTCTCTCTCTCTCTCTCTCTTTTTTTTTTTCCTAACCAGTCTGGCTAAAGGTTTATCAATTCTGCTCATCCCAAACAACCAGGTTTTGATAACATATTCTTAATTGATCTTTGCTTTGTATTTCATTGATTTCCACTTTGACCTTTATTTCATTTCCTTTGGTTGTGTTTAATTTGCTTTTCTGTTCTAATTTCTTTTTTTTTATTTTAAATATGTTATTTATTTATTTGACAGACAGAGATCACAAGTAGGTAGAGAGGCAGGCGGAGAGAGAGAGAGAAGGGAAGCAGGCTCCCTGCTGAGCAGAGAGCCTGATGCGGGGCTCGATCCCAGGACCCCGAGACCATGACCTGAGCCAAAGGCAGAGAGAGGCCTAACCCACTGAGCCATCCAGGCGCCCCTCTGTTCTAATTTCTTAAGGTGGAAGTTGAGGTCATTGCTTTGAGACTTTAATTTTTTAACATAGGCATTTCATTTATGTATTCTGATATATTGTATTTTTATTTTCCCTCAGGTCAAAATACTTTGTAATTTCACTTTGGATTTCTTCTTTAATCAGTGGGTTATGTAGAAGCATGTGATTTTGTTTCCAGATAATCAGGGATTTTCCAATTAGGTTTCTGTTATTGATTTCTAATTTAATTCCACTGTGGTCGGAGGACATATTTCTCATGACTTAAATCCTCTAAAATGTATTGAGACATATTTTATAGTCTAAAACAGAGACTGGCAAAATTCTTTAAAGGGTCAGACAGTAAATATTTTAAACTTTGTGGGTCACATACAGTTTCTCCTGTCACATATTTTTTTCCTTTTTATAAGAAACCTCTCAAAATGCAAAAACCATCTTTAGTTTATAGGCCGTACAAAACCAGGCTAGATTTGGCTTCACAATCAATAGTTTGCTAACCCCAGCCAAGAATATGGTCCCTCTGGGTAAAAGTTTCATGTACTCTATTTAAAGAGAAAGTATATTCTACTGTTAGTAGAATGTTATTAAAGTTGGGTAATATTGGTGGATAGTGTTGATTTTACTATATCCTCGCTATGTTCTTTTTTTTTTTTTTTTTTTTTTTTTTTTTAAAGATTTATCCATTTATTTGACAGAGAGAGAGATCACAAGTAGGCAGAGAGGCAGGCAGAGAGAGGAAGGGAAGCAGGCTCCCTGCTGAGCAGAGAGCCCGATGTGGGACTCGATCCCAGGACCCTGAGATCATGACCTGAGCCGAAGGCAGCGGCTTAACCCACTGAGCCACCCAGGCGCCCCTCCTCGCTATGTTCTTATCCTAGCAACTACTGAAGGGGAATATTAAAATCTCTGACTATAATTGTAGATGTGTCTGTTTCTCCTTACAGTTCTATCAGATCTTGCTCTACATATTTTGGACCTTTTTATTTGGGGCATAAACATTTAGGATTGTTACATCCTCCTGATTAACTGATCCCTTTATTTATAAAATGACCTTCTTTTACCCTGGTAATATTCTTTGCTCTGAAATCTTACTTTGTTTCTGTTATGTTAATACAGCCCCACTAGTTTTTTTTTTTACTAATGTCAGCATCAGCATGGTATATCTTTTTCCATCCTTTCATTCTTACCATTCTTAAAGTGTGTTGAGTCTTGCTTTCTAGCCAATCTGACAATCTCTACCCTTTGATTAGGGTTTTTTAGGTCATTTACATTTAATGTGATTATTGATATAATTAGATTTAGGTGTCTCATCTTGCTATTTTCTATTTGTTCATTTGTTCTTTGTTCCCTCTGTTGTTCCTTTTTTTCTTTATCTGCCTTCTTTTGGATTACTTTATTATTCCATTCTTTTCTTTGTTGGCTTATTACCTATAACAGTTGTTTTATTATTCTACTGGTTGCTTCAGGGTTTATGGTCTACATAGTTATCACAGTCTGCTTTCAAGTGAATTTATACCACTTAAGATATAATAAAAGAACCTTATAATATCTTATTTCTATTTTTCTCCTCCTGGTTTTCATGCTATTGTTGGCATATATTTACTAATGCATGTTGTAAACCCCATAATACATTGCTATTACTTTTGTTTAAACAGTTGATTAGCTTAAAAGAGAATTAAATGTAAAAAGAGCTTAAACATTTACCCTGCAGTTACCTTTTCCAGTGTTCATCATTCCTTTATGTAGATCTGGATTTCCATCTAATATTATTTCCCTTCCATCTGGATTACTTTCTTTAACATCTTTTGTAGTGCAGTCTATTGGCAATGATATTAAATTATCATTTCAGAGTCTTTGAAACACTCTCAGGTTCAAAGTAAGTAATCATCAATTAATCTACTCCCTACCATACACTACTATAAATAGCCTGGGCTAAAGAGAAAACCGAAAAGGAGCATATTGTACAACCATCAAATAGCCTAGAACATTGCTCTGAAAGTCCAGTTTGAGACAAAGGAAACTTATAGTATGCCAGGGTGCTAAAAGCTACTGAATAAAACATAAGGCATCTTCTTAGATATTAATTTTACTCAGGGATTTTGAAAAAATTTATAAGTATTGTATTTATACTAAACATAGAACTATTATATATAATGCAACATTTATATTAAATTTCAGACAAAACAAGAAACTTAAGAAAATCCTAGTTTGGGGGATGCCTGGGTAGCTCGGTTGGTTGGGCAGCTGCCTTCAGCGCAGGTCACGATCCCAGCGTCCTGGGATCAAGTCCCACATCCAGCTCCTTGCTCGGCGGGGAGCCTGCTTCTCCCTCTGCCTCTGCCTGTGCTCATTCTCTCTGACAAATAAATAAATAAATAAAATCTTAAAAAAAGAAAGAAAAAGAAAACCCTAGTTTGGGATCAAGCTTCTAGGGCACTTTTTTCACTTTTCTGTAGTATGAACTACACTTTTGTGAAAAAGTTCGAGAAGCTGTGAACTTGATGATTATTCATGATTTACTAAAACCTCCCCTAAAATTGGATACTGTCAACAAATGTAGGTTATTCATAGAGTTTTTAAAATTTAATTATAATATGCATTTATGAATTGACCACTATATCCTATTATTCAGGTTATGAATCATTTCTTATTGTGCTCATGAAAACTACACTTAATTCCAAGTTTTTAAAATACCCATCATTATTCTTGTAAAGGGCTTTTACTTACCAATTCTCACTTTGTGGCTATCAGCATGCCTATATCATTAAGTACCTACAACACTGTCCAATTTCCTGATTCCCATGCAGGATAGAATAGCTAATACACATTAATATGCCTGTTAGAAATCAGCCAAAAACAAGAAAAATAGGCTGGCTATAAGATCTTACTGGAAAATCCACTTGTAAGTCTGCATCCTAAGGAAAAAAAGCAAAAATGTAGTTATTAGATTGTCCATTTACAAACAGAAAATCATATATATAATGTACCCCCAATAAGAAACTGCTTAAATTATGGTATATACTTATTCTATATGGAATACCTACTCAGCCATTAAAGGATATTAGAGCTGAATATTTATTACTGGGATGAACAACTAACAGGTATGAAAATGTAATAAAAGGGGGTTAACAGTGGTTAATTCTGGGTTTGGGTTATTAATTTTTTTCTACATCTTGTTCATCTTGTTGTATATTCTTTAGTAGCAACTGCATATAACAACAAACACCCAAAGTTTCCAAAAATACTAATACAATATGAATACTTATTCAAAATGAAGAGGTCATCATTTGTCTATCCATTAATCAACAATTATTTGCACTATTAAATAAGGCAAGTCCTTGTCCTCATGACTATTGATTTCTGAGGGCAAAAAGGACATATTCAGCAATCTTGGAAATTTATTATTCCTCTTTTTCATTCTCATTACTTAATTGCCCAGTCATTCCCTCCCTTATTTATAGAGGACTTTGGCACCCGACTTCCAGTATCTGCATTTCCTGCCATCATGTGCCACTTCAGTGTCCCCATGGACAACCCATCCAACAACCTTGAACTCTGACTCCAGCAGCTTACTATCACTTCATTCAGTGATCCATACCCAGACCCATACTCTCAATCTTTGATCACTAGGAAATTGTTCCACAGCCTTAGACTTCAATACTATTGTTCTCAGACAACAATCACTTATTGTTCCCCATTTTTTCACTCCCTTATTCCCATAACACCTGCTTTCTTATTTTAGCCTCTATTCCTAAAGTATTCACTTTTTTTTTTTTTCAAACCACAATCTTCAGCATGGCTTCATATCTTTTCCTGTCTAGCTTAGTTTCCCAGGTACATTAGTCTCTCTTTATAATAACTTTGCCCCCTGGTTAATTCCATCTCCCATTCCTTAGAGCATATATTTTTATGCCACTTTACTACAGTTCAAATGTGCTACTTCACCTACACCCTTTTCTTTAACATCTTCTTTATTAGAAAAAAAACGTCAAAACTATAAGCTATGAACCTCTTGTTGAACCTCTAACCTTCTTGTTCCACATTTACAAGTTATACATGTAACTATCTTTTACTTACTTTCTTCTAATCTCAGGGAGGAGTATCCTATCTCTTTCTCCAGGTCAATTTCTTTACTGCTCCCTTGATCCCACATTCCCTCATCTCCTACAGATCTTTCTTTACCTTTATCCCTCTTGTCTTTAATCTCTTTTCTTTCTCTTCTGCTGTCTCTACCCACATTTTATAAACAGTAAACTCTCTTCACTGGAGAATCTCCTCCTCAATTCTACAAACTATTCTCTATAGTGAGCTGTTATTCCTGTTTTGAAGAAGAAATAAAAAGCCTTGAAATAATATAAATCTATTGTAACTTTTCTCAATTTAAAGTAATTTTCAGGATGCCTGGGTGGCTCGGTTGGTTAAGCATCTGCCTTTGGCTCACAGGATCCCAGGGTCCTGGGATCGAGTCAGTCATCGGGCTCCCTGGCTTCTCCCTTCTTGCCTGCTGCTTCTCCTGCTTGTACACTCTCTTGCAGGCAAATAAATAAATAAATAAATAAGATATTTTAAAAAATAAATAAAATACTTTTCAACCCAGCACACAATTCTGCCATCATCAACACAATGAAAATATTCTGGCAAACATTACAATGACAAAATTGCCAAATTCTATTATCTTTTTCAATTTACTTGACCTGTCTGTATCTTCTGATCCTCCTGACTCCTTTTTTCCTGAGTCCTCCCATTGGCTTCTAGAACACTGAGCTCTGTTGGTGCTCCCTTCCACCCTTCTGTGATTTACACTTAATTTTTTTTTCTGCCTTCTGTTACTTTGCCCATTTACTAATGTTGGTTTTCATTTCCTCTCACTATATTCAGTTTCTATGAGTAACAGTATCCAATTCCCTAAAAATTTCAACTACTACCTTTTTAGTGATATTTGCTTCAAGCTCCAACCTTTCTCCCAAGCCTCAGATGCACATGCTGAGCTCCCTACTGAACTTCCCTATATGGATATCCCAGTGACAATTTTCCATATTCAATATGTCTTCATTGAGTTTCTCATCACCTTCCTCTTACCCAGTTTTCTATTCCACATCCTTATACACACATACTCATAAGCCAAAATCCCTGTTCTTCTCCATTTGCCTCTGTCCTGGTTAATTTTACCCCTATTGTACTCTACAGCCAAGACAGGAACTAGAAAGTCATTCTAGATTCTTCCTTATCTCTAGCCCATCCATTACTACCCTAGTCCAGAATCTTATTATTTGCCCCCATGACTGTGAAACCATGTGAAACTACTTCCATTTACTTAAGAAGTAATTATTATTATATATAATAACATGTGATAATAATAGAGCACATTTTACATTTCCCCTAGTATTTAAATTAAGAAATTACAAACATGTTACCATATTAGCAAACCATAAAGGCTTACACAGAAGCATAAATAGCCTCCACTATTCCCAGAGATCAGAAACCTTGTTCATTCCCCCATGCCAAAGTTTTTAGCACACAGCAGTTACTGCTTTACTATCTGTTCACTTTTGAATAAGGTAAACATGGCACACTTAAAGGTAATCATAATAATCATTAAGCTGCATATTAAAAGTTAAATAAATAGTAGGATTCATATTAAGTTTATATAACAAGATATAACTTTATAACTTGTTAGTTCACCAGAATTTCTTTAAAACATATACTACACACATACCTATAAACATATATCACATTAGGAATTAGATAAACTAACAAAGTTTTCCCTATAAACTGAGCTTCCTTTCATATCCTATTCTACTGTTTTAAACAGCACTCAACCTATCCATGCTTCCAAAATTATGAAAGTGAACGCACCCCCATAGCCACCCTTGTAGTAAAGTTAGTGTGGCACAGGTAGAACAGAGGGGTCCCACTGCCTCCCCAAATCTTTTCCACTTTGCTTTCTGATGCCTGGAAGATGGAACCATCTATTCCACAAGATACAAACTGCAATTTTCCTGAAGAAGAAAAACCAAGTATAATATATAATAATGCTAAATGAATAAAATTCAATAATACTGAGAAACAAAAGACAGAGTCTTCCTTTGTCAGTTGGGAAAAGAGAGTAAAGTAGGATATTGTTAAGGGACCTTCAGAAACAATGCCTCGCAAATCATTCCTGATTTTTTTCAATATTGTTTAATGCCCATGTATTTTATAACTGGGGGGATGTTCAAAAGTGAGTCCACAGGTCTAGTGTCAAGGGCAAATAGAAGTATTTTTACATCAAGTTATTTATAAGAAGCTTTGAACTCTATCATAATTAACAACTGTATTAACATTTTTTATATCTAAAGGGTTAAATTTTAGGAACTTTCAATTTTACATTCCTTTCCTTTTAAAGGAAGTATGTGTATAAATAAAGGTCAATGGGGAGGATTATTAGGTTTGGTCATATGCTAAAAGAATTTCTTGTCAGGGGGCATCTGGGTGGCTCAGTGGGTTAAAGCCTCTGCCTTCAGCTCAGGTCATGATCCCAGAGTCCTGGAATCAAGCCCCACACTGGGCTCTCTGCTCAGTGGAGAGCCTGCTTCCCCTCCTTTCTCTCTGCCTGCCTGTCTGCCTATTTGTGATCTCTGTCAAATAAATAAATAGAATCTTTAAAAAAAAAAAAAAAAAGAATTTGTCAGGAAAAGTTTTGTATCCATCATAATATATTAGTAGTTTTCCAGTTTATTAAAAATATTGCAGTTAAGTCACATGAGCTTTTGGTTGTTTCGCTAATGGCATAAATATCTTATTGTTAAAGAAAACCCTGGGGCGCTTGGGTGGCTCAGTGGGTTGAGCCGCTGCCTTCGGCTCAGGTCATGATCTCAGGGTCCTGAGATCGAGTCCCGCATCAGGCTCTCTGCTCAGCAGGGAACCTGCTTCCCTCTCTCTCTCTCTGCCTGCCTCTCCGACTACTTGTGATTTCTCTCTGTCAAATAAATAAATAAATAATCTAAAAAAAATAGAAAACCCTATGCTTATAAAATACATTCTCCCAAAAGGGGAAAAAATTAGTATGTATGATACTTCAAACCACTTATTTTTCTTTAATAGTTTCCTTAAAATTATGTATATGTATTGTATATACCATCCTGGGCTCAGTGGATCAAAAGTTAATAGAATAGGGTCATCAAGTAAATTACATGTTAACAGCAAAAATTAAAGGACTTAAATTCAAAACATAGGGCCTAATCCTGTGATGAAAAGTGAGGAAAAAGTGTTCCCACAAGAGGTGTAAACTGTTCACCTATTTAAAATAAATTACTTCTTCAGAGCTGCCTTAAAAAGTTAATTTGTTTTAAACACATAAGCATTTCTATGCCAGAAAAGAATGTGTTACATTTTATTCTCATTTCCCTATAGACTTGTGCTACATGGAAGAAATAATTTTTTACACATGAAGAATTGAAATATAGCATGAAGTTCAACTGTCATAGAGAACTCATCACACATTGAGAACTCATCACACATAATCGTATCTCCTAGAGACCAGAGGGTCTCAATTTTACTTCTGTTTACTAAAAATAAATAAGAAATGAATGATAATAGATTCCTGGTTCATTGTCCTCAACTTTCAGGACAAGGCTTGCCCCAAGTCAACAAAGTCTCTGAGAAGGTCATGAGTTACAACTTTTAAAAGTTTTTACTCAATGTGAAGTTTATTATATTAAAACCCTTCAATTTTCTTTTGATAAAGGATCAATAGATCCATTTCTATTATTTACCAGTCCTTTTTATTATCTGAGATTAAACTGTTTCCCAAATACAAACATTTTAATGGCTAGGACAAAAAGTTAACTAACACTGGGTGTATTTCAGACCATATATGGTATATGATTTACTGTTCTGGGTGTGTCACTTTTTGAGAGGGGCCCTAATAAAATGGCGCATAACCGGAAGAAAGCCAAGATGGTGAAGGGTTTAAAATCATAAGGATGTTTGGGGGGCAGGGATTCAGTTGCCTTCATGGTTGAAGATAATAGTGATCTTATTTATTTATTTATTAAAATATTTTATTTATTTATTTGACAGAGAGAAATACAGCAAGAGAGGGAACACAAGCAAGGGGAATGGGCAAGGGAGAAGCAGGCCTCCCGCTGAGCAGGGAGCCCAACTAGGGATCAATCCCAGGACTCTGGGATCAAGACCTGAGCAGAAGGCAGAGGCTTAATGACTGAGCCACCCCGGTGCCCCTATATTTATGTTTTTAAGCTTCTGTATTTTTTTAGTAATCTCTACATCCAACATGTAGAACTCACAACCCTGAGATCAAGGGTCTTGTACTCCTCCAACTGAGCCAGCCAAGTGCCCCAATAGTGGTCATATTTAAAAGGTTATCACACATAGATGGGAATAAATTTATTCTCAGTAGCTGCATGGGGTACTTTGAAAATGGGTAGCAGTTGTAAAGGACATGTTTTAACTATAAGATTCTATGACTTCAAACCTATTATTTTTAAAAACAACATTCCAAAACATTGTATTCAATATTTCATCTAAAGACAGCATAGCATGTTCACACGAATTCTTTAGAAAGTAGATAACTGCAATCAGTGGGTTTATCCTTTTCCTGGTATCCTTATTGGTAAAGAGAGTGAGGGGAACTCATACTTCTTCAATAAATATTAACCATTATTAACTGTAATTGAATTTTATTTATTTATTTATTTATTTTTAAAGATTTTATTTATTTATTTGTCAGAGAGAGAGTGAGAGCAAGCACAGGCAGACAGAGTGGAAGGCAGAGGCAGAGGGAGAAGCAGGCTCCCTGCGGAGCAAGGAGCCCGATGTGGGACTCGATCCCAGGACGCTGGGATCATGACCTGAGCCGAAGGCAGCTGCTTAACCAACTGAGCCACCCAGGCGTCCCTGTAATTGAATTTTAGATCAGCCTTATAATATGTGCTCAAGACTATATAAGTAAAACTGTTCTTCATATGGGGAGAAAACCCCTTATACTTCTCTAACCGTAAATCAGAATTGAAAATGCAATGTATGAATCTGTTCTGACTGCTTCCATAATACTCACTCATAATACTATTTTTAATTGAAATAAATTTATATTAGCCTAATTTTCTTAAACATTACAAGAACTTTAAGTATATAGATCATTCCTACCTAAGCTATAATAGGATATGTCTGATTTGCTAAATCATTCTACATTTAATTTGTATCTTCTTGGGACTAAAACTCTGACTTCCTGGTAAAAAATGCCAACTCAAGCAAGTTAGAGTTACCATGCCAGGCACTGAAATTAATTATCAGAGCCCCAAAAAGAGGTGATCTTACAGACATATAACCCAGAATCAAATTACACATAACTTAATTCTTCCATGTACCACTAAGATTATAGCTAATTTTCATCACTACTTAGTTCATTTTCCATATTTCTGGATACCTTAAGATCATCCAGTTGGATTTTCCATCTCTCAAGTTCTACAACTAAAGTCATGCTAACAACTGGGATCTAATTTTTTATGAACGAGAGAAACAAATACTTTAAAAAATAGATTTATAAGAATTACGTGATCCATCAGTCCATCAACACCCTCCAGTCTCTCTTTTTTTTTTAACATCCTCCAGTCTCTTAACAAGGTCCTCAATTACTGATTTTAAAAAAGTAAATCGATAAAAATGGGATAGATGGTGAAAACTTAAAATTACTTTCACTTTCAGGTTTTGCTTTTTCAAATATTCATTAAATTTTTAATGTATTTGTTTTCCTTCTTTTGTTAACTGTGTATTTGTTAATTGTTCTATTTTTCTTATAGACTTATCTCTTTGTTCATTGAGTATATTAACCCATTATTTGCTTTATAAGTTGAAAAATATTTTTCAGTTTGTCATGTATCTTTTGTATTAATAGTGAATTTTTTCCTGTGTATTTATTTTTTGTGTAGCTACCAGACAATGTTCTCTGGGATTCTGTGTTGAACCTCTTTATAACTCCACATACATTGGTGACCTCATCCAAGCCCATAGTTTAAATGACCATCTATAATTGGTCAACTAGTAAATCTATAGACAACATGCAAACCAGACCTTTCTCCTAAATTCCAGACTTGTAAATCAAAATCCAATCCTGCTATCTAGTTATCTGTAAGTAAAGATGGGGAGGATGTACTTAACCCACCAGGCATCTCAAAACCAATATATCAAACCTGTTCTAGTTTCTGTATCTCAGGAAATGGCATCCATTGCCACTCAGGTGCCCACACCAGAAACCTAGGAGTCCCATGACATATCTCCTCCTCTCTTCTCCATAAACAGAGCCTCCTAAACCTTCTCTGTAGTCTTACCTTCCAACTTTTTCCATCTTTACTTACTCTGCTCTAGCCACATGGGCATTGAATTTACCAGTCCTTCCTGCTCAGGATGTTAACATATACTCTCTCTTTGCTTAGAATGTTCTTCCTTTCTTTTTGGCCTAGCTAATTCCTAAGTCTTAGCTTAAACCGTTCCACCTTAGGAAGGCCTTAGTTAAACCTCCAGTGTTAGGTCTCCATAGTGTATGCTTTCAATGCATCTGTGTTCTTCTGGTACAGTACTTACCACAGTTGTAATCTGTAAAACTATTAACTTAAACATTGTTTCTCTCATGAGACTATACCACAACAGGAGGAGCCATGACTAATATGCTCGTACCTTGAACAATACCTGACACTTTGTGCTAGTTACCTGGAAATACCTACATATTAATACTGAGTAAATTCAATCCCTTTGTACTTGATTTCACTCGCATTTCTACTTCTTTAGTTCAAGCACTCTTTATTGCTAGACTGGATAACTACAATAGCCTCTGAAGGACTCAACCATTACTCTCACATTTTTTCATCTATTCTTCAGTATCCTTGGATTTTGGGGGGTTTTTTTGTTGTTGCTGCTTTTGTTGTTAAGATTTTACTTATTTATTTGTCACAGAGAGAGAGAGAGCACAACTAAGGTGAGTGACAGGCAGAGGGAGAAGCAGGCTCCCTGCTGAGCAAGGAGCCGAATGCAGGACTTGATCCCAGGACCCTGGGAACATGAGTGGAGCCGAAGGCATACATTTAACCAACTGAGCCACCCCAGCATTCCTCCAGCATCCAATATCTTACTCACTGGTTTGAGATTTTTCAAGTGCATTTTATAAAGGTGACATCCAAGACCCTTCACGGTTACCTCTATCCATTTGATTAGGCTAAACCTCCTCAACTCCTCCAAAGTCATGTAGCAACAAATCATATAAACTACCTGAATTTTCTTGAACATGCAGGTTCTTCCTGACTTCTGTTTTCTTACAATGAAATGATTATATTTAAAATGCTTTCTATGGCCTATGTCTACTCTCTTTCACACTCGAATAACCTTAGTCCCTTTAGGTTCCATCAAGATACCTCTCAAGATACAGCTCTACTGGGGTACCTGGGTGGTTCAGGGGGTTAAGCTTCTGCCTTCAGCTCAGTTCATGATCTCAGGGTCCTGGGATCGAGCCCTACATCAAGCTCTCTGCTTGGTGGGGAGCCTAATTCTCCCTTTCTGCCTACGTGTGATCCCTCTTTCTGTGTCAAATAAATAAATAAAATCTTAAAAAACAATAAAAAAAGATATAGCTCTACTCCTAAAAAGCTTTTCTGAGCCACTTATTCCTAATCTGGTTTAAACACTCTTTGTCTATTATTTCTCTAATTGTCATTTTTAGATAATTTCTCTATCTTTCATTAGACTTTCAGTTTCTTCCCAGCAGGGACTACCTATTTTTCATCTCTATATATCCAACCCTGGTTTGGGCTTTGGTAATTGTTTGATTAAATGTGTTTGCCAAAACATATCAAACCCATCAAAACATACCTACCTACAGGAACTGGTATTCCCACCTCTGGGAAATCTTCTAATAAATAAGCAAATAAATAAGAAAGTTAGTTAGAAAAGGTATATGCATAAAAATGTTCACTTCAGAATTATTTTTAATAGCAAAATACTGGAAACAACCTAAATGTCCAGCAATAGAAGAGTGGTAGAATCTGCTGAATGACATGTAGCAGAGCAATTTAGAATGAAGATTATAAAATGATATAGTAACTCACAGATGCTAACAACATGTTGAGTGGAAAAAGATAAAACTGATTTCACACTATGACCCTTTAAAATTTATATGTATAGACACTGACTAAAAAAGAACATGAAAATTGTATGAGTGGCTTGTGTGTGGATTGTGATTTTGTTGCCTTTATTAAGAACTTTGTAAATGTTGCTATGGCGTCTTCTCAGTTATAATGATAATGAAGCCCATATCATTAATATATGTATGTAAGTGTATGCACATTTGTTTGTATGTAGGTTTTTGTTTGTATATATAAATATTCTGTATGTATGTATATATTTCTTAGTGCAGTCATATGAAAGATCCAAGAAGCAGAAACACTTCATTAGCATGAGCATACCTATCCTTGGTCTCTAATACCATTCTGTACTAACAGGAAACAGGACTCCTTAGAGAAAAGGCTAATTCCAGGGCTAGCGCAGAGTAAGCACAAGATGAACATGGAACATCTTATTATACCAGAAAATAAGGAAGTGCCAAAAAAAAAAAAAAAAAAAGAAATGATGTAGGCATATCACAAAGACACAGTACCCAAACTAAAAGTGCTCCCACTAGCTTAATCTGGGACTATTTAAATACCAAAATAATTAAATACAGACTTAAATATTTAGAGGTGAAAGGTCATGACATAACAACTTAGCTTCAAATGACTGATTTTAAAAAAGTGTACAGGGGCGCCAGGGTGGCTCAGTCATTGGGCATCTACCTTCAGCTCAGGTCATGATCCCAGGGTCCTGGGATTGAGCCCCACATCAGGCTCCCTGCTCTGCAGGAACCTGCTTCTCCCTCTCCCACTCCACCCTCTCTCCACTCCATCTATTGCTGTCTCTCTCTGTCAAACAAATAAAATCTTTAAAATAAATAAATAAATAAGTGTACAAAATTAAAGCTAGAACTCAAGAAAACAAAAATAAATACACAATGGAAAAATAGGAATTCATAAGTTAATGCAGACAATAAACAGAGAAGAAAGGGCTCTTTTTTTTTTTTTTTTAAGATTTTATTTATTTACTTGACAGAGATCACAAGCAGGCAGAGAGGCAGGCAGAAACAGAGAGGGGGGAAGCAGGCTCCGTGCTGAACAGAGGGCCTGATGTGGGGCTAGATCCCAGGACCCTGGGATCATGACCTGAGCCGAAGGCAGAGGCTTTAACCCACTGAGCCACCCAGGCGCCCCAAAAAAGGGCTCTTTGTTCACAGTGGAATGCTGTGGACTACTTGGTAGATGTGGAGAGAGTATTAGATTTGTTGAATCATTTTGCAATCATTATGGCAAAATTATATCAGCAATAATCAATGCTAAATTTAAACGGGGATTTTGATGATGAGCAGGATGTATCTTCAAATCTTTCCCCACAATTTGTTTTTTTAATACCAGGAAGAAAAAAAAAACAAAACAGTAACTATACAATGGAAAATTCAGGCCACATATGGACCAAGTGATCAAAGTAGTATCACCAAGGAGGGACAGATGGATCATGTGCTTCTGGAAGTGATACACTACACAGGACACAATACCACCTGTGCAATACTCCAGTTGAGAGTATATATAACCCCACTTTAATCATGAGGAAACATCAGACAAAAACAAAATAAGGAACGTTTTTTTAAAAAGAGTGGTGGAGGCATGCCCAGGTGGCTCCCACAGTTAATCCAGCTCAGGTCATGGTCTCAGAGTTGTAAGATCATCAGCCTTGGGCTCCATGCTCAGTGGGAGTCTGCTTCTCTCCCTCTCCCTCTGCCCCTCCTCCCACTCAGGCACTCCCCCCGCTCTCCCAAATAAATAACTCTTAAAAAAAAAAAAAGAAGAAGAAGTCCAATGGAGTAAAAAGCTATATTCTTTAAAAAGGTCAAGGTCATAAAAGATAAAGGCTGGAAATGTGCCAAAATAAAGGTAGCTAAAGAGTCATGACATCTAAATGTATTCCCTGACCCCAGACTGACTCCTGTACTGGAGGGGGAAATGCTAGTAAGGATCAAGCTACAATATGGTGATAGACTGAAGTATTATTTCAATGTAAATTTAACCCTAACCCTAATTGGTAGGAAATACTCTTAAGTATTCATGGGTGACAGGCCAAAATGTATGTAACTTAACCTCAAATGGTTCAGAAAAAAATGTACGGAAGCATACATGTATGTGGTAAGAGAGGGACCTTACACAAGAGCAAGTAAATGATAAGGAAGTTCTTTGAACTATCTTAATTTTTGTATTTTTTGATAAATTTTAAGTTATTTCCTTTTTTAAAGATTTATTTATTTGAGAGAGAGAGAGAGAGAGCGAGCATGTGCAAGTGTGGAGGGAGGGGCAAAAGGAGAGAATCTCAAGTAGATTCCCCATTGGATCCCAGGATCCCTGAGATCATGACCCTAGCCAAAATCATGAATGGGACTCTTAACCAACCAAGCCAATTTTAAGTACTTCTAAGTCAAAAGGTTTTTTAAGAATTAAGTCCACCTTGGAGAAACAAGACCAGTAAGAAAATAAAAGTTACTTTAAAACCCATCAAAGCAAACTTTTTTTTTTTTTTTTTTAAGATTTTATTTATTTGTTTGACAGAGAGAGCACAAGTAGGCAGAGAGGCAGGCGGTGGGCGGGGGAGGAGGGGCCTGGGGAGCAGGCTCCCCACCTAGCAGGGAGCCTGACCTATGTGGGGGTTGATCCCAGGACTCTGGGATCGTGACCCAAGCCAAAGGCAGAGGTTTAACCCACTGAGCCACCCCGGCGCCCAAACAAACTGTCTTTAAAACATTCTCCCATGTATACTAAGTTTTCAAGTTACTGTTCAAAATGTTTTCTTCAAGAGTCTTCATTCTTTTGTAAAAGATGAACAGACCTATAGCTTTCACAGTTTTATCTAAATAAGTTACTATGTTGAAGCCAACATTTCATCAGTTGTAGCTTACTCATTAGAAACAGCAGGTAGGAAAGAAAGCATTGAAATTACAAAACCTCTGTTCTCCACTCTACCCGTATTTACCATTCATGAGCTGGTGATTGCATTCCAGTCTCCAGGTAAAACCTCAGATTTTAAATTATAATTTCAGTTCTATTGTTATGACAAGTAGAGTGTGCAGAGACACAAATGGGGTAAGGAGTCGGGGTAGGGCTGATGAACTCTTCACCATGTTGAAGATGAAAGAGCGGAAAACTTCTGTCCTAATTGAGTACCTAAATAACTGACTTATTCATTAAGTACATAACTATGTGGAGTATTAAAGTTTGGAGGAGGTATTCTTACTAGTTTTTTACCTGTGAATTTGATAATTTGAAGTAAAAAGCACTTTTTTTCCCTTTAAAATTCAGCTCAATTATTTGCACCCCCTTGTGGTCAAATATAACTGGATTTTCAAAACATTTTTTCCAACTGGGCTTTTTGTTCAGGCATGGCAACCATGTTACTTGATTTTGTTTTCTCCCATTTTGGTGAATTGAGAAGATTTATGAAGGGTTTTTGGTTTATTGAATAGTATTTTAAACAAAACAGGGCTTAAATCTTCTAAAAGTAACCACCATGTAAACTTCAGTCTGCAAAATGGAGATGATTACACCAGCCTCAGGTGTTATTATGAGATTGAATTCAAGGGGAAATGCATATACATGCTTAGCTGACACATAGTAGGAACTCAGTAAATGTTACTTACCAACAACATCATCACTTTAGAATTCTCCTGACAGACTATATCTAAAAGGGGGCTAGATCAAAAATTTACCAGTTGGGGGCACCTGGGTGGCTCAGTGGGTTAAAGCCTCTGCCTTCGGCTCAGGTCACGATCTCAGGGTCTTGAAGCCTGCTTCCCCCTCTCTCTCTGCCTGCCTCTCTGCCTACTTGTGATCTGTCTCTGTCAAAGAAATAAATTAAAAAATCTTAAAAAAAAAAATTTACCAGTTCATTTAATTCAAGCACAATCATGCAAGTAAGTTCCTCAAATATACCACTTATTCCAGACTACCTCTAGCCAATTCTCACCACAGATACATTTTTAAGGAGCAAAGAATATGTATTTATGTCTGGATGATAGAAATTTGGACAGTTTTTACTTTATATTTTACTTTATATTTTAGATTGGCCTGATTTTCCCCTCCCCCCTTAATTTTAAAAATTAGAAAAAGCAAAACTATTCCATTTCCGTATGATACTCTTATGAAATGATAAGACAAATTAACATTCTTACTCATCTGGCAGAAATCATTACTCATATTTGGCAAAAATAATTTGTCAGGCTGATTTGTCATTTTAAGGGACTTTTGTTCTGTGTTGTTGTTTTTTTTAAAGAAAGATTTTATTTATTTATTTAACAGAGAGAGGCCCAGCAAGAGAGGGAACACAGGTAGGGGGTGGGAGAGGGAGAAGCAGGCTTCCTGCTGAGCAGGGAGTCTGATGTGGGGCTTGATCCCAGGACCCTGAGGCAAAGGCAGATGCTTAAGGACTGAGCCACCCAGGCGCCCCTTTAAGGGACTTCTGAATACAATAGCCTAACTCCTAATGGCGCTAACTTAAAACTTTTTAAGACACAAGAAGCTATTTTAAATGATCAGTGTTAATGGCGCACAATAACATTTACCAATACACCAAACACTTTTCAGATGCCTTTACTACATGTTAGCTCATTAACTTCCTTACAACAACCTCATGAGATGGTTACTCCTTTTCAAAAGATCAAAGTGAGAAAAAGTAACTCACATAGGATCACAAAGCTAGTTAGTAACAGAACTGAGTTCCAAAACCAGGCAGTTTGGTTCCAGAGTCCACACACCTAACCAATGCACAAAAGTACTATACAGATAGATAGATGTAAGACAAAATACTATTCTGCAATGTTATTTCTTGATAATCTCAAATTACTAAAACCCAGTTCTTTCCTAATTCTACTTAAGTAATGCAAATTATGCTAGCCTTCTCCCATTTCCTTACTTCTTAGTACGTCAGACATTTTGAATATCCATAGTCTTCTTTAACCCTCCTGTGTTTTAATATACTCCTACAGTTAAGGTTCATCACAAGTTTTGCAACAAAAACTGGGAAAAAATGTAGCAAGACCCCAGATTTCAAATTGTTGGATTCTTTAGAAAATGTATTTTAACTTGGAATCAGGAAAAAAGTAACCAAAAATAAACTTAAAATGTCATAATTTAGAATCAATGGCAGTGGTATTGTTTTCATTTTCATCTTAACTAGCCTGGTGGCGGGTAGGATAACGCTCCCAAGCATATGAATGATTCAAAGAGGTTTTTAAGGAAGGTGTTAAGATACTATTTTATTATCATTTATTGTCCTGTCTTAGCGTCCAGTTTTTGAAGGTAAGCACGGATTTGTCTAGGTCTTTTGCTTCTACTTACTAGTTATAAGATTTAGGGCCAAATTTCTTAATCTGAGTCTCGGGTGTCCTCATGTGTAAAATGACGATAATACCTTCTTAATGGGGTTGTTTTGAGCAGCAAACAGGATCAGTCCGTAAAGCATTTATTTACTACCGTGCCCGGCCAGAGTACAGTCAGTACGTGATCTCTATCTACTATTATTTTATTAATGTGTTGCACAGTGGAACCCCGTCTTTGATAGTTTCAGTTCCTTTTACCATCCTTAAAATACACACAAACACACTCACACACTCACACACACAAAGTGATGACCAATTTGGCCCATTTACCCCAAACAGAGCAAAACGTTTAAGAACAAGTGAGGCTGTAAGAGAAACTGGACTGGATGAAAGCACCGACTCAACAGGCAGCCTAGAACCGGGAGGTAGAGCTCCAACACACTTAAATAATCCCGAACGCCGGAGGCGCGCGCACGCACACACCGCACACACATCTCTCTCTCTCTCTCTCTGTCTCACACACACACACACACACACACACACAGAGTTGTTGAGCGGGGGAAACCACGCCTGTGTGAGTTCAGGTTGCATGGCACAGCGGGATACAAAGTGGCCCAAGTTCCAGAATCTGACAGATGGGGACTCATCCACGTGCTTGCTACCTGTGTCTCCTAAGGCACATTTCTTAGAAGTCTCTGAGCCTTGCTTTCCTGGTCTGCAAACCGATAATAATAACTGTACCTACCTCATAAAGTTGTTCTGAGGCTTAGGTGCAATAACTCCCGTAAAGCGTTGACATACAGCAAGTGCTCTACACACACACCAGGCTGTTTTAAGTACACGTGTATCCATACACAATTCCGTTGTTTAGGAGTTTAGACACTGGCAATAAAACGTTTCTTTTCGTCTAAGCTGCACCCTTATTTGTTTTCCTCGAACAGTAGAATAAATACCTATCGACTGACAAGTCGTCTATAGATGGACCTCTGGCCCACAGCCGCACGGTTCCTCCACGTCCGCGGCTGAGCAAAGGAGTTGCACGCACGCGCAAGAAAGGAGGCCGGAGGAGTGAGACTGAGGAAAAGAAGTGAGAGCGGCGAACAGCGACGATTCTGCGCATGTTCAAGGCGCGGATATTGGGGTAGGAGTTTGCGCATGAGCAGAAGTGTAGGGAAAGCCGGAGAAGGGTTTGGAGGCGGTATTGACAGCTGTGGAGGCAGCCCGCGTTCCCGGCATGCCCTGGGGCGGCGGGGTTGGCTCTAACGAATTTGAATGAGGAGCCTCAGCGCTTTCGGCGCCATTTTCGAGTGATGCCTGATCTCATCAATCTAGCGGGAGAGACGGGATAACCTGTCCGAGATTATAGCGCTACTAGGACTCCGCCGAAAAATCACTAAAAAAATCGCCAAAAATTACTTCGACCAAAGGGCAGTCCTTGGGGCTTCGCCAGGGTTGCCGCAGACGGTAAGAACCTGAAGAAGTAATAGCGGGACCTGGGAGGTGGCAGTGGTGGGACCGTCAGGCGTTGGGGGGGTGCAGGGAATGGGCACTGGGTCCGCCCTCATTTTAATTGCTAAAAATGCGAGGAGATGGTTTGGGGGTAATTGGGTGTCTGGGAGTGGGCGGCGGCGGGCGGAATGTGGCGGGAGCGCGGAGAGACGGGGGCGTGGGGGGAGGGGAGTTGCAGTTTGAGCGGGACGCGGACGGGCTGCGGCGGAGCAGCCGCCGCCCAGCGGATCTGTCAGCCGGACCCCCCGCCCGGGGCCGGGCGCGGGGCGCTGCGGGGCTCCGCAGGCCGCGGCCCCTTGACAGGAGAAGGGGGACCAGCGTCCCCTCCCCCATTTGCCGAACCGAGCGGTCTTTTATCGCAGTTTTCCCGGCCCGCGCTGACTGCCGCGTTCTCGTGACATGAAACTTAAGGTCGGCAGAAAATTAAGAACCCGGAGTGGTGGGTGCCTCCAGTCCGTCGTGCGGACCTACCTTCTGCGGGACCCAGCACTGTATATTGTGCTTGACGCTAAAGCATGGGGTGCCCTAGGAATGTGAGTTTCACAACGTAGCCCTCCGGCTCTGCGCTCCTGGGTCCGGACAGGGGTAACCCTGACGGTGTCTGGCTTTTCCAATTTGGGTAAGATAGGGCGGAGGGAGACTTTTGAGGTTTTAGCGGGCTCCTAGGAAAGATGCTGGGCTTTCGCTTTTTGCTCGGGATTTTTGTCATTTGCTCTCACCGTGTTGGTTTTTTCGGGGGCGGGGGGAGACAGGGCTTCGAGCTTGCAATTTCTTTCACCCAGATGCACTTTTCTTAGAAGACTTTTTTCCTTCTCCAGTCTTTGAAACATGTCGCAAGGATAAAAGCAATCTGTGAAACTATTGATGTTTTCCTCCCGAAAAGTCTTAGCCCGGACAACTTAACGGTAATTTTGCAATCCCCACCTTTTCTCGGGAACTCTCTTGACTCTGAGGCGGAGGGAAGAGGGCTGTTATTTGTCTTTCCCTTTAGTGGTTTTTTTTATCCTCGTAGTTTCTACCAATTCTTAGTCGACAACTCTTGAATGATTTGGGCCAGTGACGGCTTTAACTTTAAGTAGTACTTTATAAATAATGGCCTTTGTAAAAATTCTTCATTAAAGATATATTAGGTTTTGAGTCTTTTTCCGCGCTGAAGGCACCTCTGATTAACCCTTTGCTAGTGTGGTGTTTTGCGTGTGGGGCGCGCGGCTCTGGGTTGCGAATATGCCGGAGATGGGTTTTGCAGCAGCAGTTCAATTGTTCGCAAAGAGGAATAACGCTTTCTGGGAACCCGCAATCTTACATTCTTTAGGACCACCTGCCTAAAGTGTTTTTCCTCCTGGAATTGATGTAACGATTGATCGATTTCTTATTTCTATTAAGACCAGAGGACCCGCCCTCATTTAGAATCTATCCCCGAGGAGAATAGGAGAGCGCAAAGTGATGTTTTTCAAAATGTATCTAACGGAGTTCCCAAAACACCGGACTTGTCACCCCCCTGATTGGCTGGAAGAGAGCGGGACTGGGGGGTTTGAATGTTGAACACTAGATTACAATTCTCGGCTTTCCGAAAAATTATACTTTTAGAGAACACGGAAATAGGAAACGTTAAGACGAGGAGTTGGGGGGGCTGAGCTGGAGTTTAATATTTTTTTCTTCCATAAAGGACTTTCGAATGGTTCTGAAATGTATATTAAAAGTAAAACTGAGGAGTCAGTTTTCTTAAAAATTTTAATTCTGCTGGTTGAAATTGCAAAGACTTTAACGTATTTGCTTCCGTTCTTTTTTGGTTAAAAACTGACTGTACGATCTAGGTTTTTTATTTCTTTGACAGAAATTTTCCAACTTAAGCTACATATTCGATGGAGATTACAGGAGAATAGTTTCTTTTATTTTGATGAAAAGAAACTTTAATTTTCTTAGGAATGAGCTTCTCCACATTCTACATAAAAATTGGATGTATTTAAATTTTTTCACATGTAACTTAAAATACATGGATTTTGCTAATTCAGCCATTGCTGTGGACTAAAACTTTATAAGAAATTTATCTTGCATAATTTAAACAGTACTACAGGTAAGTATGCACAGGTGCCTATGTATGATTTCATTCCTTTGATAAATTCACTGTGAAGAAATACATTGCATACAACAGTGTGGGTGTGTTGTGTCTTACTTGGTTGGTTTTCAGTTGATTTTTGTTTAATGTTGCTTGAGACAGCCGTCAATATATTTCTATTTATTACCAAGCTTGTCATTCCGTTTAATTGCATCTTGATAAAAGGCGGGTGTGGTTTTCTAAGAAAATCGGTAAACTCAGTGATAAACAAAATAGCTGCAGATGCTTTTTTTAAAGATTTTTTTGAATTTAATAGAAATCAGTGTTCTTTTATGAATAGCGGTTGAAATTTTGAAACTTAACAGTTTATGGTTTCACATTAGGTCAAATATGCATTATTAGAAAATACTCAAATGAAAAGATCCCACAACTTTTATAAATCTCTGTAGAGCTATAAATATAATTTATATTGAGTGGAATAGCTGAGTTTGTAAATCATACTATTGTGTTTTGCCTTTGTAACAGGAATTGCAATTACATAATCTTTGTTCATTACCTTTTTTCAAAGCTGTTTATTTTGAATCATCTCATGAAAATTTCATGAAAGGTGCTAATTATCCTTTCTATAAAATTTGACTTAATGAAGTTGTAGGAGACCCCATTTCTATTGTAAATGTAATTTTATCTATGATAACAGATCTAGCAGGTTTTGCTTTTTTATATTTGTATGGGGTTTTGTGTTTTAATTTTCATTCAAATTATTATGTGACTTGCAGAGTTCTGAGGGTGGGGTGGGGGAAGTCTTTAAATTCCACCAGCCTGGTTAAATTTAACCCTACTTTTTTAGTGCTTTTGTTTATGGGATTTTTTTGTTTTGAGGGGTGATGGTGAAGAATTGTTTTATTTAATAAGCCATTTTTAAAAGAAGTGAATAAATATTTTATTTAAAATACTACACTTAAAGCTTGAGAATGCACTAGCACCTAAATAAAATCCACAGCGTTCAAGATATTTTCCCTTGTGATGCTAGATAAGAGGAAGATTTGGGTTTTTAGATTTGTGGGCATGTAGGTATGACAGCCAACAGATGTATTTTTTTATTGTTATGTGTATTATACATATTACTCTATGGAAATTGATAATTCTAATTTATTTTCTATTGTGAGGACTAGAAAAGTCCTATATTATCACTGGAAAATAATGATGGGGAAAGGTGTTGCTACAGTAGCTCTTCTCTTTCTAAAAGCTAAGTTTATATAACGTGAGGGAGAGGGAGCTAGAGAAGGTAAGGTGTTTGTCTTCCGGGTAGCACTGATTTTCATTTGTTTGCCTTTCATAGTATTTTTAAAAATCCAAATAAAAGGGCAATTTTAGGCTTTGTTTTAATGCTGTCAATTTGTCTTAGTTGTACATTTACAAAATGCAGCCTAAGGTGTTTACGTGTAACACCACATTTTTTTCTGATCAAATTAATATCACTTTTAACGTTATCAAGAACTGGAACTAAGGATGAAAATTTCAAAATAGCTTTCGTATTCTGGATTCCCTGTTTCATCATGCTTTGTGTACTACATTTTTGTCTGGTTTTTGTTTTGTGAAAACGTGTATAAATATACATTTCTGTTTATTGGTATGCAGTTACTATTCAAAATGTCACAGTGTACTTCATCCAGAAATACTGATATTGGTCAGTTAATTTGGTTTACTAAAAGAAAAAATAAGTGCCCAGACACTGTATTAGATATCTCTTCTACATGTTACGTAAGTTTTCTCCAATTAAAAAGAATCAGACACACAATTTTGAAATTTTATTCTATAAAAATTTATCTCATTTCAAAAAATTAATGGCCTTAAATTTGCTCTTGCCTTTTTTCCCTTTTGTTTAGTGAAGCTTAGTAATTCCCACAGTGATTTTTTTTTTAACCCTTTTTTGGAAGAAACAGGTTATTTGGTCTTACAACTAGAAAACACTTCTTAGAATTGTCATACTATTCATTTACATGTAGTTTTATTTCTTATTATTAATTTTTATTCAGCAAAGTTAGAAACACTGTGGCCAGGCAACTAATTCTGGCATGTAATTAGGCTCAGACTATGACTTGCTGAAATTTGGTAGCCCCAAATCTCTTTAAGACCAAAGGAAATCAGTAATAACAAACACTTTCTTCAAACAAGTGTCAAAAATTAGATTAAGCCATTTTTGCTTTAAATTTTTACAAGTGACAGTATTAGAATTTTAAAGTTGTGATTAAATAAAAGTAGCATCAATTTTAGAATATCACATTACTAATACATGTTTGTATATTTGTCTGTTTGCATATATAAATAATTGTAAAGCCTTCCTATAAATATTGCTTTCTTATAGGGAAATGATTTTCTTTTGCCTTTTTTTCTCCTCTTCTCTGTCTCCTTTTAGGATCTCGTTTTAGAGAGATAAATTTCAAATACTGGATTTGAAATTATGTATATATGAGTTTTATTCTTAACATTTTTTATCAAATTATGAGAAGTTTAATATACTTTGGATTATTCCAGTCTTATTTCACTAAAAAATCTTTGCACTGAAAAGACTTTGCCCTGGGTTCTTAATATAAATAATAAACTGTATTTTGTAATAGATTTGGCATTGAGTTAAACTATTTCAGAGGGTTTTTTTACATCTTTTTTTCTTACACACATTTGGTTTAATATTTGTCTTACTTTCAAATGTCTTTTGTTCTTTATTATCTAGTATTTGCTGTTTCCCTACTATTTAAAAACTTAACATTTGGCATGGAGTACATACTGGTTTCTTCTATTTTTCTGTGATTTTTAAAGTTACGATACCTGAATTTTCAGAGTGCTTAAATACAGAAAACTGTGTCTTTTGAGGAAGACTGTGTGGAAGTGATTTTAATTTTTAAAAGTGTCATGGTATTTGGATTGGTATTTGTCAGTTACATTTGTGTGGGTTTTGTCATTAAACAGTCAACTATTTGGCGGCAGAGGAATAAAGTTTTTTTTGGTTTTCATTTCTTTTCCTAAGCTATCCTTAAATAAAAGCATTATGGTTAACATATGATATGTTACAAGCCTTTGGTAATTTAACTAAACTATATTTTTAGATGGTTGATTGCCACTAAATCATTAAGATTCAGGTGGAAAAAATGAAGAAGCTTCTTGTATACATTTGATTACACCACATTTATTTGGAAATATTAAAAAACCATTGGCCCAATAGCCATCCACCTTTACTAATAAATATTTTGCTTAAAAATTTAATTGTAAATTTTGTTCTGTTAGAACCGTAATGTCTTAAAATATTCAGAAATATCAGTATAATTTGTTCACACAGGCAAGGCAAAAGACTAAACTATAATAATGGTAATTTCTGTCATCATTAAAATATTCAATGATTTGGGGAGAAAGGTAGTTAAAAATCTATCCTTTGAATAGTTTTTGTTAACTATGGATTTTATGAGTTTTGGAAGCACAAACTATATTTCTGATATATTCTTTATGAAGTCCCCTTTAACAGTCCTCCAGTACTTACCTACACACACGCACAACTTTAAAAATGAGTGCCCTAAAGAGAAATGAAAGCAGAAACATATTAATCTGATTTGCTTGAAGAGGCTTCAGATGATAAAGCATATCACAGGTGTTTCTAATCAAGTTATTTCTACTTAAAAAACATTATTTTCAAGTTAGGTTTTCTTTGAACACAGGCAAGATTGGGGTCATTTTGAAGATTTTACCTCAGTGTTCAGGAATCAATTGTGGAACTTTAGGAGGCGGAAATCTGTTGAGTGTCTTCATGCTATAATACATGACATTTTTATTGCAGGTTTTGACCTTTAGGAGAGAGCCAATTCTGGAGAACAACCTAACTTCTTTGATTGAACACTCACATAATGCATTGGAACATGATAGGAGATTAAGGTATACTAATGAATTTTAAAAGGGTAATATTTTATATCTTTGCAATATAATTGGACTAGACAGTAAAGCTAGAACTTTTTTAAGTGATCTAAAATCAATGAAGATTTATTAATAGAAATCTGTGAAGTGGCCCAAGTGGACTTCTCTTGATTATTAAAACTCCACATTTTTAAATATAATTGATATTCTCATTATGTTTTATTAGGTCCAATTCCAATTGAAGTTATTCTAAAAATAAGTACATAGAGTGATTTTTCTTTTTTCTTAAGGTTATATATATATATGAATTAAATAGGACTTTCCATCTCAAACTGGGAGGTTTAAATCAAATAGAATTTGGTGCTCAACTCTTTGGCAGGGATAGTGATAGGTAAAGCCTATAAAATTAGATAAGATTAGACTATTTTAAGAGAATTTAGAGTATTCCAAATACCATCCTAACCAAAAGTGGCATTTTGGTTGAAACTGAAAAACCCACTTTCTTAAGCAGAAACTACTATCTTACTCATAAATACTCTGAGTAAAATATTTAAATTATTAATATGAAAAATTGCAACTCTAAAAATGTAAACTGCCAAAACTTCCAGTAACTTATTTTTAACTCCAAAATTCTTTATCAGAAAAGCCACTTTTCTAGTATATTTATTTTCATTTTTATAGTTTTAGTTGAAAGTTTCAGATACCTAATAAAAATTTTGATTGCTAAATAGTGATCTAGTATAATATAAATGAATTTATTGAACAATATTACTAAGTATTGATTAATTTTTCCATGTTAAAAATATTAGTCTCATGATAAAGTACTAACCAAATTTTTTTTAAAAAACTATTTGCTAAAGTGAGGTCTTCTAAAAATAGAGCATACTACAATTTTTTCTTTAAATTTTTTTTCACCTAAAAATATTTACTTTATATATATTGGATATGGGAGATAAAGATTTATTTTCATAGAAAAATATAATTTAGTCTTAAGAACAAAGTGTAATTGTGGTCATAGAACTGTTTGTATCTTTAAACAACGTTTAGTTTTTTCCAAACAAATTCTCCAATGTGTTTTTGAACATTGAGATATATACCAAAATATTAAAAACTGATATCTGATATTTATTATTAGATATTAGATAATCCAGGAATATGAATCCACTACCAGTTAATGTTACATAAAATGTTAAAATTTAATACAAATCAGTTTAATGTAAGGGTAACATTCAGGTATTGATGTCATTATACTGTAAAGTGTCACTATATTGTTCAAGATAAATACAAGGTATAGAATGTCTTTATAACTTAGACTTGAGAATGTTATGAAAAAGCAGCTTAGTTTGAATAAGATCAAATCGAATACAACTCCCCCCCCCCCTCCGATTTAACCAGTGATTTTCAGATTAGAAAACATTAAGATGAAAAGTGAAAAATACGGTTTCTGAGTGGGGAAAAAAAAAAAACTAGATTCAGTTTATCATTTTTAATCCAGATATCTTTTACACACAGCCTACTATTAAAGGGAGGAATAAACATAGTTTTTGAATTCATATTTTAAATAAAGACATAAATCCAGAGTTCTTTCTGATTTAGAGTGTTTATGATTTGAGATCTTTAAAATTGTCAAAACTTACTGTTTGAACACAAATATTTAGCATCATAAAATCATCCCTCTATAGCTATATATTGGCTTATAAACTTCCAGATTTTTAGCTTCCTAAATAATTTAACATCTAAGAGACTTGATGCAAATATTAATAGTTTTCTTGTATTTGGTCAGCTCTTACAGAGTAAGAAACTTTAACCTAATTAGTAGTATATGTTCTTTTAGGAGACAGGTTAATAAAGGTTTTTACTGCTATGCGTGATTGGCTAGCCTTTACCCCTTAAAGGACATTTTCTAAGGATTTTGAGTGTTTTAAATTTGCAAACCTGATTATATCTAGCTAAACCTTGATAAGTAGTTTATTATGTCACGATTTGGAGGAAAGGATTTACTTTTTTTTTTTCACTGATAGACTTCTTTTTTGTGCAGCAATTATATTTTTGGTTAAATGCACTTTCTGGTTTAAATGACATTCATTTTCTCAAGAAAAAATTCTTAATTGTTCCTAAAATATAGCTATACTGTCAATGTTCCTGTTTTGTTGAAATAGTTACTCTTGGGGGGAAAGAATATTTTGGATAAACTAGAACAGAAGTAATTTAACATGTCTACATGTTGAAGGGACTTAAAATTATTCTTTATTTGTCATTGATGTATAATTCTAGTTTATAAGGACAACATTTGCAATTTCTCAGCTGTAACAGCTTCCTTTATTGAGATTTTCTAATGTTGCTGAGAATCACTAAAGAATAGACAATTAACTTTCTAAAATTTTTTTAAATGTTTGAAGCAATTTTGTGTATATTTTGGGTTATTTTCTGACCAACAAATAAAATATATATTTAATCTATTATTTCTTTTCAGAATTTTATTTTCTAAGCACCTTCAAACTGTGTTATTTAATTAATGAGATGATTTAAATTTTTCATTAAGTATTTTGAAGTAGAATTTCAGTCCTTAGCACCCCAAATCACACTTGGTATTTCATTAACATATATGATTTGACTTAGTTTTACTTTCTTGTTTCATGATGAGAGTCACTTGGAAGAGAAGCTTGCAGTGTGTTTCAAATGTAGTTCCTGAGACCGATTAATCAGCTAGTTAATAGTTTATTAATTTATTACTGTTTTGTAAATGTCTTAATTTTTAAAAATCCTTTTTTGATATTTGCTGTCAGTTTTTTCCGTTCTCTGGCTTTCATAATAAAAATATTTAGTACTTTTGTTATCCTGTGATCCTCAGAATTATTTCTTTTATTTTTATTAGTATTATTTGTTTTTGGACTGCTACTAAGCAGAAACAATTGTTTTTGTAATTTTTATAAAAATAAAATATTTTTCCCCTTTTTCCCAAAATATTTTGATCTGAATTTTCAATATGACTGTATTTGATACTTTTATTTTAAAAAATCCCAAATCTAGCCTTCTTGACTAGATCTTATTTAGACTTATCAGCCAATTCTAGCCTTTTAAAAATAATTTATAGATTCCTAATTTTTCTGACTTCCTAAATATTTTTCAAAATCAAAAATTGCCTAAGGTATTAAAGGATAAAGATTGCATTTAAAATTGAAGTTATAAACCCATAATTAACATCACGTTTAAAGATAATTTGACAGAATAAATATTCTCTGTTACTCATCATTGATCTTATGTACTTATACTCAGTTTTTAGCTTTGTAGTACACATTTAAAGTAAATAAATTACAAGTAGGAATTTTTTTAATGGTTGGAGTTTTTGTTAAAAAATATTTATGGACTAAAATCTTACTTCTTTGTTAATAGGATCTGATGTCAAACATATGGTGATGATTAGATATGTGGAACTTGGGAGCCTGGAACTTTCTATAAGCAAAATATAATTTCATTTCTTGATTAAAGTTTAGGTACTTATTTTCCAGTAGAGTGGATAGGAAAGATAATACAGATTTATGAATTCATGCCAAACCTTGTTAAAACTCTTCTGAGAATGTTGATAATTGAGTTAAATCTAAACTAGGAGCTGAAGATTATTACAAGTGTCATTAATTTTTTTCCTTAGATACATTATGGGTTCCCTTTCTGATCAGAACATTCATTTTGTCCTTTCTTCTTCTCTTCCCGTCCTAATTTTTTTAAAAAAAAATTTTCTCTTTAAGCAATTTTATCATAGAATGATGAAAGCTGACCTGTTAGGTAGGTTGGACTAGAATCATTTTTGTCTTCTGTGTCAGTTGCATATGCTTTTCTTAGCTTGCTGCTTCAGTAGCAGCAGCAACAACAATGAATAAACAAGTATCACCACAGCCCTTGTTCTTGTCCCTTACAGCTGGGAACAGGGGCTGGGAGATTGCTACTCTTTGTCAGCTGTTGTATAGAATAGCATCAATATGTAATAATGATGGCCAAAGGAGCTGCAGGAGCTTTTACAGACCAGGTAGGAAGGGCCCAACTATCATTATAACCCATATATAGTATAATGAATATATTCTTTGACAAAAAGTTACTTTCTTCCAAGCTGCATAAAGGAAACTTAGTTTTCTGCTTATAGCTGGTAGACTTACATTATTTTCTATTATGTACTATGTGGGTTTAGTTCATTTAATTTTTATCAGTTAATTCCATCTGTTTGAATGGAAAATCATCTTGTTTCTGGAATTATGTTTGGTGTGTTTCGTGTTTTTCACTTTCAAGCTGGTAGATTGAAAAAAATTGTTACTGGATAGCACAAGCTAGGTGTTATATTAAGGAAAGAAAAGTTGACTATGGCCACACAGGAGTGTTTCTATCACTTTGGAGCCATATTCTGGGCCCATATTATCTCTGTTTTGTAGCCTAGTCTAAACAAGGCCAAATTCTTGTTGATTTCACTATAACTAAAAAAGAATACCCCATACTGCTTAGTGTTTAATTTAATCACAAAGCAGGCTACAGCTGGAAACTCAGCAAGTCTTCACATTTTCTATTAAAATGTTGTATATCTGAACTTTATATCTAGAAATAAAGATTATTCTAAATCTTTTAGAAATAGGGCTTTGTAATATAAATAGGGTTTTTTTATTTTTACAATTTGAATTTGCACATATTTGCATAACCTAAATATCTGCATTTTTCTCATCTTGTACCTGAATAAAATTACAATAGGTCGTAATTACAGGGAAGTGAATATTAAATTGCTATTAAAGTTCCAATTTTATTTGTAGCATTCTAGGTGGAAAACTACAAATGACATTTTTAGTGTATAAACCTAATGTCCCAGTTTAAAGTCTTGACATTTGCAGTAGCATTCTTTTAAAAAGGTAATCATTGTTTTTCCTTGGTTACCTTCATTAAAATCACAACTAATCACACCCACTCTTAATATTTTCCATTTCCAATAACAGTAAATTCAGAATATGAATTTTCTCCTAATACTATCAAAACAAGCTTTGTTGTAGTATGTGCTTACCCGAAATAATAAATGAGCCTAAAACCTGGTTTAACATGAAGTGTCAAACATTCAACCATAACTTTTTTTTTTTTTTTTTTTTGCTATTACCAGGATGTTTGATGTAATTCGTGTTGATGTAATTTAACAGATAACATTTTAATTAGCTACCTCTCTTAATTAAAAAATGAGTTACAAAATCCTTTATATTTAAAACACCTTGTTTTTACTATGAATTACTGAAGTATCTATGGACCAGAATAACTTAGAAGAACAAAGCATTTTATCAGACCTGCTGAATCAGATTCTCTGGAGCCCTAGGACTCAGGAATTTGTATTTTTTACAAGCTCCAAGTGGGTTTTTTTAGAAGTACCACATGTGAGGAGCACTGCCCAAAATGAAATGGAGGATTCTTCACAATAATTAACCATTTATATTTTCTGCTCCCCCTACCCTCTTTGGTCATTGTGAATCTAAGCTTAGTAACTAATGCTGAATCTTACCATTTCTACCACAATAGTTCTAGATGAAGTCTTGCTATTTCCTCAGTCATATGAGGAAAATCTCTATCATGAAAGCTTTATTTTTGTGCAGATACCCTAAAACAAATTTTAGTCTCTTTTGTTTAAAACATTTAGTATACCTATGTTAGACCTACACTTGATAAAAACAGAAGGATTTGATCACTTAAGAATTTTGAAAATACTCCTCTAGATAGTGGCGCTTTTTCTTAAATGTACTTCAAGATCTTGGAGAAAATGAACTTTCCATATGCTCCTTGTGAGAGCATCTGACAATATCTTAGTAAAATTGAGTATACATAGGCTTGAACCCAACAATTCCATTTCGTAGATGTTCTAGATAAACTGAGACATGTATGGCAAAGTCTTATTACTTTTATTTTTAATAGAAAAAAATCAAAAGCACTGTAAACATTAAGCAACAGGAGAATGGTGAATTGTGGCATAGTCATATGATGAACTGTTTATTATACTGCTATTAAAGTGAGCTCTGTGTATTATCATGAATGAATGTCTTCAGCAAAAACAAACTACAAAAGGATATGTATGTATAATAACATTTATAGAATGTGTGTATATAATATACATTTTAATAAACCTTGAAAACAATGATACATGTTTTAAGTACTTGAATTTACAATAGTAGTAGTGTAAAAGCGTGCATAGGAAATAAATTTCCAAATTCAAGATTGTGATTTTATGTTAGGAAGGATAATGGGATCAGGGTACGGTACAGAAAGGACTCAACTGTATGTATGGTCTTTTTTTCTTAAAAAAAAAAAAAAAAGACACATAAAACAAAATAAGCATGGTAGTATATTAGAATTTAGTCACGGGGCCCCTGGGTGGCTCAGTGGATTAAAGCCCCTGCCTTCAGCTCAGGTCATGATCCCAGGGTCCTGGGATCAAGCCCCAGGTCTGGCTCTTGCTCAGCAGGGAGCCTGTTTCCCTTCCTCTCTCTCTGCCTGCCTCTCTGCCTACTTGTGATCTCTGTCTGTCAAATAAATAAATAAAATAAAAAAATTAAAAAAAAGAGTGCTCCATTAAAAGCATAGATGAGTTTATTTTACTTATTCTATTCTATATCTTATAGTAAGTGCTTAAGCATTAATTGGTATCAAGAACTACAAGTTACAGTCATGGCCCACAGAAAGTAAACGTTCTAACCAGTTTAAATTAGTATATTTTTAAATTTTTTCAATTTTAAAGATAAGCAGTAATGTTTCCTTTCTTTGCATACTGGCTTTTAATTCTTCCTGCTCTTGTAAATAAAGAACAACCTTGGAATCAATTTTCTTATCACTACTCCTGCATTTTTCATGTTATTTCATAATAATATTTTCTATTGCTATGGCTATAGATATAACATTATTTTCCAACATATCTGTAAACATTTGAAACCCCAGTTTAAGCTCTGTATTTATACTGTATCACAGTAGAATTCTTGGACAATATATGGATTTTTAGATTTTGCGATTGTATACATGTGTGTATGTATATGCCTAAGAGAAAGACTGGTCAGTCTTGAGGTATGATCTTGAATTTATCTTGAAATATCTGCAATTGTATGATGTCCTCTAGAAGCTCAATGTGCTCCAAATTAGACATTGAAGTATTAGTTTTAGTTGCATTTACATATTTGACTTTTATACTTTGAGAAGGAAATAGTAATAGAGAAGAGAAATTAAGCAATTAAGCTACTTTAGACTAAAATATACAAATGCTGCTGGGTGTCTATAATCTGTGGTTGTGCTGTATAAGGATCAGAAAATCATGATTATCAACCCAGTTGAAAATTTTCTAACTTTTATAATGTAATCAAATTTTTAAAGTCTTCACTCTTTTTTTTTCCTAGGTTTGATATTGATAAAATGAAGACCATAATAAAACAGTCCCCTACTTAGCCCAGCAGTTCTTATCTTGTAAGTATTAACTCTCAATTAATATTTAGTATTAACCTCAACCATTTTTATAAAAAGCTAGTGTTTGGTTACAGGTTTTGCTTTATTTCTGAATTTTTTTCCTACTAGCCTAGATTGACAACTTTTTTTTTTTAGAGCAACTGTGGTGCGGGGGGCAAGTGCAGAGGGAGAGAGAGAATCTTAAACAGGCCCCATGTGCTCAGTCTGATGCAAGACTCAACCTCATGACCCTTAGATCATTACCTGAGCTGAAATCAAGAGCAGGACACTTAATCAACTGTGCCACCCAGGCACCCCTATTGACAATTTTCTGATCTCCCCTTACCCCCTACACACTGAAGTTTGGTATTGATTTAACCCAGTTTAGAGCAAGAATAATGTCATTGCTTTGGGTAAGTTTCGATTTTGAGAAGTATTTTACAGCCAGGCCTTATCATCTCTGAATTTGAGAATCACAATCTTTTTTTTTTTTTTCATTCATTTATTTGACAGACAGAGATCACAAGTAGGCAGAGAGCAGAGAGGCAGGCAGAGTGAGAGGAGGAAGCAGGCTTCCTGCTGAGCAGAGAGCCTGATGCGGGGCTCAATCCCAGGACCCTGGATCATGACCCGAGCCGAAGGCAGAGGCTTTAACCCACTGAGCCACCCAGGCACCCCGAGAATCACAATCTTAAACACTTTTTCTTCAAAGGACTTTATATATGACTAATTATCTTTTTTATTATCATCATGAATCAGGTTTACTAACAATTATTTAATGGTTTTATAAATTAGAAATATTCTCTTCACTTGAGAAATAGTTTTTTCATTTATTTTTGCATTTCACAAGATTGCACTGCAGACTTTTCTGTGAGATACTTAAAATTAAACTTTTAAACTTCAGAAGGTAGGAAAAATAGGAAGGCAGTCACTTTTCCTTCCTTTTATATATGCACGTGCACACCTTTCTGAGATGAGAATAAGAAATGTTTTTACCCTGATTGATTTAAGTTTTGAGAAACAGATTCTTTTTTTATTTTTTAGGCTTTCATTTATTAGAGAGTGAGAAAGAGTGAGCATGAGCAGAGGAAAGAGCAGAAGGAGAGAGAAGCAGACTCCCTACTGAGCAGGGAGCCCTGTTGGGGCTTGATCCTGGAACCTGAGATCATGACCTGAGCAGAGGCAGACGCTTAACCACCAACTGAGCTATGCAGGTGCCCCAAGAAACTTAAAAATTCTAACAGGTTAGCTGAAATTAATGTCATACCCCTAAAAAAACTCTAAAATCAAGGTCATTGTAACTGTACAAGATAACTATTTTCCTGGTAATCAGTTACCAAAAAAGATTCATTTCTGTCTCTTCCTTGAGCTAATTCTATATCTCTAAATAAAAGAACTCACGTGCGACTATTTTCTGACCTTGGTGTTGAGGGATCGCCCATTGAGGTGAAAACCAGTGCATCACAGTCTTCTCTTATCTCATCTAATACCATTATATTAGTGACTTGGTAAGTAATGTATATGTGTTGAGGAGTGACCTTATGATCGTAGAAGATCAGCCATTGAACTCAGTAAGTAGTTTTTAGGGTAGAAATCAATTAAATATTGAAAACCTTTATTAATGAGCCAGTTGGAAGAGTAGTAGCCAAATACCACAGGTCACTTCTTTCTCCGATTTTTTCCTTTTTATATTTTTGTCTCTGGAAAACTATAATGGAAACATTTACAAATCCCCAAAGAATCCTATATAGCTTGGGCATAAGTTCCTTAATTGGTCCCTTGGAAGCCAGCTGAGTTTTACTTTAGCTTAAATCTTAGAAAAAGAAATCTTTTTGATTGGTATTGAACTCCCAACTGTATATACTAGAGAACAGTCAACTTTTCAAAAAGAAATAGGTATTCTTTAACTTCTAACAGATTTATAAGCATAGATAACGTCATATTCCTAATCTTATTTCATCTCCTTTTTAAATTTCTAAACAAATAGCCTTTCTTGCATATTGTCCAGCATCTTTTAAAGATAGGTCATTTGCTATATTTTATAATTGGAATGTTTTCTGGTTGTTCTAGGTAGTATGTGTGGAGTTCTTTTTAATCTTAGTTATTAAAATGGTGATTTTTCCAATTAAACAGTGCCTAGAAAAATGGGTACATAGTGACAGTATTCAGTAATTCTATATGATTATGTGGGTATATCCCCTCATCTGTCATTCTCTTATGTTTGTTTAATGCCATTCTTTAAGAAAGGGGTATTTTTTAAACTATTCCCAACTTGCGGACTGTAGATATTCCAGAATTTATAGAATATTGGTGTTTCATTATACCTAATGCTGCCAGAATTAAATAATAGCAGTGTTTCAGGTTCATTTTTACATATTGTTTACGGTTCATTTTTATATTTATCACTTAACATAAAACATTCAGAAATAATCATTTCTTCCCTTAATTTCCCACTTTTTCTTTTTTGAGCGGTATTTTGTTTTTTTACGTTGCAGTTTTGGGTACATATGCTTAGATTACATATTTCTGTTGTATAAACTTAAAATAACTAGGTATGTCATTTGGTGGTAAATGAAATAACACCTTTAGGTGTACTGTGCTCAGTAAAGATCATTGCTTCTTTCTAATCTATAACAGAAATTTTAAGACACTGACTTTTTAAATAAGAAACAGAAGATAAAGCAGAAAATTCATTCAGGGCTGTCATTGTTAGTCCTATAAAAAAATTTTTAAAAAGGTCATGGAAACAAGAGACCTTGTAATTCAGGAGACTGATTATTTTCCTGCTATAGATAACTAGTCTAATATAAATATAAATGACAAAAATTATTTCTCACATTGGACTGAGTAGGTAAGTTTTTAGAAATGTTATCAAAGTTAACAAAAGAATAGCAATGGCATATTGCTAATTATACCATATTAGAAAAAAAATAGTCTTTTTTTTTTTTTTTTAAGATTTTATTTATTTATTTGACAGAGAGAAATCACAAGTAGATGGAGAGGCAGGCAGAGAGAGAGAGAGAGAAGCAGGCTCTCCGCTGAGCAGAGAGCCCGATGCGGGACTTGATCCCAGGACTCTGAGATCATGACCTGAGCCGAAGGCAGCGGCTTAACCCACTGAGCCACCCAGGCGCCCCTCATTTTTTTAATTATAAATAATGTAGGAAGACTTAGGTGGCTCAGGCAGTTAAGCATCTGCCCTCAGCTCAGTCATGATGCCAGAGTCCTGGGATCAAGGGCCCTGGAGTACAACCCCACCGCCACCCCTACCCCCGTCCTGCCCAGCTTTCCTGTTCAGCAAAGACTCTAATTCCCTTCCCCCCTCCTCCATGTTCTCTCTCACAAATAAGTAAGTAAAATCTTTGTTAAGAAGTAATTTAAATGTGGGGCTGACTAAAAGTACTGCAAATAAAATCAGAATGTTAGTAGGGCAGTAAGTAAGTAATATTGCAACTGATATAAATTCTGTTGTATTTTCAATGAAAATGTAATGCTTTTGGTATGAGTTACTAAATATAGCTGAATAGTCTGTTTTTACATATTTGTAATTGAAATTCAGTCTTCTACAAATTGCTGTCTACCTGTGGCACTCATGAGGAAATTTTAATTATCTTGAATAATTTTATAATGTGAATGTTTCTGGGAGAAAGATTTGTGCCAAAAGAGATAAAAAAAAAGAACAGATTTCTCTTTTGGCACTTCAATTAGTGGTAAGCAGTGTTTACAATCAAAAAAATTTATAAGGGTGCTAGGTACTGTCAGCATTTGGTAGTAAAGAAGGTTTGCAAATACCATTTGATATTAATTTAGTTCAATATATCAAGTCGAAGCTCTTACAAGGGTATGTCCTAAGGTTTATGAACACAGAAAATTTACAATGTGCTATAACCGTTTTTCAGTCATTGGTCAAATAATTGCTCTTTTTGAGAATTAGATAATGTTTAATTAAATGTCAATTGTTCCTGTCTTTAAGATCTTAAATGTTTGACATATATGTGTTCAACAGAGTAATTTAAATTAATGAAATCTGATCTTTTGTCTATGCAAGGCTGTTTCTGCTGTCAACAAAGTGGTAGCCATAAAATTTGAGTTTTAGTGCCAAAATTACAGAAAGGAGGTGGAGTCATTATTTATCCTTCCTGAGCAACTTCTCAGTTCAAGATGGATGATTCAAAGAATATTAAGAGGGAATTTCTTATTTATGAAGTTAGTTTTGATGTTTTCTTGGGAAAACGAAAACAAGACAAAATTTAATAGCACAGGCCTTAATTAAAATAGGAAATAAATATACACATATGATGAATTCTGCTGTAATAGGGATTTCAAGTTTAAGTGTACATACTATATAGGTAACAGTCCTAGACTATTCAGTGCAGTCTTGCCCGTTGACACTATCTTTTTGCCTGAAATTGAGTTTTCAGAGTGATTTCTGTATGAAACAGGAATAAGTTGAATGCAGAATTGAAACAGATACATGTCAGGTTGTCAGTAGTCACACCTGACTTTTTAGTCTAGACTGTTAGTTTCAGTCTTCCTGGTACATCCAGTAAATAAATTTCTTCAAAATTTTTTTTTGTTTCATTTTCATTTAATTTTCTCCTCAAGTTATTTCTTTATGCCCCTTATAGTTAATGCCCTATTGTCAGAACTTAAATGCAGATTGTCCTTCAAATCCTTAATAAGACAGCTTGAAATTTTCTAAAAGTCAGTTTTTAAAAATTTTGTTTATTTACTTGAGAGAGAGAGCATGTAGAGGGGCAGAAGGAAAGAGAGAGGAAGAGCATCTTAAGCAGATTCCCCAGTAAGCACAGAGGCCCACACAGGGCTTGATCTCACAACCCCGAGATCATGACCTGAGTTGTTTTGTTTTGTTTTTAAGATTTTATTTATTTATTTGACAGAGAGAGAGAGATCACAAGCAGGCAGAGAGGCAGGCATAGAGAGAGGGGGAAGCAGGCTCCCCACTGAGCAGAGCCCGATGCAGGGCTTGATCCCAGGACCCTGAGACCATGACCATGACCTGAGCCGAAGGCAGAGGCTTAACCCACTGAGCCACCCAGGCGCCCCATGACCTGAGTTGTAACCAGATCTCAGGCTGCTTACCTGACTGAGCCACCTAGAAACCTCTAAGAATCAATTTTTAAAATTTTTTTTAATTTTTTTTTTTTTTTGACAGAGAGAGAGAGATCACAAGTAGGCAGAGAGAAAAGAAGGGAAGCAGGCTCCCCACTGAGCAGAGAGCCCGATGACCCTGAGATCATGATCTGAGCCACCCAGGCGCTCCTAAAAGTCAATTTTTTAATTGATCTATAGTCATTTTATTTTAATCCTCAGAGTTTTAGAATTAAAACCATAATAGATAAGCTTTTTTCCTTAATGGTATAAATTATGTCAGTTGTAATAATTGATAAAAAAAATTCTCATAAGAGAGATTTCAGTTCATTATATAATTTCATCCTTTGGCCCTAGATAGGTCTTCTAAAAATAGTTTTTCTCTCTTTTCTCTAGGCTGAGCATACCTAAGTCTTTCCACCTGTTCTCATAGTATGAAATTCTAGATCACTAGTATCCTGCATATTCCACTTTTGGATCCACTACGTTTTGTCAGTATTCCTTCAGAAATACTGCATACAGAACTGAGTGTTCTCTGTGTGGTCTGAGGTACACAATACAGTATTTCTCTTATGAATAAGATCTGTTAGTGCACCCTTCCTGATTCCACTAACTTTCTCTTTATCATCAGCACTGTTGGTTCATGTTCAGTCACAGTCCCCTGAAACCCTGTTTGTCCAAAGTATGTCGCAAAACCTATGAAGTTAGATTCAGCAGTCATTTATTAAATACCTGTTCACTACTAGATGTGTTCATAAAGTTTAAATTTGTACAGTTTTAACGGGCTATGAATTGGGCATTACTAACCTATTTTACAAAAAGAAAACGCAAGGTTCCATGTATTGAAATAACTTACTGACGATTCAAAAGCCAGGATTCCATCTTGGGTCTCCCAGATTCAGATAAAATTGGAAATAAAAATTGGAATTTACTATTAAATATTAAACTCTTTTGCACTCAGGATGATGTTAGAGCCCAGGAGAGATACCTAGAATGTTATGTTTTTGTTAGGTGCAGTAATGTCTTATGTAAACTAGATTAACTGAAATTACAGGAGCATTAGGATAGAAAGTAAATATGCCCAAACAAAAATGTCAATGGAATCAAAATTGGAGTGACAAATCATTTAGAAGGAGATGAAGGGTGAAAACCATTAATGCATATAAAATTTGTAGCTTTTTTTTATTGTGTTTTAAATTTTTATTAAATTTTTACCAAATGTGAAAACTAAGGTATTTAAAGATTTCTGTGTACTCAGATCCATCTTCAAGTTGACTTTTTAAGCTAAACATATTTATTGTCTAACCTTTCAAAATGACTGTCTTTTTCTTAGAAGGCATAAAAATGAAAAGTTGATATATATCAAAAGCTAATAAAGATAATTAAAAGCCTACAATCCAGAATATAAACCACCTCACTTGGAACTAAGACTGATAAAGGTAAAGGACAACAACTAAATGGTACTGTTCTCTAATTTTTTTTTAATAGCTCTTTGTTTGCTTCTGCATCTAGCCAGTAAGGCTCTTCCCATATCTAGTTAAGGAATGTGGCTTTTCTTTTAGCCAGCAAAATGGAAAGCACAGTTTAAGGAATGGAGGCACTGTAATGTTTGTAGTGGACTAAGATATAAAAGTAGAAAAATGGTGTGGACCATACCAGGAAGCATTGTTAGGTATATAGGTAGTCCAGTTTGAATAGTTTGAATGGATGATAGATATAAAATAATTAAGCCAGTTATTTGCTCAACACAGTACTCAGAATTGAGAATAATTTTCTCTATTCAGAAGTTCTTATAAATGGGCAATTCAGTATCAGCCAGAAAGGTTGACGTAAGAATGCACTAGAGAAAATACACTTAAGTTGTCCTCAAAGTAGGAATAAATAGGGGATTAGTGAGTATTTTAGCCTCCAGCAGCAGCTTCAGTGAAGATTCAGAGAGCAGGTGGGAATATATAGTTTAGGAGAATAAAGAACCGAAAACAATTTATTAAAAGCATGATAAGGAATTTTATTCCACTTGCTATTTACCTGGTGGCCACAGCACATGCCTGATCAGTTTTTGTCCACTTATAAATACTTTCTATGCTTCTCTAACTTATAGGAATCTTTTTCCTAAATGTATAGCCACCAATACTTACATAATAAAATGAATAATAATCCCTTACTGTAATAATATTTAGTTTCTCTTGAAATTCCTGATTATTTCAGAAAGGACCACATACTGTATTGGGTTGTCATGTCTCTTAAAAGAGACTTTTTAACTGGAGTGATAGAGGGTTCTGATTGGAAAGAAATAGGAAATACTGGATGGGTCCTAATTACACAAACCTTGATGTTTTGGGTGTTTGTTTATCTGTCTGTATTAAGCAACTGAGCCACCAAAGCTCCCCAAAACTTTCAGTTTCTTAATAGAGTAATAAAAAATTATTACGTTAAATAAAATTGTCACAGTGTTTAAACCCCATAACTTACGCCTATTCTTGAAGATATTACAGCATGACTAATTTTAAATTTTCTCCAGGTATAGTATCAACATTTCATACCATGAGTGTAGTATTCCATTGGCCTGAGCAAGTATAGTTATTCTGTTTCCCAGGGACTGTGTTGCCAGCTTCTTATAGGTTTATGTTGCAGAATTTGAAGCATACTTGAAGAAAGTAGTTATTACAAATAGTCTTGATACCAGATTAAAAGTGAAGTTAAATATTTGAAAAACCCAATGCAATGTACTAATACATAGTGGGTATGTCTAAACAAAAGAGCAAAAATATTTTCATGGCATGTATTAATATCTGAATATCTCTATCATGTGATGAAGCCCTCTGTAGATTCAAAGAAATTTATAGTTTAAAATAACCCCTTCTTGGGGCGCCTAGGTGGCTCAAGTCAGTTAAGCATCTGCCTTTGGCTCAGATCATGATCTCAGGGTCCTGGGATTGAGTTCCACATCTGGTTCCCTGCTCAGTGGGGATTCTGCTTCTTCCTCTTCCTCTTCTTCTACCCCTCCCCCCTTGCTCATTCCCTCCCTCCCTCCCTCTCGCTCTGAAATAAATAAAATCTTTAAAAAAAAAAAACTACTTGAAATCATAATATAAAGCCTACTTTAGAAGGTCATTATAAGTGGAAAGGAAGACTTAAAACTTACAGACTGGGAGATTATTGTTGTTTTGTTGTTAAACACAGGTAAAGGGAGATTTATCTGGCTGGAACTACTCTACTGGAATTATTCAATTTATTCATACATTTAAGTCAAGAATTTCCATATTTTTCTTGAATATGAAAGATACTTTTGCTAATAGCTTAAATCTATCAGGCTTTCAAATAGAAAGCAGTTCTTTTTTTATTATCTCAGTTAAAAATAGAAATAAAAATAGGAAAATATCTTCCCCTGAGGGTGTTTATTAAAACATCAGTGATAAAATTGCAGTAACCTCTAAGAGATGATATTAAGATGAGAGAAATTATAGTGGTTTTTTTTTTTAGTGATAAGAATGATCCAGTAGAAAAACTAAAGATGCAGGGAAGAGTGCTAAAGGATTATCCTTAAGTGAGCAAGAGAGGATAAAATATAGTATATAAGAGAAGGTTTGTATCTTAAGAACAGTGATTGCTTATCAATTATACAGAGAAGGAAGAGTTATATCAGCATATATATATATATATATATATGTAAGTAGATGTAGTAGAAATTGACAAAAATTCTCTTTTAATAGCTTCTGTTTCCTGTGTGAAAATGAGGAGGAAAGGAGAGAGATTATGGAAATTTGAAGGGAGAGAAGAGACATCTGTCTGATGGTTTTCTAGAAGAACGAAAAAATGAATAGACCAAGGCTGCCAAACAGCTTCTGGACCAATTTTAGGTATAAAATATTTATAAAGTAAAATTACTTCTGGTCACAGGTGACATCATCTTATACATAGAAAACCCTTGCCCCCCCAAAAAAGTTACAACTAATAAAGCAAATTCAGTGAGGTTGCAAGATACAAAATCAACACTAAAAAATCAGTGGCATTTCTTTGCATTAAAAGTAAACAATCCAAAAACTAAATTAAAACAATTACATTTATAATAACATCAAAAAGAATAAAATGCTTAGGAATAAAATTAACCAAGATGGTGAAAGGCTCCTACACTGCAAACTACAAAATATTACTTAAAAAAATTTAAGACACACAAAAAAATAAATAAAAATTTCAAAAAAAATTAAAGACACAAACAGAAAAACATCCTGTATTCATGTTTTGGGAGTCTTGGTATTGTTAAGATGACAGTACTATCCAAAGTGATCTACAGATTCAGTGCAATCCCTGTCAAAATCCCAATGACATTTTTGTAGAAATAGAAAAACTGCTCTAAAATGTATACAGAATCTCTCAAGGGACAACAAATGGCCAAAACAATGTTGAAAAGACAGATTTGGAGATCTCATACTTCTGATTTCAAAAGTTCATGCAGGGTCCTGGTAATCAAACAGTATGGTACTAGCATAAAGACAGACATATAGACCAATGGAATAGACTAGAGGGCCTTAGAAATAAACCCTCACATATATGATGAAATGATTTTTAATATGCGTGCCAAGACCGTTCAGATGGTTCAGTTGGTAGAATGTGTGACTCTTTTTGATCTCAGAGGTATGAGTTTAAGTTCCACATGTGGCATAGTTTACTTTAAAAAAAAATTCAATGGGAAAAGGACTGGATATCAACATATAAAGTAATACCTTATACCATATGCAAAAATTAAAATGGATCAAAGACTTAAATGTAAGAACTAAAACTCTTAGAAGAAAACTATAGGGAAAACCTGATGACATTGGACTTGGTAGCAGTTTCTTGAATAGTACACGACAGGCAGCAACAACAAAAAGGTAAATTAGACTCCATCAAAACTTAAAACTTTCTATCAACAGTGAAAAGGCAGCCTAGAGAATGGAAGAGAATGCTCGAAGATTATATATCTGATAGGTAACTTCTATCCAGAAAACAAAGAACTTTTATAATTCAACAACAACAACAAAACCAAACAACCCAGTTAAAAAATGAGCAAAGGACTTGAATAGACATTGCACTAAGGAAGATATACAGATGACCAATAAACAGAAGATGCTCAAAAGACTACTCATTAGGGAAGTAAAGAATTAAAACCACACAAAGATACTACTTCACATCCATGAGGGTGGCTATTATTTTTTAAAAGAAAGGAAAAAAAAAAATGTTAGCAAGGATGTGGAGAAATTGGTACTCTTTTGCATTTCTGATGGCGGTGTAAAGTGATAGAGCCTACTATGGAAGACAGTGTGGCAATTTTTCAAAAAATGAAAAATAGAATTAAATGCCATGTAATCCTGGGGTTTAGACCCAAAAGAATTGAAAGCAGGATTCAAAATAGATATTTGTGTACCATGTTTATAACAGCAAGTTAATCATAATAGCCAAAAGAGCAAAGCAACTTAAATGCCCGTAGACAGATAAATGGACAAATAAAATGTATATTTACACAATTGAATGCTACTCAGGTATAAAAAGGAAAGTCTGATATATGCAACAGCACTGATGAACCTTGAAAAGGTTATCTTAAATAAAATAAGCCAGACTCAAAAAAATAAATACTTTATCATAAAGTAGGCAAGTTCATCAAGACAGAAAGAATTGTGGTGTCCAGGGGCTGAGGGGATGAAGGCATGGACAGTGTTCAATGGGTACAGTTTCAGTTGGTGTAGATGAAAAGGTTCTGGAGATGGAATGTGGTGATAGTTACACAACAGTGTAACTGGATTTCATGCCACACAATGTATAAAATGGTAAAATTTATGTGTATTATAGCCACAATTTTTTAAAAAATGATATTCTTACTGTGAAGTTTAAAAAAATTTATGAAAGTGACTTTCATTTTGCAATATTCACATTTATTTCTTTCAAGATTGTCACCTTTGACTTTGTTTAAAATATATAGACTTAGCAAAAAAGAAAAGAAAGAAGATTAAAGAAGTGACCAATGGATTTCTTCTTGATTTTGAAATTATCGTGGATTAATTATTATTATCATGTATATGTATACATGAGTTAATGTATACATATACTGTGGGGAGCAAGAACAATATATAGTCTTAAATAGTTGTTTAATGAGCATCTTCCCATTAAAAAATATACGTAGCTAATCTCCCAAGCAACCTCTATTTCATATACTACTCTGCTCTATTACTGTCTCAAATTTCTTTTTTTTAGAAGATTTTATTTGAGTGAGAGAGAGAAGTAATTGCATTTCCTACATTTGAGTAAGTGGAAACTGTTTAGGAGAATACTTCCTTGCCTAGTGAAGAGAGGAGGCAGGTAGGATATAGGAAGATTTAGAGTCACAAGATTCTAGTTTATTTCTCATCTCTGAATACAAAGTTAACTCATCTTTCCAAGGCTACATAATCTGGAATTACCTTTGCAGGAGGAGATTGGTATCGGGGAGAGGATAGAATCATAAGCTCTTAAGCAGGCTTTTCCTTTAAAAATGTATTTGGGGGCACCTAGGTGGCTCAGTTGGTTAAGCATCTGACTCTTGATTTTGGCTCAGGTCATGATCTTATGGTCATGAGATGGAACCCTGTGGGCTTCATGCTCAGCATGAATCCCAGTTAAGATTCTCTTGTCTGCCTGTGCCTCTCACCCACTACCACCCCTACTCACAGTCATGCATGCACTCTGGCTCAAAATGGATTAGATAGATCTAAATAAAAGTATATTTGCATTTGCCCACTTAAGTTTATTGAAACTGAGCATTTGTATGTCATTTCTTATTTTTCCCTTGACATGAAGTCTTAACCTACTTGATGAAGAGGTCTTTTGAAAGTTGTACTGCAAGGGATGCAATGCTGTCTGTAAATTAACGCTTTTACAAAGGTAAAGACCAAATTTTATTAATTCACTTTGTGTTTATAAAAGGAAAAAATAACTTCTATATATTATAACATTCAAAAATTTAATCAAATATTTAATAGTATTGGCTTATTGACAAAGGATGAAAAATGCTTTTCATTTCCTTATATTACACATCTTTGTGTTCCTGACCTATAGCAATGTGCTTGGCACATAGTAGGCTTTTCTTAAACATTTGATGTAGAAATAAATTTTATTACGCTATTGTGAAGCTTTTCATCAGTTTTGATCTTTAAACATAGGTTTCTTAATGTATTCTTTTCTAAAAGAAAAAAATTTTTTGTATCTTTAGGTGCTATTGTGTATTTAAAAAAACAAAAACCTTGGAGTAAAGTAGCAGCACATAATGGTTTGTGGATTTTGAAAAGGTGCAGGCCATATTGTGCTGCCTCAAAAATACAAGGATCTGATCTTCTGAAGAAAATATATTTCTTTTTATTCATGGCTCTTATGATAGTGATGTCAGCAGTGCCTTAGCAGCACGTAAATATTGGCGTTAAGATTCTAAAATTATCTCCAGTATTAACTGTGCTGCTGAAGTAAGGTTGGCCATACTCTACAATCTAATGTTTTACAGTTTACTATGTCTTAATATGTATCAATATTGCTGATATATCTTCAGTTTTGAAAATGTATTTTCAATATTATTGATAATCTTGTTATATTTAGAATGATTCTATAAAAATAAGTGCTAACTTTTCCGATGTATTGTATGTGTATTAAAGTAATATATAATTGTGGGGCACCTGGCTGGCTCAGTCAGAGGAACATGCAACTCTTGATCTCAGAGTCATTAGTTCGAGCCCCATGTTGGGTGTAGAAATTATATATAAACATTTAAAAAAATGAAATAAAATCTTTTTTAAAATAGACTAAAATAAAATAATATAATTGAAATTTAATAATTCCGTTGAATGCCATCAAGAGTTTATTGAAAGAGCTTATACAGAATCAAACTTACTTTAATGCATATTTATATTCAATGTAAATACTGAAGTTTTTACTTAAATATTAGTTTTCCCTTTGTTTCTCTAGTGAAATGAAATTTAAGATATTTGCTTATCTCACAGATAAGTGTACATTATAAAATACACATTCTGAACAGAACTTAGAAGACAGTTTTTAGTAATATTTCTAAATATTTCCTTATAAAGGAAGGGGGAACTATCAAAATATGTAAATTAAATTCCTGAAATCCCGGGTCTTAAAATGCTCCTGATCATAACTTCAAAGTTAGGAAAGACCTCACAAATGACCAGCCTATTTTTTGGGTTGCTCAGGAAACAGAAACTCAAATTAAGTAATTTACCCCATATGATAGATTGTGATCTTTAATCCTATGCCTTCTAACTTTATACTATGATATTTTGTAAGTATACTATGATATTTTTTCCTCCTTTTTATTAAATGTTTTTCTGAATTCTTAGGCTGAAGATTTTTGACAAGTCGAAAATATGAAGTCCTTATTTGTTTTTTTATATCCAATATTTAACTTTAGAGTAAAAGTAAAAATTATTATATAGCTATTTTATAGATGGAAACACAGTCAAAATTTTTAACTTAAGATTTGAAGGAAAATGTTTTCTTCGTTTTTTTGTCCTTAAGATTTTATTTATTTGAGAGAGAGAGTACAAGCAGGGAGGAGGATCAGAGGGAAAGGGAGAAGCAGACTCCACACTGAAGGAGCGTATACAGGGCTGTGTCCCAGGACCCTGAAATCATGACCTGAGCCAGAGGCAGCCAGCCGCTTAATCAACTGAGCCACCCAAAAGCCCCAGGAAAATATTTTCTTTACCTTCTTTTTCTTACTTAGTTACTTTATTAAGTTTTATTAAGTCATTAAACTAAAAATTAATGTTCAGGATAAGGCACACTTCCAGTCTTCTTTTCTACCAGGAGTATCCTAACCTTTTCTGTATCCTAACTGTAACCAAGCAGAAAATCTATAAAATGAAAGCAGTTCTTAATGAATCATTTCCAATTATTGTCTCTTTTAGAAACTCTAAAAGTATTTCAGATGTAATTTAAGGAGTTGTATTTGAGGATCTTCTGTTTAAATTCTAATTTGAAGGTAAAGAAAGTATATAAGATAAAGCATTCATTTTCAAGAACAGCTTTTCTCCTGCAAAATTTTTTTACCCCAAATAAGGAAGCAGCATACCATATATGTGGTAGCTAGAGTTAAATGCCAGCATTTACATGGAAATAAGTATTGCCTTGGTGCTTTGAAAGATCATCATCAAGTTTTTAACCTGTTTTCCTTTATTTCATTTCAACTATTTTAAGTTTGTCTAATATTTTCCAGAACTCAGGAATTAGATTTCTTTTTTCTGTTCTTATTTTCCTAAGTATATTTTGACTTAATTTTAGAAAATTATATTTAGTTTTATCTGCTTTCTAAATGACAGAAAGAAAACCTGGATTTTACATTTACTAGGTGAATCTTTATATCTAGATCATCCAGATGTGAAGAAGGAACATGTGGGGCTATTACAACTAAATGAAAACTTTCTTGTTTTAATCCTGAGAATGAATTAAAGAAAAATTGAAATATTGGCAAAGTGAGAAACTATAGAAAAACTGTTAAATTGAAATTTATCATAACAGCATACAGCTTCTTTCCAGTCTCTTACTAAAGAAGAGGAAATGGCCTGTCAGTACCTAATGAAGCCCACATTTTAGGTAATTCAGTGAAACTGGGAAGTTTTATTTGTATGAGTTAATACACTTCCATCCTTGTATAATTTTTGAGCACATAAAGTGCAAATAGTAAAATAAAAGTTATACCCTTTAATGACCTTAATTTGGTTATTTTACAAAGAAAAATAACTATGGGTGTGTATTAAATTCATTTTTTCCATCTTCTTTGGAAAAAAAAATCCTCATTTTTTTCATCCAGTTTCTTTTAAGTTGATGCCATATAATTTCAATATTGAACATCTAAAATCTCTTACATGGAATATGGATTGAGTTTGGAGCTAACTCAGAGGATTCAGGCAAGTATCCAGGAGGTAGCAAGAACAATATTTTATTAGTTGAATAAGTCAGTTTACATTCCATATTTAAATATAGATCTCTGAAGATCTCACATATGGATATGTGATGGTAGATGTGAAAATTTGGCCAACTAAATTCTATACTCAACTGCAAAGGTTTTCTTTAATCAATTGTATATCCTTTTGGTTGTTATAGAATTACATGTTGTTTGTAAGCCACTAAGTATCATTCTGGATACATGCCCAAGTTAGCCATAATTGGATTAATAAGATTAAACTTTCCTAAACTGTGATCTCTAAGTTAATAATTTATTTCAAGTTGACATTCTAAATCAATTTTTTTTCCTTTTACAGGTGGATATTACTATCCCTTATTCATCGAAAAAATTTTAATTAATTCTAAGTGTACTTTCTCATTGAGTATTAACAAAATGGACAAAAATTAGTGTCCCAAACTTTTGAGATAGATTTGGCTCTAGTAAGTATTTAGACATATTATTTGCATGTCTAGGAGAAGAAATGAGACCGTCATCATTTCCAGCCAAAATTGTTTTTTCTTACCTCTGTAAAAGGATTTCTTACAATTTATGTTTTATTACTAATAACTTGAGCCCCTTTAGTGAAGAACTAACTCACCAGAAATGTGAGAGTATATGTTCTTGCTTTGTTTGTTTATAAATATATCTCACAGATTTCTGATGTCTCTTTTTTTTGAGCTATATACAATGAAGAAAATGTTGACAAAATAAACAAGTTTAAACTTTTTATGTTAAAAGTTACTGTTGCATGGTGACAAGTGAGTTGCTTTTTTTTTTTTTTTCTTCATTTTTACTGAAATTAAATTCAACATTTATAATTTTTATTTGGGTCTATTTCTTGATTACTAATACATGGAATTCATTCAAATCTTTATGAGTAAAATACTTAAATTAGCATATTAATGATTCTAGGTCCCCATTAATTCTGTAGAACTTTGAATAATATGATATTTATTGTATTCTTGTGATTGAATTTTTGTGTTCTGAAGAAAGATAAACTACCTGGAAAATGGTGTTATTGTTTCTATTTATCATATGCTGTAGGGTTAGATTTTAAGAAATTATGCTGAGAAAGAAGAAATTTTAAGCTACTTTTACACAGAATGTTACTCAGTATAATTAACGTATTATTTAAAGGTTTTTTTAATATCTTTGTTTTATAATTTAACCACCTACCATGGGTTAGTTTATTAAAGAATCTTTAGGAAGTAGTAGAAATTCTGAATCACCCCAGAGTTTGCTTATTTCCACATTTCATCATTTTATAATCTTTGGGAATGCTTATAGCATTTCAATGGCAGGCAGAGGCAGAAGGAGAAGCAGGCTCCCTGCCAAGCAAGGAGCCCGATGTGGGACTCGATCCCAGGACGCTGGGATCATGACCTGAGCCGAAGGCAGCTGCTTAACTAACTGAGCCACCCAGGCGTCCCAGGTTTATAAGTTGTTATAGTGCCACTAAAACTTTTTTTTCTTTTTTTGGACTTAATCATATGATAGTAAATTATAGTTTTTTTAGGTTTCCCTGTCATCATTTAAAAATGCCATTTTAGTATGAAACAAGCAATGAAGAAGAAAGGTATTTGTTTTCCTATAGTTTAAGTCAAGAAAGTTTGAGTACATCATTTCTTAAGAGAATTTTTAAATTTTAAAATAGTTAACACAGATTTTTATATTAATTTGTTTATACTTTCATGGATATCTTTTGTGGCAGTGTGAAAATTCTGTGTTTGACAGGGAGCATTAAAAATAGATTTGAAACAGTTATATAGAGAGAGGTACAAATTAATTCTATTAATTAATTTCTATTAATGCTGAGAATCCACACTGAACAAAACAAATTTCCACCCTCATAGAGCTTACAGTCTTGAGAATGAGACATAGGTAATAGAATAGACCAAAAAAATGAATAGGTTCTATATGTGATATGTCAAATGGTGATAAGTTCTATGTAGAAAAATAATGCAAAGGAGGGGAAAAGGATGAAGTTGTTTAGAAGTCAAGAGAGATGTTTTTAAATATGGTCAGAAAACGCATCACAGAGATGATATTTAGTAAGAAAAATATTTTTTAAATGATAAGGAGTAGACCATTGGGTATCTGAGAAAACAGCCTTTCAGGCAGATGAAATAATAACTAAGATTCTGAGGCTGAAGGATTTTTGCTGTGTACAAGGAACAGTAGGGAGGTTTGGGTGGCCATGATTAAATATACAAGAGGGTTACTCATAGCTCATGGGATGGAAGAGTTTATAGGGGCTTGATTTTATGGCTGTTTAATCTTTTAGCTTGCTCTACAGATTTAATTTTTTATACTTCTTCAAGAGAACCTTGACAATGGTATGGCCTTCAGCCTACTTAACCTTTGTAGGTAGAACAGTATTTACGAATCGGACTCAAGATTAGAACCTCCATCTGACACCATTTATAATATAAACAAGATGTTTAAATAGTTGGTTAATAGGTACATGTGTGGTGATCAGGTTTTTACAAATTGTGCTTTCATGGCTTGAAGTTTTCTGCTTGATCAGTTTAGCTTGTCAATGCTAATGGCTCCAAGAGACAGTGACCTTACTCATGTTTGTCATTTACCCAAACAGTCACTGCCATCTCTGACTCCTCCCTTCTGGAATTGCTGCTATAATTATTTCATTATTTCTTACCCATTCTGTAACATCTTATCTGAGGAGTTCTTTGCCTGTAATTGCTTCATTCGTTATGATATATAGCCCACTAAAACATTACTTTTGCTTATAGGATAAAATTTAAACTCCTTAGTTTGCCTCATGATCTTGCCCTGGCTTTAAGTTTTTCCACTTTTCTTCAAGTGAACTAGTCTTGATGCATCCATTTTTTCTCTTTCCCTTTATTTATGCCATTTCTCCCACCACAACTCTCTCCCAACTAATTCTTTTGTTTGTTTATGATTTTATTTATTCATTTGACAGAGAGCTAGAGAGCACAAGCGAGGGGATCTGCAGACAGAGGGAGAGGGAGAAGCAGGCTTCCTGCTGAGCAGGGAGCCCAGTGTAGGGCTTGATCCCAGGACCCCAGGATCATGACTCGTTAAGCAGACGCCTAACGATTGAGCCACTCAGACGCCCCTCTCCCAACTAATTCTTACATGCTTAAAAATGGGTCGGACCTCTTGTGTGTAGTAAACATTTCCCTACTTTAACATTTGACATTATCCCTCCTTCTTGTGGTATGAACAATTTATATATGTAGTTCTTAGCCTTTTTCTCTAACGTAACACACCTGAGGTACAGAACACTTCCTCATTGTGCCTCGTTTGTTAATACATATTAACCTTTTAAATGTATTAGCCATATGAATAAAAATTTAAAATTTTACAAGCAGAATGAAGAAAAGCAAGTGGACTAAGATGCCCAGAACTTGAAAACATCAGCGAAAGTTCAGGTTCCAAAGTTTAAATACTAATTTTATGCTGATCAGTGTTATAGTTGATTTTTTTTCTGTTGTATGAAAAGCGCCTCCTCTCTCTCCTTTCTATCCCCCCTTCCCTCTTTCTTTCTCTCTCTCTCACCTATACTTGAGTATGGACCAACCATATACATTTCTAGGATTTTAACATATTTAAAAGAATAATAAATTCTCTATTTTAATTTTTTAATATTGTAAAAGCAGTTAATAAATATACTCCTTTAAGAAGTAATCCATGTGTTTGTTATAGTGTTGTTTATGATATTAAAAATTTGAGTTTTTAAAGTGTCCAGTAATAAAAGGTTGATTAACATGCTGAGTGAAATATTATACAGGCATTTAAAATAATGTAATGAATATTTAATCAGCTAGAAAATTGTTTATGATTAAGTAAAGGTATGTCAGATATTATAAACAGACTCCTCAAAAGAAATCATTTGCTAAACTGTTAATACTGGTTTACTTCAGGTGTGAGACAAATATTAGGGTAAGGTGGGTTGGATCTTATTTTCATGATTACAAAGAAGCATGTATGATTTTGTGACTCAGGGAAAGGAAAGTTTGTTTTCTGAAAAGGAATACAGAAATCCTTGAAAAATAAAAATTAGTTGAAACAGACTTACCAACTGCATAATCAATCCCCTTTGGAAATCTGTGAATGGAAATCCTACTGAGTTCAGGAACTTTAGAAGTGACAGTGAAGAACAGAAGAAGTAATTTGAAAAATCAGATAATTTTAAAATCAGCTGTGGGAGAGCAATCTATATTTTCTCAAAGGAGTGTTGAAAAGAATTCAAGAATTTGTTGAGTGGTTTTGCTGTCATTTCTCTACTCTCCAGCCCCCAAAACCTCAAAAGGTAAGTATAAAAAAGAAGTAGATGAATCTATTATAATTTTGAAACCATATTAATGAACTATATAAAGAAAAATCAGTTTATTTCATAGATATAAATACTTAACAGCAATTAAACTGACTTAGATCTAAAAATTAAGAATTTTCCTGTTTGGGGGCACCTGGCTTGCTTAGTCAGTAGAGCATGTGACTTGATCTTGGAGTCATGAGTTCAAGCCCCACTTCAGGTATAGAGCTTACTTTAAAAAAATTTGGGGGGGGGGGGGATGCCTGGGTGGCTCAGTTGGTTAAGCAGCTGCCTTCAGCTCAGGTCATGGTCCCAGCATTCTGGGATCGAGTCCCACATCGGGCTTCTTGCTTGGCAGAGAGCCTGCTTCTCTATCTGCCTTTGCCTGTGACTCTGTCTGCCTGTTCTCTCTCTCCTCTCTCTCTGACAAATAAAATCTTAAAAAAAAAAAAAAAAAAAATGGCGGGTGGGGGGGACACCTGGGTGGCTCAGTGGGTTAAGGCCTCTGCCTTCCGCTCGGGTCGTGATCCCAGGGTCCTGGGATTGAGCCCTGAGTCGGGCTCTCTGCTCGGTGGGGAGCCCGCTTTCTCCTCTCTCTGCCTGCTTGTGATCTGTCAAGTGAATAAATAAAATCTTTTTAAAAAAAGGAAAGAAAAGAAAAAAAAATTTTTTTTTGTAAGATTTATTTATTTTACAGTTGGAGATCACAAGTAAGCAGAGAGGCAGGTGGGGGGTGGGGCAGGAAGAAGGCTCCCTGCTGAGCAGAGAGCCTGATGTGGGGCTCTATCTCAGGACCCTGAGATCATGACCTGAGCCGAAGGCAGGGGCTTAACCCACTGAGCCACCCAGGTACCCCAAGAAAAGAAATTTTTTTAGTAAGAAAAAGGATAAAAATTTTCCTATTTAAAAAGATTTGTCTTAATGTTTCCTAGCATGAAAGTAATACATAAACATAGAAACTTAGGAAAAGGCAAAAAATTCTATTTAAAAATCACATTTTTACCATCTAGTAGCAGCTCCTTAGCCTTATTCCCTTCTAGTTGCATAGTTGGATTAGCGAATTTTTATTTCTTAATCCAATTCGTAACTATGCCAGGGATAGCAATTTCCGTAATATTTTACTGTAAAAATGCTTAAAAGTTTAGTAACTTTTTTCTCAATATTAGTAAACTTGAACATATGAGAAGGTACATCTTAACTGACCCTATGGTCTCCTCTACCACACCTTCATGCCAGCCCCAACGGTACCTTTCCATAATGTGAAAGCATTCTGAGGCAAGGGAAGTCATTGAAGTTTTTCTAGCAGGAGAGTAAGAAGAATAAATACTTAAGTATGTGTAGTAACTCAAGATTTTCTCAAAGAGAAATCTAAGACTAGTATATTAAATTACGAGTTTGTTTCTTTTGTATCTCTACTGCCCTATCGAATTTATCAAAAAGCTGATCTATTCTGAAATTGTGAAATTTGCATTTGATATTCAAAAAGCATTTATTACGGACATTTCAGTTCAAAATATGGCTAAATGTAAATATGACACAAATTATGAATTCATAGTGTATGACCTTTCTGTTACTTTGACCCAGTTAGAATGTAAGCAAAAATGTTATGTCTCAACTTGTTTTTCTCACATGCAAGTATTTTAGAACTTAACTAAAACTCTTAAGTACAGTAGTAATTTAGAAAGGTTTAGAACCTGAAAACAATTTGGCTAATAGGATAAAGAAAATATTTTTTTTGAAATCTAAAGATCTTCATTTGTGGGAGGGATTTTTGTCAGCAAAACAGGCTTATGGTACAGATTTCAAGTCAGATTCCCTGTTGTGCCACTTTTGTCAGCATTAGTGGTTTATTGTATCCTTTGGAAGAATAGGAAAAATGCCTAAAAGTAATAAGGCTATTATTTATTATGGTCCATAATAATAAGCTACTGTACCATTCTTTTAAATTAGTGATACTTAGATACATTTACCTCTAAAACTCAAGGAATTGGGACCTTTAAAATGTGATGACTTACTCATTTTAGAAAATGCTACGCAGTTATGCTCTTCAGAAAACATTTATGGTGGTTTTACCATGCTTCCTATATTCATTATGAAACTAAATCCCCCCACCGCAAAAAAAAAAAAAAATTCCTTTAATGTACCTTTTTTTTTTTTTTTGAGATTTTATTTATGTATTTGACAGAGACAACACAAGTAGGGGGAACAGCAAGAAGAGGGAGAATCAGGCTTCCCGCTGAGCCGGGAGCCCCATGTGGGGCTCTATCCTAGGACCACAGGATTATGACCTGAGCCCAAGGCAGGCGCTTAATGACTGAGCCACCCAGACACTCTTCATGAACTTTTATTTTCCATAATACCAGATGTTCTTGGTTTCTGGATAGCCAGGTTGGATGATGTAATTTGGAATTTAGGTAAAGTTTGAACAAATTTCAAAACTACCATGAAAATTCATTTATTTAGGTTAACCTATTATGCTAATAAACACTAGTTCCGCAAGCGTTGCTGATTAGAAGTCTTGTAAAATATGGATGTGAACTAACTAGAGTGCGTTCAGAGAATTGAAAAACATGGGGTGTTCAAATGTCATAAGGAATGGTTGAAGGTATTGAGAAGCTTCCTTGAAAAAAGACATAACAAATCTTGAGGCTTGTGTATTTTGTTTTGCACTGGAGGGCAAAAGCAGGGAGACCAAGTTTCAAGGATGCAAAAACATCTCCTTAAAACAAATCTACTGACTTTGGATGCGTGCATTGTGGAAGTGAACTGCTTTACCGGGAACCTCAAAAGTGAAATGGGGATGGGGATAGTTAGTAAGATTTAAAGATACTATTTGAAATGACAATGAATGCATCATCTTAAATCCTTGCCATTAAAATGTAAGGGCATTAATACTAATAGAACAATTTTTGACTAAAGGAAATTACAGGGAAACATGGATTTTGTTTTGTTTTGCTTTTGGACAGTTTTTATTGATAAAACATTTTTTTAATCAACCTAACACTAAGGAAAGTGCTCTAAGAAGTTCAAGATCAAGTTTTCCAGAAACATGTCACTTGTCTGAGAACTATGAAATAAATGAAAATGTTAACTTATTAAATACTGGAGTTGGAGCATAATATTTAAATACTAAAAGCTTTTAGTTGGCATTTATTTTCAAGGCTGTTGGACAAATCCAGTATAGAACTAGATCATTAAGTTTTCATTTTCCTCTTAAGACTTCAAAGGAAAGTAAAGTTAAAAAAAAATTAGAAAAACCAACAGAAATCAATTCTACACAAGTTCTTAATTGTACAGTTTTGGTTTGAGAGGATTTATAGTGTCAATGGGGACATTATTTGTTGTTTATATTCTGTGGTATTTGGATGTTAATAAGCCTGAAAGGCCATAGCTTGGACTTAGAATTACACTCTGGAGATTCCCTTTTTGTAGTTAAATACAGGGGACTCCAGCTTCAATTGGAGCTTTTCCTCTTGCCAAGCACTTAGTAGGTACTCAGTTACTTACTAGGTGGAGTATTCCCAGAAGGATCAATATCACTCTGAAATTGGCAATGTGGTCTAGCTGATTCTGGCATCAGGTATGCAGGAAATAATTTTGTAGTATCTTTGCCAGTTCTTTTGAGCCCAAATCATTTTTGGGCTCACAATTAAACAATGTTACGGCTTGGCTAAGAAGATAATTCTTTTAACATCTCTTAATGCAGGCTTCTTATTAGTTCCTTACAGTTAAGTACTTTTTCAAACCACTCTGGTTCTCTTCCAAATAAGATAAGAGATTATGAATATGAGATAACTGTAAATACAATAATGAACATCAGCCATGGCACAGTTTTTATGTTGTATTTGCCCCTCTGGGAAATCCAGTGATTTTTTAAAAATTATTTAAATGGTAGTTTTAGTGAAAATGACCCAAATCTATCAAATTATTTTAATACCTTCTAGGATTAATTTTTTTTAAGTGCATATAAAAACCACTCAAGCTTTAGGTACTGCTATTAATGCTAGAAATAACTGCATGGTTGTCCTTTGCCAGAAACTTTTACATTTTGTAACCCATTTAAGTCTCATAACCAACTGGTGAGGGAGGTATATCATTATCCCTGTGTTAGAAATAAAGAAATTGACTTGAAGGGAAATAGTATGCCTAAAGCCACATAACTTGTTAGGGGGCAGGGGCTGTCAGCTATTCAAGCTTAGGTGGCTTGATTGCAGATATCATTCCCTTAGTAATTATATTTATAGCCTGTCCCATAGCTAATAGGAGGCAGAGGAGACAAAATTAACAAATATTAAGCCCTAAAATGCTAAAAATAATACTGATACCTTAAAAATAGGTTTGTATGTGGAAATATTCTACCAAATACAAATTATCTTCTCAAATATTCCATTATGGTATTACTGTCCAACTGAAAGGAAACATACTCTTAGAAGTGTATTTTGGTATATTTGACATGGGGTGTGCTTATGTATCCATGTCCTTTTGTTTCTGTGGTCCATGGATATACATGAAGATACATGAATTCAGACAGCTTTAGTGTAATCGTGTAGTCCTCCCCTGAGAAAACTGTTCCCACCTAACTGTCCAGAGTAAAGATCTATCTATCTATATGTTATACTTAGTTGTATTATTTTTAAGGCATTAAAGCATCAAACATCATTGTCATACCAAACTCTGTGTCTGAAAGCTCATCAAAATCTAAGAAAAACAGACCTTTTGTAACTAAAAGGCTGCAAACTATACAGTATAAATTGTGACTTGTTTTGGAGATTACCTGTAAGCTATCACACATTCTATTTTCTTATTATTTCCTATCAATTTAAAGAATTGGACTTCTGGAAGGGCTTAATAATAAACTTCATTCTGTCTCAGAGCAATTCCAGGCAGTATAGCAAATCCTTACTTAGCATTTACAAATATTCTCCGGTATTACCTCAGAAGGGCAACCTCCTCCCAGCCTGTCCATGTACATGCACAGAAAATTAGTAACTCCCTTTTCTGTACCATCATCATTATAATAGTTTTATTATTGCTTATGTTATGCCATACTGTAATTTCCTTATTTCTCTGCTGTTGGGCTAAAAGCCTAACGTGGTTGAGCCCAGAGACTATATATTTTAATTCTGCTCATTTATGACTGGTGTAAATAAAATTGATGACTTTACATAGCACTAAATATGTTAGTTCCTTTCCTTATTATATAATACATTGATACCAATATTAATATGGCTACTCAAAGCAACTCACTAGTCAGCTAGACATTAGATCTTGCTTTTTAGTGAAATTCTCCCAAGCTCAATTAGGTCAAATCTATTTATAGATCACGAGTATCACAATTTCACTAAAGGATCAGAAGGAAAAGATAAGTTAGAAACACGAAATATTGTTTGCCAGGTAATATAGTTTTATATGTGGAATAAAGTCTGTGTAAGGGCTCTTTATTTCTCATTGCGATGATGTACTCGTTAGGAATAAAGAATTTCACAGAACAGATTTTATCTCCTAGGTAACAGGCAAGAAAAATTTTGACAACATATCTGATGTTAAGTCTTAAGAAAAATTGTCCCTAGAACGCTGAAATGGATTCTTAGATATTCTTTCTCAGATTTTACAAGAAAGCACTATGGAGGTCAGAATTTTGGTTAGCTATTCTACCATCTCAAGATTTAGAGTTTTAAGTATTAAGTACTTTAAAAGTATTAAAATTATTTAATGGCTGTTTTTCTACTTCATTGATATCTGATTGACCCTATAGCTGGTTGCTTAAGACAGCTTCAAAATCCAAGTCAGACTTGCTTAAGCTAATGAATTCATACAAGCTTGTATGTAAGAATCCAACCAAAACAGCTTTTTGTAACTCTTCCACATCAAGGAACAGATGTTTTCACCTGAATCTTTGAGATCTGGGTATGACTCCTTTACCTAGCACTGGATTTGTGTTCTTGATGATCTCCCAAACCCTGCTTGCCTGAACCCCCAAAGTACCCAGCCTTTGAATCTTGTCTACCTGAAACTATGATATTCAGTTGCTTCTCTCTGTATATGGAAATCTGGCTTCTGGCCTCTACTTTGTTTGGGGGAACCCAAGTATTTTCCCAAACTACCAAAGCTCATAATACCTTGCTTGCTGTGTACATAGCCCATTTAATATATTTCACATGGTAGTTTCTGTTGCTCTTCATACTTAAGTCCTCCCAAACTAGACCCACCTTGTCAAATATTTGGGTGTTATATTTATAGTTAACAAATGAATTCCTTGATAATTTACCTGACACATATGCTACTCTAAAATAATTTTTACTTTTAATAACTTCTCTAAACTGCTCACTTTCAGAGAATACACAATATCCTCATTTTTAGACAAGTAAAAGCCTGAGAGATCATTGTGTTAGAATAGGGTTTTGATATCAAGGTTCTAGATACAAAACATGGCACAAAGGAAGCATAAGAATGATAAAATTATCTTATAACCTTGTCTTCAGTACAGGCCTGCATATAGTAGTCCCACCTTATTCGTGGGGGATATGTTCCAAGACTCCCAGTGGATGTGCGAAACCACAGATAGTACTGAACCCTATATATAATGTGTTTTTCCTATACATACTGTTTTTCATGCACACACACATACATCCATGGTAGAGTTTAATTTCTAAATTAGGTACAGTAAGATTAATAACAATAGCTACTAATAAAATGAAGTATAACAATATGCTATAATAAAGTTATCTGAATGTGGTCTCAAAATACCTTGTACTCACTTTTGTGATGATGTGAGATGATAAAATCCCTATGTGATGAGATGAAGTAAGGTAAATGATGTAGACATTGTGATGTAGCATTAGGCTACGGTAGATCTGATGGTTCATTAGAAGAGGGATCATCTTCTGGACTGATTGACAGCAGATAACTGAAACCATGGAAAGCAAAACCAAGGACAAGGGAGACTACTGTAATTATTAGCCATGGAGAGATCTAAAGTGGTTGGAAACTACTTTTTCTGGCTAAGTGTACTTTTCATCTTGTTTCATTTCCTGTCTTAGTATAATAATCTTTTTATATGAAATTATACTGTTTGCATTTTTGTAATTTTAATTTATTCATACAAGGACTGTATAGTTTTACAATTTGTGATATCTGATGTTATTTCAAGTTACAAAATTTCCTTATACATGTAAGAACAACATTAAAATTAAGCTGAAAATATATCTCACATAGTAGATATCTAGTAAGTAATTAATATTGCATAATTCTGAGTTATTTCTCATGGGGGTTTTTTAAGGGAAGTTAGAATTTTTAGGATTCTTTTATCAACAAATCATCTTATAACTTCAGAACCTTCTCTGTACTTTCAAAGTTTTTACTTTTAGTAGTATTTTTTTTATTTAATTTCTCACGGTTGAAAAGATTAAATGTCTCCTGGAAATAGTAAAATGAATTTTTTAGATTAAATAATTCTTTTTAGACTATGCTTTTGGTTCTGTTACTTGCTCCTATAGAAAATAATATAAGCATCCCTTAAGAAATAACTTAGAATTGATATTCATTCAAGAATTCATATAAGAATTAGGAATAATGTGGAAAATCCGGTAATAGAAATTAAAATTTTCATTACATTACTTTGAGGATTCTAGACATGCAAATCTGCAGGTTATTTTCTATGATTTTGTCCTTATCTTTAAGGTCTTAGACACTAAAATTTCCATCAGCTCATTCTCATTCAGTAATGTTTTTATAGCTATTCATTCATTTAACAAGTCACTTTGTTCAAAGGCACTTGCCTCTATACATATACATGTCTCTTCAATGTCATCGAAATGCCATTTTATTCATATAACAGTTCAGCATGTGAAGAAGCTAAAGTTTCCCACTGGCTTAGAAGACCATGAAATGAAGCAGAGCAAAAGGTTGTAATGCAGTAGAATAAATTCATTATTTGTGAATATTATGCTAAAGAGCTATTTGGGTAGCGTGGACAATTTGCCAGAGGATTGACAGTATAAACAGAAGCTTAAACTGTTCCTATCCAAGAGACGTTAAGTGTGGTCATATTCAAATTAAAAATTTTCTGTGGTACTACAGGTTAGTTATGTCACCTTACGAAAGTTGCTATCTCTCTCCAGTCCTCCATTTAAAATTGTAAGAGACTGAATTTGGCTCTGTCTTGTCCCATATTTTAAAATCTGAACAAAGTCAGCCTCCAGTATACCCATTCTGCAAATAATTCTTTATATTGACATATTACAAAAGCAAAGGAAAAAAGTTAAATCTTGTAGGTTTGTGTGGAAAGTTTAATATCACCTTAGAATTTTGGGAAATTATGTTTAACTTTGCTGTTGTAGAAAAGGTGGTTAGATTTGTTTCTCCTAACCTTTGTCAAACTGACACCTTGACTGTGAGATACAGTAAAAATAAATAAATAAATAAATAAATAAAAGAAAAACATTCCCTCCTGGAACTTAGAGAAGGAGAAGCATTTGCTGTACTGTAAATGAAAAATAATAATAAAATTTTTAAAGTTTACCAGATGAAGCTTAAATTGATTTAATAGGACAATGTGGAGTACTAGATGATTTAGGTAACTGAAGTTTGCAATTACCCTAAACTTTTGTTTGAATATTTTCTAAAACATAAGAAGTTACACTATTTCAGTATATTGTCTTAATATTGTTAAATTTTATGAGTAAGGAATCATTATCAAGTCATATAAAATATTCTGTAATAATAGGTATAGAAGTTTTAAGAATTATCTTCAATGTGTTTTAAGCCATATATACCAGAGGGTATTTGATTACAAGTTTTTTTGTGAGGTATAGTACAAAAGACTAATTCAGACTAACTAAGGAGTTGATTTGAAGAATTTCAATTTCCTCTAGGCAAAATTTCACTTTATTTTCAAGCTGAACATTACTATATTGTATTCATGATTTGACAGCACACTTAAAGATGTACATTCTAAAGGATTTGAATTAAAAACTTTCCATTATAATCTGTTGCTTATAAACAAGGCCATGTACTTGTATATCTCTCCTACTATCAGAAATTGGATCAGAAGGGATTAGATTATAAGAATGGCCACTGGTTTTGATCATGGTTATGTATATGTGGTAGAGTAGGACAGTTTTATTAATACACAAATCTGTTTTTGGATAGTGTGAAAATCTGAGTTGGTTGTAATTTGAGGCCTCAAATTCTATGCATGAGAATAAATATAATTTTAAGTCATCAAAAATAGTTACTAGGGCGCCTGGGTGGCTCAGTGGGTTAGGGCCTCTGCCTTTGGCTCAGGTCATGATCCCAGGGTCCTGGGATTGAGCCCCACATTGGGTTCTCTGCTCCACAGGGAGCCTGCTTTCTCCTCTCTCTCTGCCTGCCTCTCTGCCTACTTGTGATCTCTGTCTATAAAATAAATAAAATCTTTTTTAAAAAAAGTTACTAAATGCAACTTTAAAATTTTTTAAAAGTTGAGGTGCCTAGCTGGTTGAGTCAGTACAGCATGCAAATCTTAATCTTGGAATCATGAGTTCAAGCCCCACATGTGGCACTGGGTTTACTTTAAATTTTTTTTTACTTTGCATTTTTTGAGTAATTTTTAAAGGCCTATTCAATGCCCACTGTAGTCCTAAAAAGATTGTCACTGTCAACAAAGAACTTACAGCCTAGAGGGAAATAATATATTAACATACAAGAAACAACTAGAAAATAGTGTAGTGTAAATTCTGTCATGCAGACGAAGTTCAGTAGAAGCTCAAAATGTGGACTTAGACTTCTTTCATCAAAGAAGACTTCTTAGGTGGGAGATGACCTGGCCTTAAAGAAAAGGTAGAAGTAATTCAGTGAAATGAAGAAATCAGAGACTTCAAGTATAAGAAACATGAGTCAGTGCATCATCAAGTAGGAAAGAATAACACATACTACATCAAAAACAGAGATTGGTATTGGGGAATAGATAGGGAAATGATTGCAACCATGTTTGAGATTCCTTTTTTGTTGAAGATTCTATTTATTTGACAGAGAGCACAAGTAGGCAGAGCGGCAGACAGAGGGAGAGGGAGAAGCAGGCTCTCCACTGAGCAGGGAGCCTGATGCGGAGCTCGATTCTAGGACCCCGGGATCATGACCCGAGCCAAAGGCAGATGCTTAACCAACTGAGCCACCCAGGTGCCCCTGAGAGTCTTTTCTTTTGCCTAAGGTGCCCTAATTTCTAATAGAAGACAAGAGTATTTGAATTCCCTGCAACCCTGTGAGCCAAAATGTGATGACTTGAAAGTGGGGGGACACAATTGGAAGGAAATCTAGAATTAAATTAGACAAGTGTACCCTAAATATTAGGGAGTCTATGGATTTTCACTCAGCAAATCAAGTGAGAAATCTTGAGAGGAAAGGATTTCATAGCCAATATTTCATTACCAGGGATATTTTTTGCTGTAGATAAGAGGAATATTAATGCTATGAATTAAGCTATGCTATGAATGACTGTGAATTAATAACAAAGTACTGTTAAGCCAAATAGAAATACTCCTTTTCCAAATTCCTCTCTAATTTGCAACTGAGCCTTAGCTCAGGTTGTTTATTCTTAAGAGTGTCATTTCTCTCATCTTCACCTGTCTAAATCTTCTCAGGCTACCTACTCTGTGCATTAAATTTTCCCAGTTCATTTTTCCTCCTCAGCTGGAAATGCCTTTTCTCTCTTTTGTGCTCATTCATATACCTGACTTAGAACAATTAATATATCGTACTTCATGGACATGGATTATCTTAACTCTGTAGTGTATACTCTGCAAAATTAACATAGTAGGTGCTTGATGAACAGCAGTTGGTTGCTGAAAATCAGCAATAATATCTTTACGATAAATTTATTCTGGAAAGGCTGAATATGGCTAGATAAATACAGAAATGCCTAGGCTCCTTCCTGGTAATGTAAAAAGTTCTTCATCTTTTACTATGTTTACAGAGCTCCTTTGATTCTGTGCTATCTACTATCACTCGTGCCTCAAGTCGTATTTATCTTAAAATGTTGTCTTTAAAATTTTTTTTAATCAAAGCCAAAACCTGTGGGTAGGTTTATGAACAGTTAGAAGGCCCCTGAAATTTCAGTATCCCTCTGGAGGGCCATTTGTAATCTAATTGATAATCTAAAGCTTGTCAATGAAGTATAGTATAACTGTTTTCTGTTGGCCTTTATTTGTATGTCTCTGAGGAGATGGGAGATGATAGAATGGAAAGTACTTAAATTAAAAAATACTTCTCAAGAAACACCATTACCATAATAATAAAAAAAAACAAATGTATTGAGCACCTGCTGCAATTCTTTGAAGTGTGTCTTTAAAGTAAATTATATCCTTCTGAATCCCTCTGCTTACTGGAACCACCTTATTGAGTGAAATAAGTTTTCTAATTTTCTTGGACAGTTGTGTAAAAGACTATCCACATCACACCAATGAAAGCTTTTTTTTTTTTTTTTTTTTTTTTTTTTTTTTTTTAAGCGCTACTACACCCATCATGGGGCTTGAACTCAGACCCTGAAATCAAGTCTCGTGTTCTACCAACTGAGTTAGCCAAGCGCACCCCAGAGAAAGCTTTTAGAAATCTAAGACTAGGGCGCCTGGTTGGCTCAGATGGCTAAGTGTCTGCCTTGAGCTTGGGTCATGATCCCAAGGTCCTGGGACTGATTCCTGCACTGGGTTCCCTGCTCAGGGGGAAGTCTGCTTCTCCCTCTCTCCCTGACTCTCCCCCGGCTTGTGTTCTGTCTCTTTTTCTCTCAAATGAATAAATAAAATATTTCTTTAAAAATCTAAGACAAAACTGTGACTCAAATATTAAGCATTTGTTTTCCGCTAGGACATTTAAATCGTATTTATAATGTGATAAGGATTTATTTTATATACCCTTAGATCTTTTATATAAAATCTGTATGACATTTATGTCTTTTTCAGAAACTATATGTAAATTACATTTTTTTTGAAAGATCTGTTGTTGCTATTGAGTTTGATTTAGCTTTGAGGGTGGTTGACTTGTTATATTTAACATTGAGCTGAAAGCCAGAATTTCAACCAGCAATTAAATAATGGTTTATATGGCAAAGCAATTTCCCCTCTATTGATTTGCTTTATGACCTGTTTTCTAGGCATGTATTTCGATACCACCACCGCCTCCCCTCCTAAGGTGAGAACTGACTATTCCATGTGTACATAGACCATGTGGAGAAAGGATTGAGACTGAAAACAGAAAACAGACATTGTCCGTATAGAGCAGAGTGCCTGACCACAGCTCACTCTAGCAAAGGGCAATAAATGCCACACCAGATGATCTCTCATCACAAAACTGTAAGTAAATTTGAGGAAGCACAGGGGAATTAGACCGTTTTCCCTACTGACTCAAAAACTGTCTTCATTTTATAATTTGTGGCCTGTCTGCCATAAATTAAGGTATACTGAACTGTTAAATAGTGGACTTTCCTAGTTTGTGAATAAGAATTTAAGGTAAAAGAAAGTGCAATATTCCCTGAAAAAGGAACTTGGAACCTTTGCCTTAAGACCTGAAATGAAGGTTATATGAATTTGGAGAACTGGGTTAAAACTATGTAAATAGGCCTTTGCCTAGAAAAAAAAACTAGAGAACTTCAGTCTTGATATAGCATAGAATAGGGAGACATTATGGCCTCTTCCAACAAAACAATGGAAGTTGACAAAGTAATGGAATTTTTGGAAATTAAATATAGCAGTACTATATAATATATAGGATTCTGAGATATAAACTCCGGAGGCAAAGAAACTGGGCATGTGTAACTGTTGTAGTAATCTAGGAGTAAAGAAAACCTGAACAGAATAATATCACTGAGAATGGGGATAAATAATAAATTTAAGATATTTTTTAAAAATTTGTAGAACATCATCATGAGTTGGATAAAAGGATGGTGTCAAAAAGTATGTTTTTGATACTGGAAGACAACAGCAGTATCACTGAAAGAGGACAGTTAAGAGAAGCTAGTGTGAGATAGATGTGTCCCATTTTGGTAATACTGAACTTAAGATGATATCCAGGCATTCCATTTGAAATACTTTAATTAAAGATCACTGAATATAAAAAAGGGGAATTCTATGTAAAAGTCGACCTTGAAAGGTACATTTATCAGTTATCCTCATAAAGCTGGTAAGAGTAGACCAGCTAACTGAAACTATTAAGGACAGTAAATCCCTTTCTTTTCTTTTTTCTTTTTCTTTTTTTTTTTAAAGATTTATTAGGGGCACCTGGGTAACTCTGTTGGTTAAGCATCTGCCTTTGGCTTAGGTCATGATCCCATGGTCCTGGGATCCAGCACCATATCCGGCCCCCTGAAGAGCAAGAAGCCTGTTTCTCCCTCTGCCTGCCCCTCCCCCTGCTTGTCCTCTCTCTTTCTCTCTATGACAAATAAATAAAATACTTTTTTAAAAAAAGATTTAGTAGCACACATGCGCTTGCAAGTGTGCAAGCAGGGGGAAGCGACAGAGAGAGAATCTCAAGATGACTCTCCACCAAGCATGAGCCCCGTTCAGGGCTTGATCTCAAAACACTGAGATCATGACCTGAGCTGAAATCAAAAGTCTAATACTCTACTGACTGAGCCACCCAGGCACCCCAATCCCTTTATTTTAAAAAAGAAATATGTAACACATAAATTTACATGAAGAAATTATTTCATTAGGTATATAATCTTAAGTAAACATTTCCAAAAATCAACTCTCTTTTTTCCTAAACTGTCATATCCCAAGCTTATGCCTGTAAGAAAATCCCTACACTTATATTAGTTATGAGAATTAATAACTAATGTGTGTTAATATTCTTGAACCTTACCTTCATGTCTATTAATAAAACAGAGATCTTTCCCAGTATTAGATTGAGGGAATGAAACTGAGAACTTAAAGTTCAAATAAGTATGTCAGTTAAAATTTTATAAAATTCACATGGCTTTAATTTCTCAAATGGAAAGACAGGTAATTGAATTGTGGGAAATGTGCTGGTCTCCAGTTTCAAGAGACAGTAAAGCACAAAGACCTGGCATTCTGGCTGAGGAGCTATAATAATAAACAGAAATTTGAAAACCAGGAAGACAAGTTTTCCAAATGTGCAGTTTTGGCATTTCAAAGGAGATATAAGAAATTCCAGAAGATGGCCAAAAATAGGTTTAGATAACTGAGATTCCTTATATGAATACTTGTTTTGATGGAGAAACACAGTCTAGTAGAAATGAAGTTTCTAAGAGGCTGTGACTTTCTTCTTCTCACCCTAAATCAGGTTTGCTTCTGAAAAAAGCTGTTAGCCAGTACAAATCCAACAGGGATTCAGTAAATTGTAGCCAGGAATTTAAAAGTGACCAAAGGGGAAAACATTTTAATTTTTCAAATATTTTGGGGCACCCGGGTGGCTCAGTGGTTTAAGCCTCTGCCTCAGCTCAGGTCACGATCCCAGGTTCCTAGGATCTAGCCCCGCATCGGGCTCTCTGCTCATTGGGGAGCCTGCTCCCCCCTCTCTCTCTCTGCCTGCCTCTCTGCCTACTTGTGATCTCTCTCTCTCTCTCTGTCAAATAAATAAATAAAATATTTTTTAAAAAAAGAAAGCAAATATTTTGCTTTTCTAGGAGCTAAACCGTATGTTGTAGGATTTCTACTTAGAGTATCAAAGTATCTTGTTCTGTTTACCTAGTTACTACTTGCTGTGAAAAACAGCCACCTTCATCAGACAGAAATTCCACATTATTCTACATCTTGAATTGATTTTTTAATATATATACCATTTTAATGATATGTAAGAAACCCTAAGATGTTAATCAGTAATATGTCTTCTGGATATATCAGCATCTTTTAGACCATTTCACCTCAACCTCTGAATCATTTGATTAATTCAAGTTCAATAAACCTAGGACTTCAAGTCAGGTTATATAGAACTGGGAACATTTTATTCTGTTTCTTTCCTAGTTACATCTGACTTACATGCCTGGTCTGATGACTTCTTTTTATGACTCCTAAATTGTGGAGGTAAGTCAAGATTTAATATCAATTATAGTCATATAACATTCATTCTGAACTTGTATTCCCTTAACATTTCTTTAATTACAAAGCATTCTTATAATATTGCATTTTTATTAGCAAATTATGTATGTTCCAATTTTGCCTGGACTGTTCTACTCTGATTAAATGTGTAATTTTGTGTAACTTTCAACTAGTTAGTATTCCTATATAAATCTGTATTTTCATTCATTTCTATTACCCAAGTAAACTTTTTTTTTTTTAAGATTTTATTTATTTGAGAGAGAGAGAGAGAGCACAAGCAAAAGTGGGGCAGAGGGAGAGGAAGAGGGAGAAACAGACTTCCCGCTGAGCAAGGAACCTAGTCATAGGGCTTGATCCCAGGACCCTGAGATCATGACCTGAGTTGAAGGCAGATACTTAATCTACTGAGCCACCCACACATCCTACCCAAATAAACTTTTAATAGAAAAATACTATGGGATTTTTTTCTGTAGTCTTTAGCTTGAATCAGTTCCTTCAGACTCTTTACATAAAGTGTCATCTGTCTTTGAATCTGCTATAATACTTGTTTTTCCAAGTGCCTATTCAGTGAGACTACAGTGTTCCAAATTTTTCAGTTCAGCTGAGACCATTAAATGTCCAGCATTGTGGGGGAGTATAAAGATCAGTATAAAGCACAATCCCAGGCCTCATCTTAAAAGAATTCGTGGAAGCTCAGACATTGCAGCCAGACTTCTTGGGGGTGTCTTACTACAAGGAGAGTAAGCAAACCTCTCCTGTTTGGCTTCCAACTTGGGAACCCAAAGAAATTCAGATTCTTGCTGGAGTGTGAATAGTGGAGAATAATATGAAATAGAAACACTTGGTTTGGGGTATGTTTTACTCAACTGTTAAGAATAAAAAGCCACTTTTTAAAATAATGATCTCTGGGGGACCTGGGTGACTCAGTCAGTTAAGTGTCTGCCTTGGGCTCAGGTCCTGATCTCAGGGTCCTGGGATCCAGCCTCACCAGGCTCCCTGCTCAGGAAGCCTGTTTCTCCCTTTCCTTCTGCTGCTCCCCCTGCTTATGCTCTCTCTCACTCACTCTCTCTCTCTCAAATAAGTAAATAAAATCTTAAAAAAATAATAATATAATGATTTCTGGATTTGAGGTGTTGGTATGAAATGTGAAGGTACAGAATACTGCCTACCTAAAATTTCTGTGTAATGAGACAAATCTTAGGCACATTTTAGTTTGGGGAGCGAAATCCTATTTATTTTGCTTCATGTTGTTGCTCTTTTACTCTGTGCCATGCTTAATACTTATTTCCCATTTACCATGTAAGGTGTTAACTTTCTTTCCATTAAAAGATTTTTGTGGTTGGATCTATCTCATAGTTTAGGTAAATATTAAGACATTTCCTAAGCTTAATATTTATGACATAATGAGTTTTTTGGTGAAATTTTTACATAAATTTTCACCTCTAATAGGTCTGATAGAAGGCCTAATAATTCTTGAAGTGTAGTTCTGTGGCAAAGCTAGTGAGTAATTATGGCTTTTACTAGGTCATTGGTAGTCCAGAAGTCTTAAGTATTTTTAGTAATGTATTCTCATGTCAACTCTATTTCTTGAACTTTGTTTGAAACACTAAGTTTGATATCACATTTCTCTTTCATGGGTTCTTTGGCTCCAGGAAGGTGATAAAATTTCCTAAATTTATTTTTTAAAACATTCTCCCATAGTAGCTCTTCTGCATTGCTAAACTTGCTGGTAAGGAGTCAACTCCCCCAGCACAGAGGAGAAATAAAGTAGAATATGGGAGGTTTAGAGTGCTCTAAGCAAGTCTTTCATTATCTCAGCAATGTTTCTGGTGATAACCATTTCTATTATTTGTGATAGAGAACCAATACAGAAACTTACAAAGTTGGGACGCCTGGGTGGCTCAGTTGGTTGGACGACTGCCTTCGGCTCAGGTCATGATCCCGGAGTCCCGGGATCGAGTCCCGCATCGGGCTCCCAGCTCCATGGGGAGTCTGCTTCTCCCTCTGACCTTCTCCTCGCTCATGCTCTCTCTCACTGTCTCTCTCTCAAATAAATAAATAAAATTTAAAAAAAAAAAAAAAAAAAAAAAAAAAAAAAAAGAAACTTACAAAGCAAAACTGAAGTTTGTCAGTTGTAAGCAGTATAGAAGATAAATTTGAAATATCTTATGATTCCCTAAAACATGTATTATTGCTCTAGCTGCTTTCCTTTGACCATTTTATGTCATTTCAGGCTCCTGATTTCAGATATATTTTGGAAGCACCCCAAATTAATTCCAACTTTACCATAACCTAAGAACTCCTTGTAATTGTGATTTGTATATTAAATTCAAGAGTAAATTTCAACATTAGATCTCCTTTTAAGAAAATCTTTTTAGGGACATCTTCCAATCACTTATAAGGTAAAATTATTGAGGTTCAAGAATAAGCTATTTAGGGGCGCCTGGGTATCTCAGTGGGTTAAAGCCTCTGCCTTTGGCTCAGGTCATGGTCCCAGGGTTCTGGGATTGAGCCCCGCATCAGGCTCTCTGCTCAGTGGGGAGCCTGCTTCCTCCTCGCTCTCTGCCTGCCTCTCTGCCTACTTGTGATCTCTTGTCTGTCAAATAAATAAATAAAATCTTAAAAAAAAAAAATAAGCTATTTAGTGCCTTATTCAAAATAAAGCCATGGATGATGGAGAGAAACTAAAATAAACATAACAGAAGTAGGAGAATAGGGTAGACCCAACTACTAATGGTCCTGTTAAGGACTGACAGAACTTACTGTATCATTGTGATAATTCATGTTTATATATGAGATGGATTGATAGGTATGTATGATTTGATAGGTTTTCAGCATCATTTGCCCAAGACAAGCTTCTGCCATTATTTTCTTATAATTTAAATTAACACTGACAAGTCAGTTCAGTCAAGAAGTTAAGTGGTATCTGTATGAAAATGTTGAAGTTTTTTTTCTTTTCTAAAGCAGGCAAGAGTTTTTAATTTGCCTGTGGTGCATCTAATATATCCCTGTTTTCTTCATACTGTATTTGCCTGCCTCCCTTTCTAAAATGAGACTCTATTTTTTGCATATCTTGATATCCCAGTGACAGTGTCCCATTCTATTTTAGAGTAAACACAAAAGGCTTACTGAGATGATCTTGACAGATGTGTCTCCAGATGCGATAATCTCTAAAATATTTATCAAAATAAGAAACTCAATCTACTCTTTTCCTAATGAATAATATATTTTCCTACGCTTTTCCTAATGAATAATATATTTTTTTTAAATGGAAATAGTCTATCTCCTAAAAACCTCTGCATTGAATTCATAACTTTTTAGAAGTTGTTGATAATGCTTGTTATTCTTAATAATAATGTTTGTTATTCTGATTAAACCCATTGTCAATGTTATGAATTGTTTTTGTGAAAAAACTCTAGAAGGGAAGGCATTGTTTTGTTCCCTGTAGTATCTCCAATGCCTAAAATAGTATCTGGCACACAGAAGGTGTCAGTAAATATTTACTGAATGAATGAATGAATGTCATATATATTGTGTCTCTATAGGTAGTATGTTTCTACTAGCATATTAAAAAGAATATTTTATTTCTCAACTCAGAGTAGTTCTCTGCGAATGTGAATGACTGAGAACATATTAACAGTGATTTTTAAAAAGATATTTATTTGAGAGAAAGAGTGTGAGAAAGAGCATGAGCAGGGGGAGCGGCAGGCAGAGAAGCAAGCAGATGCTTAACCAACTGAGCCGCCTAGGCATCCCCTAACAGTAGTTTAAACATTTCCTGTCTTATTATTTGCCAACCTTTTAAAATAATTTTTGTTTCAGTATTTTAAAACCAGTTATCAGTTTTTTAATGCTCTTATTAGCAAAGCTCTATACAGAATTAAACAGTGTTGTATATATAAACTTGCCAACTGCATCCAACTAGTTAAGTCACAAAATGTCAGAAACTTAACAGAATAAAAATATTGTGCCCTAGAATATGGTGCTAGCAAGGAAACCAAACACATCATCCCCAAAATTAAGATGACACAGTAAAACAACTAAATTGACTTTTTTGCTAAAAAGTGGGGATAGGTGCGACCAAAAACAAAATACTTATTCAAGGGGCTTTTTCTCTTATTTGGGTCATTATTTTCAACTGCTAACCTTGATGTTACTAATCTTGAAGTAATTTTCACTTCTACATTATATAACCTGTTGAGATACTGTTAGGAAATTATAAAAGTATTTCTTCTCTACAATCTAGAACACAAATCTATAATTGGTAGAAATTTCAGAAATGCAAATTCTTTACTAGGGGGAGGGTTTTCACAGGAAAGGTAGATAAACATTTGTATCAGTATAAGATAATGGGCCATTCTATGCCATTATAGCCCCCCTAAAATTCCTTTCTCCACACACACATACATGTTTCAGGTGTATCTTCTTCCTTTCTTTTTTTTTTAAATAGATAATACATCTTCATGATCTGTTTAAAGTAGGTCTTCATTCCATACCTAAACCCCACTAACCCTGTTCCCTTCTACATAGGTGTCCCATATCTTTGCTGAAAATTCTATACGTGTATAAGAAAATGAGAATGTTTCCACAAATGGAAACTACACACACACACACACACACACACACACGCATATATAATGGAAATATATTTTCCCCTTTATACATCATTCTGCACCTTGCATTTTTTTCCACTTACAGATAGATACTTGACAATCTTTACTTAGTTTGTAACCTGTTGCCCTATTCTTTTTAAGGCTACATAGTATTTCATTGTGTGGATCATAATTTACCCATTCCCATTAATGAACTGAGTTTATTTCTTATCTTTTGCTATTATGACGATGTACTTTCTCTCTTGAATATGAGCTCTTTGAGGATAAGAATTTTTGTCTTACTCATTTAATCCTGAAAACCTACTATGATGTCTAACAAATGTTTAACATCATCTTTGAACGAATTAATTGTACTTTTTAAAAAGGTACTCAACTGCTTCCATGCAGGTTTTTAAGCTTGCTGTGTGTTTGGTGCTCTTTGAGTTAATGTTTCCTTTTCTAGATGTTTATCCTAGGGTTCAAAATGACATATATATATGAAGAATTCCTACAAGAGGAATCACTAAGTCATGGTATATGGATATTTTAAATGTTAGGAGAGGTTATTCAGAAGCTTTTCACCAAATGTAGGTGCTAATTAGTAACAGTTTATTCCTCTCACCAAATGTTTAATAGTGCTTTACACACAGTAGTGTTAAAACTATTGAGTTGACTGAGCTCACATTCAAGTGAAAAAAGTTTGTTTTTATGATGTCATGTAAGTCTGTACAGAGGAAAGGTCTGATTAATATGCCTGGGAAAGAGGAAAACAAGGCCTCAGAGAAGAGGTATAATTGAAAGTAGGCCACCAGAGTTCATTTTTTCTTTCCTTTTTCTCTTTTCTTTTTTTTTTTTTTAAGATTTTTATTTATTTATTTGTCAGAGAGAGAGCATGCACACACAAGCAGGCAGAGTGGCAGGGAGAGGCAGAGAGAGAAGCAGGCTCCCTGCTGAACAAGGAGCCCAATGCGGGGCTTGATCCGAGGATCCTGGATCCTGCTGAGCTGAAGGCAGCAGCCTAACCCGCTGAGCCACCCAGGCAACCCCAGTCTTCATCTTCATCATCATCATCATCACTGTCACTAACAGTTACTTAGTGTCTACCATGTGCCAGACAGTGTGCTGAGTACTTTGCATTATCTCCTTTTATTTTCATATATCCTATAAGAAGATACATTATCCCCATTTTGATAGATGAAGAAGTTGAAGCAGAGAGAGCTTAAATAATTTGCCCAAGTAATATAGGAAGTAACTGATTAAGTTGAGATTTGAAATCAAGCAGTCTGATTCCAGAACCCACTCTTGAGAGCTTATTTTCATGAAGAAAAGAAAGGGAAAGGGGCATTGAAGGTGGAAGGAACATGTGCCAAAGCACCAAGTGGACAGTGTTATTTAGAGGGCAGCAAGCAGTTAGTGTGGCATAAGCACTGTTGAGGTATAGTTGCCCGAGATGGCATACTAGGAGATAAGACCAAGAAGTAAGGATGAGTATGTATATGACTAACACACATGCCATAAATATGGAATTTCCAAACAAGAAAATGGCAATTTCTCTTTACTCTAAAAAAGAACAGAGAACTTCATTTCTTTTTCTGAGATTGCTCTGACGTGATGGTAATCTCTGATTTCAGTGTTTTGTTCATGGTGAGAGCTTCAGGCCTTTTTATCCTTTCGAAGCTATAGCATTCACTTTTGTCTTCAGAAGATAATGTTCTAGTGCTGACTAGGTGGAAGCCTTCCATTAATAAAGTGTCGATTAGTAAGCCGAGGACATTAGTTCCGTTGGCCAATTTTCGGTTATCTGGTTTTATAGAAACATACCTAGGACACACAACAGATGTTTGATTATAAAGCATCCCTTAGTAACTAGCAAAATTAAACATACCAATTTGATTTAAAACCTCAAATAAAGTTATTATACCATTTTTGATCAGTTTTTTTGAGACTTCCTTTATAAATCCAAATTAGTAATTACAGGGTACTGAAAATAGAGACCTTCGTGTGATCTCCAAAATCACTTAAATCCACATTTAGGAATATAACCAATACTGATGAATTTTCATTGAGAAATTACTTTCTGGAGCAATTTGTCCAAACAAATTAGCTTAATTTTTTAATATAATTTATTTCTAATTTCATTTCAATTTACTTAATGTTATTTTAATCATCTTAATTAAATGAATTGATTCAATCATTTTAATGAATATTTTAATACATTTAGTTTCCCCCTAGATCTAATTCTACCCATTATAAACACTGACATTACAGAATTTTACTTTTGTAACTTATTTCTATCAAATGCATTTTTTCAGGTACAATTTTGCAGATAAAAATGTCTATTTTATTGTCAATTTTTACTCAGTAACTATCCATTGTTAAAGAGTAAAGCACAGGGTCAAAAGGCCTCAGGAGTCAAAAATGACAAAATTTTATATTTCCTAGGAAATTCTATAGAACCAATATGCACAGTTCAAGAAAAAAACCAACCTGAACTTTTCAGATTGGCTGTATGTTAGTTTTAATAATGTCAGCATAACATGTCCACATTGATATAGCTGTATTACCCTTTTAAATATTATCAAGGTTATTTTTTTTAATAATTTTTTATTTTTTATAAACATATATTTTTATCCCCCAGGGTACAGGTTTGTGAATCACCAGGTTTACACATATTTTTATGTCTTTGAGTCCTCTCAGCATTTGTTTATTTGATTTCGAGGGGCACCTGGGTGGATCAGTGGGTTAAGCCTTTGCTTTCGGCTCAGGGCATGATCTCAGGGTCCTGGGATTGAGCCCCGAGGCAGGCTCTCTGCTCACCAGGGAGCCTGCTTCCCCCTCTCTTTCTGCCTACTTCTCTGCCTTGTGATCTCTCTCTCTCTCTCTCTCTCTGTCAAATAAACAAATAAAATCTTTTAAAAAACAACAACAACAACAAAACACTCTGAGATAAATTAAGTTCTCTTAATTTTTCTTCACAATCAACCTATTAATTTAACTAGCTCCCTTTTCCCAAAGTGACATTTCAACCTTTCTTGGGAGGGCAGGAAATTATTAAGTGTACTAACTGAAGAATTGTCATATTGCCCAGTGTTCTTCAGTTGGTAAGTAGAACAAAGGAGTGTGTTGTGGGAGAGGCAAACATTGATAGTTCCTGATGATAACTGCTAAAGTCAAGAAAATATCCTAAACTATGTGTACCTTTTCTCCCCCACAAAAAAAAAAAAAAAAATTTTTTTTTAAGTAGTATCAGTAAAGACCATATGCAGACTACTTTTTTTCCTCCTGAAAATTAAAGCCAGCTTTCAGTTACTAAAGCAATGGTGGGACAGTTACTAAAACATTAAGACATTTTTAAGAAGAAAAAAAAGTATCCCTGACAGCAGAGTAGAAATCAGCCTTAGTGTTCAGCCAAGAACAACAGGGGGAGAAAGTGAATAATTGACTCAGGAGCTACATACTGACAGCCTATCCCAATATTTTGAGTTGTCTCAGAGTGCCAAAGATGTAATGGACACCAAATTTGCTATGGGATATATCTGCCATAATGGTGTTTAAAAGTAAAGTGAGACGGAGGAAAATCAGTAGCCAAATGATAAGGACTAAAAGAACAAATATATGTAGAGTGTAAGGAAATCAAGAGAAACTACTGAGACTTTCCTATAAGCCAGCCACTAAAAAATCTTCTGGGGGAAAAAAAGGCATTGTCTCAGTCCTAAGCCAAATTCACTAACAAAGGAACATAATCTATAAAATTATTTCCTCTTAAAACTTGAATGACCATGGTTCCAATCTTCCCTGGACAGTCTTGGTTTATTCCTATTGTCCTACATAGTAACAATACCCTCTTTCCCTCTGAAAAATAGCCCAATAATTATCTGATCATTCTACCCAACTCTATTTATTACCTCCAAAACATTTGAGTAATAATTTTTTCCAAGAAAAGTTTCAACCTTGAGAAACTTGCAGTTTTGAGGGGAAACATCAGGAACTGGTATTAGAAGAGAGATACTTCAAAGTACAAAATACCTGACTCCAGTTTGGTTATCAGTAGCGCTGTCAGAGCCACATTGGAAAACCAGGTCATGGTGAGAAGGTCTTTGTGGAGGCAGTGGAAGTAAGGTCATCTGAGGAGGGAAGGAGTTACTACTCCAGGTCAGTGCTGAAGGTTGCTCTATAAACATTGTAATCCTCCCAGTTAGCATCTCAATTGTTTTGCTGCAAGAGCCAAACACTCTGAAAAATGCTTGAGTGTTTTGGCTTAGGAAATGCACCTCCACAAGAGCAGGTCTTGGCTGTAGCAGGTGTTCTTGGTTTAAGAGATCAACCAGAGGATCCAGTTCATAGAAAAGAGCCTCTCTCTGAAGCCTAAGATGGTCTGAAAAGTCGGTGGGTAATAAGAGCTGGTGAGTTCTCAAAAAATCCAAGATGAAACTAAATAGAACACCATCTCTGTCCACAAAAATCTGGCCACCAATCATCTTAAATTCTTGGTCTCTGCCATCTATCATTCGTGTCAACCGAGAAGCAGGAAACTGCTTTATGGTAGAAAACTTTGTTGTGAATATCTTCCCTCCCACATTCAAAGTGACCAGTTCCTGACTACTCATCCTTTTCTTGCTTCAAACTAGAGGTTACAGACTTAGGAACTTGCAAATCAACCTCTAGCCATAGCTAGTTATATATGATTAAGAAATGAATGGGTGGGGAAAATAACAAAAGAGAACTAGAATCCCATATAACTAAAGCAAATATTGTATCCATAGCTGTGTTTGCAAATTTGAGTTGCTTGGGAACTTGCAGTATACAAAATGAAAAAGCAACAGATGAGGAACTGGATTGTTTAAAAAAAACGGCTAATATTTCTAAGGATAGATGTCAACTAGATCCCTTTCCTGTATCCCATTTAAAAAAAAAATATATCCATGGGGGCACCTGAGTGGCTCAGTGGGTTGAAGCTTCCGCCTTCAGCTCAGGTCCTAATCAGGGTCCTGGGATCAAGCCCCGCATCAGGCTCTCTGCTAGGCAGGGAGCCTGCTTCCTCCTCTCCCTTGCCTGCCTTTCTGCCTACTTGTGATCTGTCAAATAAATAAAATCTTAAAAAAAAAAATTATCCATGAAAACCTATTGTAAATCTCTATTTTTAAAAAAAGTACTGGGTGGGACGCCTGCGTGGCTCAGTTGGTTGAGCAGCTGCCTTCGGCTGGGGTCATGATCCCAGCGTCCTGGGATCGAGTCCCACATCAGGCTCCTTGCTCCGCAGGGAGCCTGCTTCTCCCTCTGACTCTGCCTGCCACTCTGTCTGCCTGTGCTCGCTCTCTCTGACAAATAAATAAATAAAATCTTTTAAAAAAAGTACTGGGAGGGATGCCTGGGTGGCTCAGTGGGTTAAATGTCTGCCTTCAGCTCAGGTCACAATCCAGGGGTCCTGGGATGGAGCCCCACATTGGGCTTCCTGCTCAGTGGGAAGTCTCCTCCTCCTTCTCCCTCTGCCCCTTCCCCTGCTCATGCTTTCTCTCTTGCTCCCTCTCTAATAATCTTTTAAAAAAGATTTAAAGATTTTAAAAACCTTCAAAAAAAAATGCTGAGCAGAAAAGCATTCCCCTTTCCCCAGATCTCTTATCTATAAGTTGTCATGGCAGAAGATTTGCAGAGAAATATTATTGTAATTTATAAACCCTTTAGCAATTTAGTGGCTAAATCATTATCAGTTACGGATGAGACAGCCATTACCTCAACTAGCAGCTTAATTTGACTTACTCCCATTGCTGGATTCTTTTTTTTTTTTTTTTTTTTTAAGATTTTGTTTATTTACTTGACAGAAATCACAAGTAGGCAGAGAGGCAGAGAGAGAGGGGGAAGCAGGCTCCCCGCTGAGCAGAAAGCCCGATGTGGGGCTCCATCCCAGGACCCTGAGATCATGACCTGAACCGAAGGCAGAGGCTTTAACCCACTGAGCCACCCAGGTGCCCCCCACTGGTGGATTCTTTTGTACTTTAAATTTAGTTGCTTCCTCTCAAACAAATTAAAGAACAGGGTGACACTCTTGGCTTTCTAAGGAATATCTTGTTCCATGACAGAAATAGGGGACTAGAGAGCAGTTCTAAGATAAGATCACTTCTTGTTTTCATCTGGATTCTAAGCAAGATGAGTACATGAAGTATTTTTAATCTATGCGAGGTAGGAGGCACCTGGGTGGCTCAGTCCATTAAGCATCAGCCTTCAGCTCAAATCATGTGGGATTGAGCCCTACATCAGGCTTCCTACTTAGCAGTCTCCTTCTCCCTCTGCCTCTCCTCCTTGCTCTTGCTCTATCGCTCTCAAATAAATTTACAAATAAACAAACAAAAAAACTGGGAGGTAGTACATCTTTATCTCATGTGAACATTAGGGTTTTAATGCCCCCCCAGTAGTGTATGTATGTATGTATTGCTATCTTTTTATTTTTATTTAAATCCTAGTTAGTTAACAAATATGTTTTTAGCTGATTACTTTGTACCTTATAATAGCTGAAAGATTGTTCCATCTATTGTCAAATTAATCTTACTTCTCTTTGAAAAGATGTTAAACGATGGATTGGTTTGGTTGTACAGTTGCCATGATACTTTGGAATGGCATAACACTTAGCTGCCAGTAAAAAGACTTTCCCATTTCCTGTTCTTGCCATGTGTTAAGCTTTTTTTTTTTTTTTTTTTACCTACACCTTTGCTTGCACAGCCACCTAACATTTCCTTTGAATTCCTTTGGTGATTCACAAAACCAAAGGAGGAAAAAGGCAAGCGGAAATCTCCACCCTCCTAAAAATGTAAACTTAATAGAAGAAAAATGCCACTTTTTGTTCACCTTAAATTTACATTTTAACAAAAAAGTAAAATTTAGAAATTCAAATCTAGAAAAATCTGAAGTCCAATTCACCCATATCTTCTTTCCTTTTTAAAAAGAATGTCCCGTCTCCAAAAAAGTTACTTTACAAGAATAGTCTTTATTACATGCTTAAATGAACAATCAGTTACACTACCTCATTTACACAATATTAGATCATGTTGTGCTTTCACTTCTTTTCCATAGCATAAACACAACCAATACTGGGGGTAGGAGGCGTATTACAAAAGCACTATTTAAAAAGGGAAGAAGTTTCGGGACTTACTATTAAATCTCACATTTATCTTTATGCTACATGAACAACATGTAGAAGACATTATTTTTGAAACGAATACTTTTGCAGGAAAATACCTGACTGAAATCTTGACCAAATATTAACTACCACTCAGCTCTTTAACAAATTTCTAATAAAAGACAGAGAACTATACACTTGCAACAGATTTTATAATAGTTTATATTTGCACACAAATTCTGCTACATTGTTCAGCACCACCAAAGTAAAATTCTTAAATCTTTCACTGAAAATGAAAAACCCATCCATCACCTGTTCCCAGTAAAACATTGATTCTTCTACAAAATCAGCTGATTTAGTCAGATAGGAACTGAAGTTTGAGAGATGGTCTTTCCAACTTGTGAATTCATCAAATAAAGACCCTTCTAGGAATATAGTGGGACCAAAGAAAATAAGAAGGCTAAGCAGAATGACTACCACAAATAACTGATAAAAGCTCCAGGGAATCTTGCTAATGAATGTACCAGTGTCTTGAGGCAAAGAAAGTTTATCCACATCTACTAATTTTATGTCTTCCCACTGACTGGTATCAAAGTTCTTCATTAAAGGGCTTGTGGGCAAATTAGAAGGAGGTAAAGGAGTTTCCTTGATTACTTTTATTTTCTCTCTGAACTCCTGCATTTGTTGCAGAAATATGATGGGTTCTGACACATCTTTGAAAGCCTCAGCAATGTTAAAGGCCATTCGTTGTTCCTGCAAGATGGTGTTGAGTTTGTTGATCTCTGGGTCATAGGCTTGCATAACTGCAAGTTTCATGGTCTCAAAGTCAGACAGGATTTCATTCTTTTTTTGGTCTAATGTATGTTGTAACTTCTCAAAAAACTCCTTTACTTTATCTGAATCTTTAGTCAGTAACTGTAGAGATTTCCTTTTGCTAGTTTCCAGGGTATCCAAGCGAGAAAGAGCATCTCCTCGACGCCAGGTCTCAAAGCTCTGGAAGAGGGACTCAAAGGCATCTCTTTCCTGAGCATAGGCATCTTCAATAGAACAGAAGACATGCTTGGTGTGGTCACCACGAGTAGCACAGATCCCACAAATAAGCTGCATATCAGTCAGGCAGAAAATGTTGAGAGGCTGCCCTAAGTGTCCTTTGCACACTGGCATTTTGGGAGAGATCTTGATCTTGTTATACTTCTCCACAATACCCTTCAGGGAGTAATTAACCTGAAGGCTATTAACTCCAGTAGCTGAAGTTTCCTTACGGCATGTAGGGCACTTGAATGGAGAGGATCTCCACAGGGAATTCCGCACAGTCCCCTCTAAGATCCCTTCTAAGCATTTTTTGCAAAAGTTGTGTGAGCAGGGCAAAACTCGAGGATCATCAAACAGACTGCAACAAATTGGGCATGTGAGATCTTCTTCAAGCAGCTCCATCACATCCTACCACAGAGAAAGAAATATTTTACTCCAGTAATCCCCTCCACTCAGACTATGTAATAATCAGAAGAAACTATCTTCAGAAGCATTAAAAAATGATCTCTCACAGAAATAACCAGGCAAACAAAGGAAATGAGTGAGAAATTTGGGAAGGGAATGCACACCAAAGCAGATTTAATCTGCTGGGACTAGAACACACTCCTTATTAGCAGGACTCCCTGTACACAAGGCCTTTGTGTGGGCTTTCCAACAACAGTCTTTGGCTGAGATAGGGTTAGGTCTAGGACAACTGCAAGTTAAGCCAGCAGGACCCAATTGATTGTTTTAAAACAGAAAGCTGACTACTAGCTGTCAGAAACAAAGCTACTCAGTGTCTGAATAGAATGAGCTCTTTAATCTGGGCCCACAATTATAAAATGGTATGCTATTTAAAAGAAAGAAGCACAGAAATATAAATTCAAGCATGCATCTCGTGCAGGCTTTTATTAAAATTTGGCAAATTTTTCTATTTCAGAGGCAAGATTATAATTACTCAAATTGTAAGTAAAAACATGAGAGTTGCAATTCATCCTTCAGAGAATTAAATGACGTTTTCTTTTATACCACAACTGTCTAATGTGCATCAATTCTCAAAATGTGAGCAGAAATCTGGTGTTCCTAAGACTCTGTTCAAGTCATTTGTGAAGGTCAATACTTTTTTCACAATAATACTGAGATGATATTTGCTTTTGGCACCGTGTTGACAATTGTACTATAAAAGTAATGGTGAGTAGACACTGCTGGAGGCTTAGTGGAAATCAAACAAGGCAAAAGGCAGTACCAAACTGTACTACCAGTTATTGTACTCTTCATTACCACACACCCATGGTATGGGTGGGAGTAGCCAGCTTTATTTAAGAATCATCTTTATGAAGCACCAAAATTACTCATTTTATTAAATCCTGATTAGTGTCTACATACCTTTTCAATATTTTCAGTGACAAAAAAGGAAGTAAACAAAGCATTTCTACTCTACCCAACAGATATTGTCTGGAGAAAAAGCACTTTCATGATTGAGTCACAATCTGAACCAGCTGTTTTTTTTTTATGGAACACAATTTTATTTGAAAAATAAGTGACATACAGGCTATTTAGACTTAGGTAAAGCAGACATCTACTCAGAAATGAACAAAATAAGCCCTTCACTTCAAGGGAAACATGGTATTTCTGGCCAATGATAAAAGTTAAGTTTTTGAATGAAAGTTAGAATTTTGGAAAACATTTTGCCACGAAAGGGCTTACTTCCCATTAATTATTTTCTAATGAAATAAGTGGTAAATTTAACAAGTGTGGGCTTTTACTCTTTTAGGGGGCCATTACTGTATAATAAAATGTTAACATTTGGAGATCTGCATTACACAATTAACTAATTAGTTCAGATCATCAACGCATGTTACAAATCATAAAAATCAGGCAAAAGATCAAAAGACCAACACCTTCAATAATATGATTTCAGATTCATATTGCAACTTTTTAAGAAATTACCACTTTTGAGTCTTGGTATAGTATCAAAGAAGATCCACAATTATCAGAAAGGGCTATTAAAATATTCTTCCCTTTACCAACACCAATATTTGACCTTATACTATCTGTGTAAGGCCAAATATGATCTTTGTATATTTCAACCAAAATAACTTATTTTAACAGGTGTAATGCAGGGACAGATAAAAGACTCGTTATAATCTATTAATAACAATTCATTAAAGAGATCCATAAATATGTAAAGCAATGCCACTCTTCTCACAACTTTTGAAAATGTTATTTTTCACAAATTATGTTACATGTAATAGGTTTATCTATATCTATCTATCTATATATATGGATTCTCAGTTTTTAAAGAGTATAGTCATCCAGAGACAAAAAAATATTTGAGATTCCTGATCTAGATACCACTTTTCAGCTCATTTATTGTTTTTAAATGTACATATTAAAACTTCTATCTTTAAAGTTTTAAATCCAAATATAGTGCTATATCCTCATTCAGCTTACTAAGGGACAAAATTATGTCACATTACCACCAAACTAATAAATAAAAGAGGATCTAATAATCTACAGATCATCTTATAATGAAAAATAAGTAAATAAATTTTAGCAGTAATTTTAAGTCACAATCAGAGCTATAATCTAGAAGATAAATTGTATTTAAAAGATTAGTTGAGTTTGGGCACCTGGGTGGCTCAGTGGGTTAAAGCCTCTGCCTTCAGCTCAGGTCATGATCTCAGGGTCCTGGGATCGAGCCCTGCATCGGGCTCTCTGCTCAGCAGGGAGCCTGCTTCCCTTCCTCTCTCTCTCTGCCTGCCTCTCTGCCTACTTGTGATCTCTGTCAAATAAATAAATAAATAAATAAATAATCTTAAAAAAAAAAAAAAAAATTAGCTGAGTTTGCAAGGATAATTAATTTAGGGCTTTACATTAAGTTTTGAGAGACAGATGTATAATAAATTGTAATAAAATTATATGCAGAATTAAAACAAAGAATATTCTGTCAAATTTATTTTATTTTTTTTTTTTTTTAAGATTTTATTTATTTATTTGACAGAGAGAAATCACAGTAGATGGAGAGGCAGGCAGAGAGAGAGAGAGGAGGAAGCAGGCTCCCTGCCGAGCAGAGAGCCCGATGCGGGACTCGATCCCAGGATCCTGAGATCATGACCTGAGCCGAAGGCAGCGGCTTAACCCACTGAGCCACCCAGGCGCCCCTATTCTGTCAAATTTAATGTCAAAAGGCAAAAATATGTGATGAGCTTATTTTTCAGAACAATCTTTTGTGACATAAGAAATCATAAGACCTTTTAAAAGCATTGGGAGGAGAATGGCTATACAGACTGGATGGAGTTAGTGTTCTAAGAGAAGTTATCAAGCAGTTATAAAACATTCTGCCTCTGGGGATGCCTGGGCGGGTCTGTTAGTTAAGTGTCTTCCTTCAGCTCAGGTCATGATCCTAGGGTCTTGGAATTGAACCCTGTATCAAGCCCCACATCAGGCTCCCGGCTCAGTAGAGTCTGCCTCTCCTTCTCCCTCTGCTGCTGCCCGTGCTTGTGCTTGCTCGCTCTCTGTCAAATAAACAAAAATTTTAAAATTCTGACTCTAGAACAGAGAAAGAAAACATTTGCTGATCCTGCTACCTTAGTTGTTTTCTATTTTTATCATCTCCACTGTTATCTTCTTTCACCTAAGAATTCCATGCTAAAACTAGAGAGTTTGGAGAAGGAAGTAGAAACAGGAAAGTAACAGAGGGCTAAAGTAAACTCATTTACTCATTCTTGCAAAGTTAATATTCCCATAGAATTTTATACAATCATATTAATAAATAAGAGGAAAAATAAAGAATACCAAGTGGTTGGGATGCAGTGGGGAAAAAATGGGCACCCAAGGCAAACAGAAACTTTGAGGAAAACTAAAAAAGATACTGCAATAGGGGCCAGAAAGAATTTCAAGGCAATCAAGTATGAAAAATAAACAGGAAAATGTCATACATAGAAAAATGTATTAGTAAACAGTCATCCCAAAGCCATAATCACCTTATAGCTCTGAAAATTAATCAGAGGAAAAGAGCAAAAAAACCACTTAGAAAGCCCCTTTCTAAAAATCTGCATCAAGGGCCACCTGGGTGGTTCAGTTGCTTAAGCAACTGACCCTTGATTTCTGCTCAGATCATGATCTCAAGAGTCCTGAGATCAAGACCCCCATGAGGATCCTTGCTCAGTAGGAAGTCTTTTTGTCTCCCTCTTCCTCTGCTCCTCTGCCCCTCCTCTAGCATTCTTTCACTCTCAAATCTTTTTATTTTATTTTTGACAGAGACAGACAGTGAGAGAGGGAATACAAACAGGGGAAGCAGGAGAGGGAGAGGCATGCTTCCCTCGGAGCAGGGAGCCCGATGTGGGGCTCGATCCCAGGATGCTGGGATCATGACCCTAGCCGAAGGCAGGCACTTAACGACTAAACCACCCAGGCACCCCTCAAATCTTTTTTGAAAAATAAAAATTACATCAAAATTCTGGTGGATCCAGATGCAGCTTACAAATTTTGGTTTATAATTTAAAGATTCTTATTTCTGTTGACTTTAAAGCTAAACATTTTCTTTTCTTTATACTCAAAACTTTCTCTGTGAAATTAATGTGACCACTCCCACAGCCAACTTTTAGAGAAAACTGAAACAGCCGAATCCAAAAAACCATAGAAAGTTTGTTGCCTCAAAAGTTTTCAAGGAAAATATGTCACTAATAAGGTTTTTAGGCTCACTAAGTGAAGAGTATACTTTGCAATAAAGGAACTTAGAGATTCTTTTCTTAAAAAGTGTGGCTAACGGGGGTATGGAGATGGTGGTTGAGTTATGGACATTGGGGAGGATATGTGCTATGGTGAGTGCTGTGAAATATGTAAGCCTGACGATTCACAGACCTGTACCCCTGGGGCAAATAATACATTATATGTTAACAAAAATAAAAAAAATTTTTAAAGTATGGCTAACATAAAAATCTGAAGAAGTCAATAAAACATACTCCTTTGTAGGTACTAAGGTACATATCCCCTCTTTTCTATAGCTAATTTTCGTTACCAGTATAGAAGTCAAGAAACTATGTAAACAAAATTATTCCTCTCCAGTAATAAAATTTCAACTTAAGCACTGTCAAGTTCAGTGTACAACAGCAAACACATTTCCAAGATTCTTTTTTTCCTTTGAATGTATTTCTGAAAACCAAGAAAGACTAAATTTTGAAGCACAGAAATCCATTTTACCCACTAATTAGAAATTTCCCAAGTTTTATACCAACCAAGTAGCAAATATATAATTATCTACCACCTCTCATTTTCAACCTCATTTTCCTGCCATATGTGTATTTTTAAATATACTTTTAATTTACATACAATAAAATTCACTCTTTGGTATACAATTCTGTGAGTTTTGACAAATGCATGATTGTATAACACCACCACAGATTTATTTTTAGGCAAATATTCATGATATCTGCACTCAAGGAAGACTATGAAAACTCTTCTACCTTGAGTGGGTATATAGCAACAAGTCTCTACAAATGAAAATTGAAACATGATAACCAGAATATTAAAAATGGAAAAGTTAATACTTAAAAAGGGAAGTAGTCTTAAAATAAAAAGCAAAACCTATATATGTGTATTAGAATTCTCTCTCCTAGAAGTCCCTTGCTTTTAAATGATCAACTCAAAGACTATAATGCAAAAGGTGCTCATTTGTTCACTCAAAGTTAATTTTAATAAAAAAAACTAGTCAAACTTCCCTATTAAGCCATTGAATTTAATAGTAAGAATATAAAGTTGTTCAAGATATTACCCATTATTTCCTTCCAAATCCCATTAGAGAACAAAAAGAAAAGTTAATAATACTTTGTATCTTAAGGATTTAAATCAAATTTCCATCCTGCTTTGAGGCCTCTCTGGATTCAGGAATTCCAAAGTAGATACCTAATAAGAAACATAACATAACAGGGGCGCCTGGGAGGCTCAGAGGGTTAAGCCTCTGCCTTTGGCTCAAGTCATGATCCCAGGATCCTGGGAATAGAGCCCTACATACAGCTCTCTGCCTACCTCTCTGCCTACTTGTGATCTCTGTGTGTTAAACAAGTAAAAATCAAGAAGAAAAAAAAAAGAAACTACATAGCAAATATTGAAACATACCTCATAGACAAAACTAAATTATGCAAACCTCTACTAAACTGGGAGCCATCCATCTTTCCTGAAGCAATGCTTGGAATAAAAGGATTGCTTTTTTTAAAGCATTTCCTCTCAGCATATTAATTTCTTTTCAAGTAGTTTACTGTATTCTGCTAGTATGAGATCCACTAGTAATGCTTTCTTGAAACTTAGGGTCAAGTTACTGAATCTAGATAGAGGATGTAAGGATATTTATTGTAGTATTTTAAAAATTTTCTGTATATTTGAAAATTTTCACTAAAAATTCTTTTCTTCTTTAGGAAAAAACTAAAAAGGGAGACCAATTATAAGAAAACCATACTGAACTTAAAAAGCAAAACTTCAGAAGCATTAGCTAAGTATGATAAGCTTTAAAGAGCTTGATCTGCTACAGTATTGTTTTCTTTTATAAAATAAAAAAATGTATTAAAAGAATCTCGATCCAGGTCTGTGAGGCTGACATACTCATCTGATCTTAGACAGTGGCCTTTGACAAACCACAGACATACTGCAGTTTCTCTCCTCATTATACAATTGTTTTGAAAGTCAATAATGTATGAAAATTATTTACAAAATATGTAAGTGTTCTGTATCGATGTGTTATTACACTTTATTTTGGCTTTTAGAGACTGTTCCATAACTTACATGATCAAAACAGGATAAAGTGAGTTGAAGAATCTCAAAAAGGATTATGGAAGATAGAGTGTCTAAAATAGCCTGTCTAATTCTTATGCAGCTCCTGCAAACACAACATAAAAGTTACTTATATGTCAATGTAAGACAGTAAGAAACTTCCGTTTTTTGGCATTATCCCAGAATTAGTAGTTTCTAGGGTATTTCTAGTAGTTAAACGTTTTAGACTATGGTAACATTCTCGGAAACATAAAAACCAGGTCATTATCCTTACTACTTAATCCAGACCACTCAAAAAAATGTGTTTTTAAAAAAAAAATGTGTTTTTTTTTCCTTTCCTTCATTCTCTTTTCTGAACCACGATTTTGCCTTGACTTTCCTTTGTTTATTTATTCTCTTAACTCATCATACTGCCCATGTCAAGGTGTATAGTCTTTTGATTTCCTCCTATTCTTTCCTTATCCCCTACCTGCCCCTTTACCTTACTTATCTTTCTTCCCCCCTTTTTTTCCCTTATGTCTCTTGATAATTATCCCAGCTATTATTCCACAGCATTATGTCAATAGGATTTTAGGACAATAGCTCCATCAGATATCCCTATCCCACCTCTGCACAAATGTCAAGAAATCTGGGGTGGATGTCTGGCTGGCTTGGTCAGTAGAGCATGCATCCTTGATCTCAGGATCATAAATTTGAGCCCCATGTTGGATGGAGAGGTTATTTAAAAATTTTTTTAATTTAGCAACAAAAAATCCCCACAGAAGTCTGTGTGATTTCCACACGGTGTTGAAGGCTATTCTCTCCCACCCATTTTAGGGCATTGGAAATCCATTTGATTAAATCACCAGGTGAAATCCATTTGAGTAAGTCTGAATTTGAGGAAAACATATATATAGACTAAGTTATTTTCCTGCTCTGGTACCAAACAGATTCAGATCTTTACCTTTACCTGTGAAAGAGTCCCAGTTAAGCTGGAACTAATGACTTCTGGAAAGGTCAAACCAGAAATGTCTGGTCTCTTTTCCCCTAAATAAATACAAGCGAGTTTAATTAAGATAGAAAATTTTTACCCCTAAAACAACTTCTTATTTTACGACTATAAATTTGGCAATCATTATTGGTTGGTATCTAATAAAAAGTCTCCATCATCTAAATCTGTATTTCAGGTTAATGCCAGCTTTCAGAAGTACTATCAAAGTCTATCATTTGGTAGGTAGCTAGCTGGATTCATCTAGATAACTGAGGTTACTTATATATAATACCGTAGAGGGGAAAAGAGGCATTTTGTAGATATATATAAGCACTACTTACCAACTAAGAAGAACTTACTTCTGAGATGCCTGTTGGAAATGTAATTAGTTTAAACAAAGGTCCTTTTGCTCAGTGTAGAATTATGTATACATCTCATTCTAAAGTAAATGTGGGCTACGGGCTACAGAATATATCAAGGAGAAAGCCAATTGTGCTAAACTTGAGCAATTTTTAGGTTGGCTATATTATATATACTATGTTGGCACTCCTCGCTCATATTCAATACCACAAATATGCAGGGTGAATAAAAAAGCTCCTAATGGAGTTACAATGAGGAACCTGGCTATTGCAGTAGAATATACTTGTGGCACTAATGACACAGGAAAAACAATAATTTAAACTGTTAACAAAAAATTTGCAGTTCAACTCTTCCTTAGTAGTATGTCTTCATCTATAATGGAAATGAATTTATTTTTTAAAAGTTTATAGGAAATTGCTTTATAGAAGGCTTAATGGATTCTGTATGTCAGAGGATGCCTGTATTTGGTTAACTATTATGAGAAGTGGGGATAGCACTCTATTCTTCAGTACCATTCTAGTATCCAGAGTTCAAGGCCAAGGTAATGAAGATGGCAGTGTTTTTGTTGAGTAACAAGAATGAATAATCCAATGACCTAATGATATTTAAAAAGATAAAATATAAGCCAAAACTCAATTCCTGCCCTAAATTCAGAAGTATAGCACATTTATAAAGATATTATTCCTGTAAAAGGTATGATAAATGCCTTATAAAAAGGACACAGAAAGTTGACACCATACTGAAGTTAGGTTATCCAAGCAACCAACTTTTATGTTTTTCTTAAACTAGAAAAGTAATTTGTGAGTATAGAAAATTCAGAAAATACAGGGGAGAAATCACCTATAATCACATCAGCAAGGAATAACCATTATTATTTATTTTTTCCAATCGTGTGTGTGTTGTGTTTGTGTACATACCTATTTTAACAAAACTGGTAGCTTCACACTATTTTGTATCCACCATTTTTCACTTTATTACATATATTTTACCTATTGTTACATATTCTTCTAAAATGTGATAGTCCATCTTACGGATATGCTCTTACTGGCTATAAGTCTTTTTGGGTTATAACATTTAAATGAACATCTTGCAGAAAAGGTCTACAGCTCTGATTATTTCCTTAGATGGTTCCTTTAAGTGTACTGTTAGGCATGTCAATGAGAAGAATTTTAGGACCTTGAAAAGATTACCAGGTTTCTCTCAAGAACACGTATACCAGTTTATGAACTCTAACTAATGATGTAGGAGTGCCCTACTTCTCCATGCAGTTCCTGATCTTACAACAGAACCTACTTTTATAGTTTAGTTAAAAAAAAAAAAAAGAAAAAAGAATAAGGCATACATTTTTACCATACCTACCCAAATTTAAAATATAAAACAGTCTGGGGTGCCTGGGTGGCTCAGTGGGTTAAAGCCTCTGCTTTTGGCTCAGGTCATGATCCCAGGATCCTGGGATCGAGCCCCACATCGGGCTCTGCTCAGCAAGGAGCCTGCTTTCCTTCCTCTCTCTCTGCCTGCCTCTCTACCTACCTGTGATCTCTATCAAATGAATTAAAAAAAAAAAAATTAAAATATAAAACAGTTTAAGGCAGTTAATATGTATTTAGGATTACCAATATGTATAGGGAATATATGGTAATAAAAGTTATGGAGTAGGAATAAAAGAGAAGTACTGGGTCCAGGGGTGCCTGGGTGGCCCAGTGGGTTAAAGTTTTGCCTTTGGCTCAGGTCATGGTCCCAGGGTCCTGGGATGGAGCCCCACATCGGGCTCTGTGCTCAGCTGGGAGCCTGCTTCCCTTCCTCTCTGTCTGCCTGCCTCTCTGCCTACTTGTGATCTCTGTCTATCAAATAAAAAAATAAAATATTAAAAAAAAAAAAAAGTACTGGGTCTAAAAGTATCTTAGAGACTACCTAGAAAAGACCTAACTTTATAACTGAAAAAACTGAACCCCCCTGCTCCAAAAATGGAGCTTTCCCAATTATACACAGCAAGCTAGGCATAGGACCTGAGTTTCCCAATTCTTAGGCTTTTAGCACGATCCAGAAAGTGGATCAAAAATTCAGTGTTCTCTTGGGGCGCCTGGGTGGCTCAGTGGGTTAAAGCCTCTGCCTTCGGCTTAGGTCATGATCCCAGGGTCCTGGGATCGAGCCCCGCATCGGGCTCTCTGCTCAGGGGGGAGCCTGCTTCCCCCTCTCTCTCTGTCTGCCTCTCTGCCTGCTTGTGATCTCTGTCTGTCAAATAAATAAATAAAATCTTTAAAAAAAAAAAAAATTCAGTGTTCTCATAAAATAGAGAAGTTTAATCATGGCTCTCTAAATCCCTTCTAAAATTTTATGATTTTTACAAACTAGGCTATAACAGGCTCTCTAGTAGAGGAAATAGAGCACTGAACCTGTCTCTGAATATCTAACTTTAAGCAAGAGTTTTAGCCTCCATAGAATGAGGATTTTTACATTATCGAACTCATCCTCATCATAGAAGATTAAGTAATGAGTGCCAGTTTTGTAAATTGCTAAACTATATAAATATAAGATGGATGGATTACAGTTGTGAACAAATACACAAAATGCAAGTTCACATTTAAAGTGTTATTTTAGAGCATGAGTATATTAACCAAGAAAGGTCCTGAAAGAACTGGACTCTTGAACTACAATTTCATGAAAAGTTAAAGCCATTATATAGGATACCACATACAAAGCACTTTCCCAGAAATGGGCATATCTGAACATAGCTGTGGTACAAGTTAAGACCAGGTAACCATAATTACAAGTTAAGACCCGGTACATAAATGTACAGAATGGAAAGAATAACCTGGTGTTATGTAAGAACTTACCAGGGAGGCTTAGTATCTCAGCTAGTGCAAAGAAGGAGGTGTTTTTAAGAAAAAGAGAGCCTTAAGAAATGTCTCTTCTCATTGCGTAAGACAGAAATACAACCAGTTAATCAACTGCTCCATCAAGTTCTACCAGGAGTGGCTATGTAAATGAAATTCTGCTTTTAAAATACCTATTGTATAAAAGTCTCTAGAGTTAGAAAACTCAGTATTTGTACAAGTCCTAGCAGCATGGTAGGGGAGAAGGGAAAAAAAAAACAACTTAGGGGCGCCTAGGTGGCTCAGTGAGTTCAAGCCTCTGCTTTTGGTTCAGGTCACAATCGCGGGGTCCTAGGATCGAGCCCCGCATTGGCCTCTCTGCTAGGCGGGAGCCTGCTTCCTCCTCTCTCTCTGCCAGTCTCTCAGCCTACTTGTGATCTCTGTCAAATAAATAAATAAAATCTTTTAAAAAAAAAATCTTAAAAAAAAAAAAAATGCTACCGAGGCATCTCTTTTCCTTCTCATTATAAATCTGTGTACTGCAATATTTGTAGAATAACTGCTACATAAAAATTTTCCAAATACTGAATCTATTCTTCTGAATTTTGAAAAAATATGAAAAGGACAGAGACCACCCATGAGGACCGAACACAGTTGAATTTTGCATGGTTATTCTACACTTAGTTGAATTTTGCATGGTTCTCGGCCTTAAAAAAACTGGGTGCTTTTTTGGTTTTTTAATGTAGGGAGAAGTATTGTAGTTTACCTCTGTCCCCTGCGAGCAGGTGTATTCGTCAGGGTCACTATTTCCCAGGACAAAAAAATCAGGTTTGGGTTTTTTTCTCACGTTTTGATCGACAATCGAGACTACTGCAAAGAAAGAACAAAGAAGACAGTAGTATGCATTAATTTACACAGCACCCTTAGTCTTGATCCTCAATTTTTTCAGTCGTCCCCCACAAATAAAGCCAGCGTGCTAGGTAGGACCTGGTGAAAAAGCCAGGAGCATGGCTGGAGATCTTTGTGCAGTACTAAGGAGCTTCCCGGTTAGGGCGCCCTCCCCCGACGCCAAGGCACCTCCCCCAGATTCGGTGCCAGAAAGTGGCTGAGCGCTCCGATTTAGGATTCATGGTCGCCTTTTCTTTCGTAGGCGATTTCGAGGCTCTGGCCGTGAAGCCGGGCATAATCGGTAGCGGAGCAGGTTTTCTGGAGCACAGACACGCTGCACCGGCCAGGCGGACGCCCCCTACACGCCGCTGCAATTCACGCCTCTTCCAGTGCCCAGCTGGCTTCCGCCGTGCATCTGGGAGTGGAGCTCACACTGAGCTATCCGCCAGCCCCCCCACCCACGCAGGTCGCTGTCCTGCCAGGGCAAGTCCCCATCCTCGCAGCAGCCCCGAGGATCAGCCCCCCCTTCCCTGAGAGGGACCCGGCGGGTACTTATCTCGGACCTCGGGGGCCCCGCCTGGAGCCCTGCGGTCGTCTGTCCTCCGCCCGCGAGGAGCACGCGCTACCGGCTGGGCACGGCTGCAAAATGGACTCGCGGCGCAAGCCGTGCCCCGCCCCAGCGCCCTCCCCTCCCGGCACCTCGGCCCGCCTCCTCGGCCCGGCTTCGCCTTTGTTCCGTCTCCCGAGTTTCGCCTTTCCCCGCGGTGGGGGTGGGAGTGGGGAGGGGCAGTGGGTGAGGTGAGGCGGGAGTCCTTCCGGTGTCAACAACCGTCACCAATAACCGGCGCCGCCCGCGGTGCGGCTGGAAGGGGGGAGGGTCCCGGGCTGCTTGGTTTTCTCCCTTGCAGAGGGGCGGCGCAGAGCGCGGTACCGGATCCGGCGGAGCCCGGCCGCTGGGCGGCTGACGGCGTTCGCTAGGACGCGGGCGCTGTGCCTGACGGAGCGCGGGCAACCAGAGGCGGCGCCACCGGGGAAGAAGGCTGGCGCGCGACAAGATGGTTGGGTTTGGATTGTTGTACTTTTTTTTTTGTTCGTTGCATTTTTAGGAACAAAAAAAAAAGCCCAACCCTTCACACCACTTCATCTGCATCTCTCAAGACCAGAAACCCAGCCACAGTGGCTTGGAGGGATGGAGACAGCTTTCTGCCTGACACCCCACAACTCGGGTTGGGTGGGATGGCCATTCCTCCTGGGACCAACGCCCAGGCTCTAGTTAAGGGCTCCTACCAGAGCGCAAAGTAAGGTTAATTATCCTCCTCCCCAACCTTGCATCTAATTTCTTTGGAGGCTTTAGGCTGAATGCTACCGACCCAATTCAATTTAAGATTTTCTTTTAGGAAAAACACCACTGTTCTTTCCTTTGGAGAGAAGGAAGTGTTAGGTCCCCCAATAATGGGTCCGTGATTAAAAGAGCGAGACTGATACAAAGCGAAGGTCAAGCAAAGCTTGATTTCAAGCCAAGCATCAATCAAACCAAAGGTTTGGGGCCACGCCTCTAACAGAGAGGACGACCTCTCTCTGCTTCACAGACTAGCTTTTCCCCGGCAAAGACCATGTGGTTGGGCCTGGCCCGCACAGGTGGCCAATGAAATTGTAACACAGAGAAAGCTGCAGTCATGTTAGGTCACATATAAGTGACCAACTGAATTACCATTTACCCTAGTAGATATCTGAACCAGCCTACTTTGGTCAGAATTGGCGCCCAAAAGGTGCCCAAAGGGTAGGGCCCATACTCCTTGGTAACTAGGGAGACAGTATGCGCCCCCCAACTGATCCCCGCAATAATCCTATGTCTCCACCTGGCCTGATCCACCCTTGTATTTGGGCTTTGTTACCTGGGACCGGTTTCCGGGACTTGTTTTTAAGGCAGTCGCCTAGGGGAAGGGAGTTAGGGACAGTTTAAGTTTTAAACAACAAAATTATTGTTTAACTGGATGGAAGCGCTCTGGCTAAATAGGTCCTTACAGGAAGAACTTAAAGTTGGCTGTAACTTAAATATTGCTAATGGTTATTCAGTTGCCAATCTGACTCTCTGATCTGTATGGGGACTTTGTCTAATATTGAGCACATTAAGCACTTACACTAATGATCTGTTTGGTTCCCAGGAGGATACAAAGATGAAGGAATGGATTCTCCAAAATGTCCAGTCTTGGGGAAAGGGCAACAAGGACAAAAATCACAAAACATACCCCGGGGCTTGGGTTCACCCCCAGTGGGGAAGTCTAGTCTTTGGAAGTAGAATTTCAGGGAGAGGTATTCTAGGCCTACCATACATAGTACTTGGGCTCTGTGACTAATAATGTTTAGTTCAAACTCCATAAAAAGCCCCTCCCCAATTCCCCCTGAGTAAAGTTCCTTGCCATGCTGCTGTCCCTTAAACCCAATTTTGCCTCTGTAGAACAGCTCCTATATGCCAAATAGTCTTCATAAAAAACACTGTGGGATGGGAATTATGATCCCCTTCCTGTAGATGAGTAAATAAATGAAGTGATTTGTTCAAGATAAAAATCAAGAGGCAGAGCCTAGACTCTATAAAGTTAGATTCCAGGTATAGGTTCTTTCTATAGCACCATAACTGTCAACGCCATTGAAAACTGCATCCCAGTAGCCTACTAAAAATTAGTATTTTTTTAAACAAACCAAAAAAGTCTGATTTATAAAAGCATTTTAAATACCTAATAGTAAAAATGATGCAACAGTGAAAGGTTATTGACTCATAAACACAAAGTATCCTTAATGTAATTATGTAATACATATTTATATAGTTAGAGCTGTTTGGTGGCAAATACTTATTAATAAACTTCTGGCCAACTCAATGTAAAACATTGGTTAAATCAGCATAGAAATCTTTAGACTTTTAGATTACCAAGAGAACATTATATGGTAAACTCTCAAGTGTAGAAAAATATAGAATAGCCTCTCCCCTCCCATGGCCCTAATAAAACAGCAATGGGAATTGCCACATACAGTATAACTAAAGTAAGAGTAATGGCCCGATTGAAACCTACATCCACAGCTACATCCTTCCTGAAAGTTCACCATGTAACTAGATTTCGTTAGAGATAATATTGAGGGACTGTCAAAATTCTTGTCACACTGGAATTTCCTTCTATTGACTTTTTCAAATAAGTAAACTAACAGCTGAAAATTCAAATTCATCTGTCAGAACAAGAAGAATACGTAGTCTTATTTAAGTTTGTCTTCTGTGGTCTATTACAGGCAGAAATTCTAAAATACATAAGAAATACATGTATATATATTCTTATATTGCTGTGTTGATTTCATTCTATTGTTTTTGTCTTGTTCCTTAACAAAGGTAAAAACTGCCAGCTCTCCTTCTACCTACCAAGACATGGGATCAGATATTCCATTACAAAAGGGACAGTGCCAAATTTGGTGTAAACTGTAATGTAAATTGTTGGAGTGGGAACAACTAAATAAGATTGGAGCAAATGTATGCAGGAGAGGAGTGCTGGTGAGCCTCCTCAAACACGTTGAAATATTTTATTATTATTCTGTCCTTCCCAATAGCCAACAAGGTCATCAGTACAAGCCCCAATATTCCCCAAGTAGAATTCCTGGCAATACACGGTACCAATATTGCAAGATGTAGTGAAAACAGCAGAGACTTTAGAATTCGTTGTGCATCCAAACTTCAGCGGTGCCACTTACTAGTTGTTCCAATTACTTAACATCTCTAAGCCTCAGTTTTCTCTTCTATAAAATGAGAATCATGATTCCCTTATTTATGATAATTATGTGAGAGATGAAGTAATCAACATTGTATCTGACATATAGGAGGTGATTAATAAATGGTCGCTACAGTTACATGGTGGAAGAGAACCATGCTGGTTTGGGATTATAGATGCCTTGGATTTGTAGATGTGAAGCTCCAGCATAACAATTTTAAGCAGAGCAAAGCTGTCTGTGCAGTAGAGGAATTTAGGACCATAATTTATGCTTTTCTACACCCAGCCCAGTGTGGGCTTTTAAAAAGCGTATATCCTACCACTTCTGTACCCCTTTCCCTTTGCTCAGTTAGAAAGGACAGGAAAAAGGAAAAAAAAAAAATCACAATCAGTGGAAGGAAAAACTTGGCAGTTATTTTAAAACTCTATAATGTCAGAGAAATTGATTGAACATCCAAAATAGTCCATTAAAAGGAAAAAAAAATCTGGGGTGCCTGGGTGGCTCAGATGGTTAAGCATCTGCCTTCGTTCACTTCAGATCATGATCTCCAGGTCCTGGTATTGAGCTCCATGTCAGGCTCCCAGCTCAGCAGGGAGTCTGCTTTTCCTTCTTCCTCTTCCTCTCCCCTTGTTTGTGCTGTCTGTCTCTCTCTCGCAAATGATATTTTTTAATCTTCAAAAAAATAAAAGGAAAATATCTGTAAATACATATTTATCAGAAAAGACAGAAACTTACTTAAAACTTGATGAAATTAAAGGTGTTAGCCCCTGGTTTGAAGAAAATTCCAGATTCCATATATTTCAGTTGCACAGTGAAGTTCACGCAGTAAATGGAGCAAATAGCAAAGTCAGTTGGCTTCTGAAGAGAATGACACACTACAGCAGCAGTAAGCTTGGGCTTTTGTTGTGCTGTTTCTGGAGATGGAAAGAAAAAATGTAAGAATAAAATGTCAGAAGTAATTAAGATGATACTAGCATGTACTTATTAGATACTCAGGATTGTGCTAGGCACCATAGGCACTAATCAAGGAATTTCCCATTTGGGAGAAGAGACAAGTCTTAAAAACAGGAACTAGTTCGGTAACAGTCCATGAGAGTGGCTATTTAAAAGCCAGCATGAGTGTTAAAGATAAGATTAGAGGAAGGCATCAGAAACATTAGGGAAATTTTCACAAGGGAAGTGGGAGTCAAATGGAACATTTAAAGATCATAGGGTTTGGGGTACCTGGCTGGCTTAGTCAGTAGAACATGGGACTCCTGATTTCACCGTTTTGAGTTCAAGCCCCACCTGGAGTGTGGAGCCTACTGAATAAATAAATAAAGGAGCAAGCAAACCAACCAACCATAGGATTTGAAGATGAAAAAGTGCAACATTGAAGTGAGGAACACAGCTCAGGGTTAGAATGAGCTTCGCTAATACTGAGTCAGTGAAGAGCATGGCCTGGCTTGAAAATAAAGTTTGAGGTCAAAGCATGGAATATTTTGAATGCCAGAATAAAGAGCTGAACTTTATTCTGTAGAAAATGGGAGCCACTGAATAATTATCTATGTGGCACTAATAAGATGAAAGAATTTTAGGAAGATTAATATGATTATAGGATCCAAGATTTAAGGAAGAAGAAATTTAATACTTTTGAGGTTTGTTGTTGAAAATTATAGATCTTCAAAAATGCAATAATATATATAAAGGACAGCATATATGGGTAAGTCCTACTGAACCATTTAATACCAAATAATTATTCATTAAGTTCTTAACTTGTAAGTAAAATACAATATAGGAAGAATTAACTATGACACATATTTTCCTAAAATCCTATAAGAGAAAATTATATGTGTTTATGTATATCGATTTATTTATTCATCAATCATATCCATAACTTATTTTTCTATAACCTTAACTACATTTGTGACTAATACATTACTACATTGCTTAGCTACATTTGAAAGTGTGTCTCACTAGAGCCTTAAAAAGCACTACATATATATACTCAAATGTACTGCTCTGTTTTGATATTTTAATAATGATTAATTACATTCAATTATGTTAACTAATTTTTTTTCTGAATTTAATTCCCATTCATGTAGAATTTTATTCTTGATGAAGAGTAACTTTGTGAGAGCCTTGAGAATTTTTAATTCTGTTAAGCTACATATACTATCTATTTACAGTTGTTTAAGAACTAAATTTGTAGAAACTTTATTTTGGAATCTTTCTGTTGAGTTCATTAATCATTATGTGCTCTGTTTTTATCTTGGAAAACATCAGTTTTGATAATAAAGCCTTATAATTACAACTTAGAAAATGACTTTCATCCTGTTCTATGGGACATTTTTCAGAATACTTCTTCCACAAATAAAGATACAGCAGGGGTGGGGTTCTGCGGTTTTTCAATAGCTGATTCCTGTACCTTCAACAGTCTATCTTAAATAAAGGCAATAGTACATTTCATAGAGCTTTGGTTCTAAAGACCTAGATTTATCAGATACCTATCTTTACAGCACTGCAGAAGAAATACATGCTTCATGGTTTTTGATGTGAGCCCACTTGAGTCTCTCTGATATTAAAGCATGTGGTAATAAATACCTTGTCAAAAATGTGTTTATCTTATACTTGTCTTGTTTATTACATCATGCTGGTTGTTGCTAGAATGAGGTGGGGTCTCTAGGAGCTCGTGCTGGATCTAACCCAGCCACACCCACTCCCAATCAGGCAAAAGACACAATTCAGAGGATGCATGGGACTTCTTTTTTTTTTTTTTAAAGATTTTATTTATTTATTTATTTATTTATTTATTTATTTATTTGATCTCACATTCCGTGTAAAGCAGGGATCACAAATCGATAGCCTGTAGTCATACCATTTATTTTTCTTTTTTAAAGATTTTATTTTTAAGTAATCTCTCCACCCAGCATGGGGCTCAAACTTAACAGCCCCACTATTAAGAGCTGCATGCTCCACAGACTGAGCCAGCCACGGGCACCCCCATCATACCATTTGTAGATGACAAAAACTGTTTGAATTTAAATACTTCAGCAGAAGCATGCTTCTTCCTCTCCCACAACCTTTCTTCTCTGTAGGCAGTTGAGTTCGCTCTCTGTTGCCCAAGGCTTGAGCTCCTTCCGGCTGGCTTCAGGGTTTCTCCCCCCAGAAATGTACCCTCCCCCTGCCACCAAACCCCACATCCCCACCCTAGACCCCCAACTCCTGCACCGCTGACACATCCAAAGTTAGCTTTCCAAAATCTTCCAGGCCTGGGGCAGATCCCTCTGAATTCTGTCCTCTACTCTTCTTCCATTGCACACACTGCAGTTAATTTTTATATATTAACTTGTATGATTATTTGAATAATGTTTGTCTCCCTGTGACTGGAAACTCTTAAGAGCAGGGGCCATGTGTTTTGTGTGTGTGTGTGTGTGTGTGTGTCGATGCTCCCTTGTCATTGCATTCCTAGCACCTAACCCAGTGATCATAAATTTTTTTTATGAATGTTTCAGGGAAGTAAGAATTCTCTCTTTCAAAGGCTACTGATGCATTTCAACCTTCTAGAAATGAGCTGTTGAGACCAGCCAAAAAGGTAATGTACTTTGAATTTTATTCACTTAAAATAGGAACTTTAATCCATTTTATTTGCTCAAAACAGTGTCTTCCCCCCTTCATTTGCAAAGCAGTTTTTTAGACTCCTCCTACAGTTTCCAAGATGGGTCAACAGTCTTCACAATTTCACAGCATAACTTGTCTCTGAAAATGAGGGTAGTTTCTTGAACAGTACAGAGAACTCCCATAAAAAATTGAGAACCTTCTTTCTACACATAAAAGTTAAGCACTACATCATAAAAAAAGACTTAATAATATAATTCAGTAAAAATGTACAACTATTCATGTTTAAAACATAATATAGTCATGATAGCACACAACTATTAAAAAAGATAAGCTGGGGGAGCCTGAGTGGCTCTGTTTGTTAAGCAGCTGCCTTCGGCTCAGGTCATGTTCCCAAGGTCTTGCGAGTGAGCCCAGATCCTGCTCCCTGTTCAGTGGGGAGTCCGCTTCTCCCTCTGCTGCTCCCCCTGCTTTTGCACAGGCCACAAGTGCATGCGGGCTCTCTCTCAGATAAATAATAAGCAAAATCTTTAAAAAATAAAATGATTTTTTTAAAATAAAATAAAGCTGTATATTTGTCAATGGGATATGTATAAGATTTAGTAAGTCAAAAATCAAGTTAAATACAATAGGTATGATTCCAATTTTGAGAAGAAATGTAATTGGTAGAATATGGATAGAAAAAAAATTAGGAGGAACATACACCAAATTATTAATTTGAGGGTATAACTTTGGAGATTTTCAGTGTTTGTGTTTTATATTATTACAATTCTCTTGTATTTTTACATTGAGCATCTATTACTTTTGTAAAGAAGAAAAAAAAGAAGTCCCATGCATCCTCTGAATTGTGTCTTTTGCCTGATTGGTTAGGGCCTCTGCCTTCGGCTGGGGTCATGGTCTCAGGGTCCTGGGATCAAGCCCTGCATGGGGCTCTCTGCTCGGCAGGGAGCCTGCTTCCCCCTCTCTCTCTCTGCCTGCCTCTCTGCCTACTTGTGATCTCTGTCTGTCAAATAAATAAAAATCTTAAAAACAAACAAACAAACGGAGATTCTCAAACTTTTTGCAAATAATAAATAAAATTACTAATTCATTTAAAAACAGCAGTAATGGTCCATTGTATCACTCAGTTCTCTCAATAATGACATTTTACATAACTGCAAGACATTCTCAAAACCAAGACCTTCATATTGGCATAATACTGCTGACTACAGACATTATTCACTTTTACCAAATCTTGCAGGCACTCACTTAGCTGAAAAGACTATATAACAACATTAAAATTTTTTTAATAAATGATTAGAACTACCCATTTCCCTCTAAAAGCAGTCTGATTACCTTATACAGAAATATATGAAATTTTTATTATAAAATAGTTTAAATATACAGAAAGGTTATATTAAAATATAGCTATGGGCGCCCGGGTGGCTCTGTGGGTTAAAGCCTCTGCCTTCAGCACAGGTCATGATCCCAGGGTTTTGAGATCGAGCCCCACATCAGGCTCCCTGGGAGACTGCGTCCTCCTCTCTCTGCCTGCCTCTCTGCCTACTTGTGAGCTCTGTCTGCCAAATAAATAAATAAAAATCTTTAAAATAAATATATATAGCTATGTACCTACATTATCTCCATGTACATCTTTATACCTTTACTACCTATGTGAATATCCATGAAAATAAATAGTATTACTTTGCATATCTAAAACCCTTATGTACAAACTGTATCACAATACACAAAAGAATCTATTTTTTAAAATATAAACATTCTAGGGATGCCTGGGTGGCTCAGTTGGTTAAGCAGCTGCCTTCGGCTCAGGTCATGATCCCAGCGTCCTGGGATCGAGTCCCACATCGGGCTCCTTGCTCCGCAGGGAGCCTGCTTCTCCCTCTGACTCTGCCTGCCATTCTGTCTGCCTGTGCTCGCTCTCTTTCCCTCTCTCTGACAAATAAATAAAATCTTAAAAAAATATATATATAAACATTCTATCATGGTAATACATACTGTCAAGTGCTAGTTGGAGAAGGAACTTTGTCACTCTCTCTGCCCCCCTTTCTCAGGAAGGGGTTATGTGGAAGTCAGAGCTGATGTTCTAGAGAGGACTTGCCTGGACTGGAATCCAGAATCTTCTATTCACCAACAATATAACACTAGACAAATTACTTAGTCTGACTCTCAGTTTCCTCATGTGTAAAACAGAGGTAATGACGGTTCCTGTTTCATAAAGCGATTTGAGTATAAATTAAGGTTATGCACAGGAAGTGCTTGGATTTGAGTATAAATTAAGGTTATGCATGGGAAGTGCTCAATACAGTGATGCAGAATACCCAGCCGTGCTCAGTGGGTTGTCATTGTCATCTCTGTTGTTGCAGATGCAAATTTAGATGTCGATCTAATGCTCTCCCCATTTTTTAAAAAAAGATTTTATTTATTTGACAGAGAAAGAGAGATCACAAGTAGGCAGAGAGAGGGAAGCAGGCTCCCCGCTGAGCAGAGAGCCCGATGCGGAACTAGATCCCAGGACCCTGAGACCATGACTTGAGCCCAAAGCAGAGGCTTAACCCACTGAGCCACCCAGGTGCCCCTGTTCTCCCCATTTTTAATCCAGAGCCAACTCAGAGGAAGGGAGTGTTGCATGTTCTCTGGCCATGTTACCTGCCCTCCCCTGGTGGTGTGCTGATAAATAGTTAACATTCAGCTTTGAGCAAAGGTAGGGAGTGGGAGGCCACACTTTGTAGTGTTCACCAATTTCCACGATGTAAATATTCCTGCAAGGACTAATTTCAACCTGAAGTCCGCTAAACGGAGAATTAGAAAGAGATGATCAGAATCTGCTCTCTCAAGCTTATATGAGCCTGCCCCAGCACACCCAAGAGACAATCTCTCTTCTTTGCAGCTCCTTTGTTCATTGTTGAAACCCTGCCCTCTCAGGCAGAGGCATCTCTCTCTGATGTGCTCCTGCAGAGGTAAGAGTCTATTTATGCCTGGAAGATAAAGCCAGTCTTCAGGCCTGACGCCCACAGGGGCATTCAGGCCCAGCAAATGGCACCTTAATTCTCATCAGTTGGTGTTCTCTGCACGTCTGCTGCCCTTGGGGGATCTTCGCTGTGGCTGTGGCTTGGGTAGGATGTCTTCAGATCACATAATGCTGTCATAATACCTTCTTAAGACCAAAAGCTCCTTACCTATTTTTAACATGTAGCATTCTCTATGGCACTCTTTCTATTTAGGATGTTAAAGTAATCTTTCCTGCATCTTTCCAGTCTTTATGATGATACTTTATTTTTTTTAAAGGATTTTATTTATTTATTTGACAGACAGAGATCACAAGTAGGCAGAGAGGCAGAGAGAGAGAGGAAGGGAAGCAGGCTCCCTGCTGAGCAGAGAGCCCAATGCGGGGCTCGATCCCAGCACCCTGGGATCATGACCTGAGCCGAAGGCAGAGGCTTTAACCAACTATATATCTTCATCAGTACACCTACATGTAAGGTATATGCAAAGGAAAAAGAACCAGGACAAACACTGGGAAAAGTGGCATAAATATGAGAAAAGAATAAGAATTTCAAGAACTGAGTATAGTCGGGGCGCCTGGGTGGCTCAGTGGGTTAAGCCGCTGCCTTCAGCTCAGGTCATGATCTCAGGGTCCTGGGATCGAGTCCCGCATCGGGCTCTCTGCTCAGCAGGGAGCCTGCTTCCCTCTCTCTCTCTCTGCCTGCCTCTCTGTCTACTTGTGATCTCTGTCTGTCAAATAGATAAATAAAATCTTTAAAAAAAAAAAAAAAAAGAACTGAGTATAGTCTTGAATATCGACAAAGAAGTGTACCGCTGAATCTTCCAATGGGGTAACTAACAATTTTAGGAGAAGAAAGTTCATCTCTTTCTGGGGGGCAGAAGTAGGTAAAGGAAGTGAAGGAATCAAGAGCACATTTTGCTATCTGCCAGGGACGATGTTTCTGGCATGACCTCATCCACAAGTCAGGGTGAGGAAACTGAGACCCAGAGTCCTTCATTAACCTGCCCAGGTTGACCAGATCAGTCAAGAGTCAATAAGAATGAAGGCAGTGAAGACAGAAAGAATAAACAACTCTTTCTGGAATCATGATGGGGAAAGAAGACAAAGAGCGATAGAGAGATAAAGTATAAGGATATGGAATCACTGCTTTTCTAATCAAAATAAAACTCAGTTCCTCCAAGGTTGACACCAAAAAAGAGCCCCCAGGTGACTACAGAGCCAGAAGCAGAGACCACCGAACCCTAAACCCTGTCCCAGGCATTCATCTTTCTTCTGGGAGTCGTGGCCTCATTATCTTTGCTCCAGCAAAGGCTCCTTGGATGCTTTCTTCCTTTCATACCTGAGACCCGAGCATGAGATAACAAAAGGAATTTTTTTTACGTTGAAGTACAGTTGATACAAAGTTACATACAAAAAGCATTTCTTAACATCCCATGGCACGACCAAATCAAAGCTAGAAAGTTTAAACAACTTTTGTCAGGACAAGGGCAATGTCTTCTAACTTTGCGTGGCCAGGACGCTAGCTTATTATTATTTTTAAGATTTTATTTATTTATTTACTTATTTATTTATTTGAGAGAAAGCACAAGCAGGGGAAGGGGCAGAGGGAGAGGAAGCAGCAGACTCCCCACCAAGCAGGGAGCCTGACATGGGCCTCCACCCCAGGAGCCTGGGATCATGACCTGAGCCAAAGGCAAATGCTTAACCAGTTGAGCCACTCAGGTGTCCCCAGGATGCTAGTTTAAACAGACAGAATGTTAAGAGATTTGGATTCAGAGGTCTACAGTGGCAATCTGAAAATTGGTGTTTTAAAGTAATGCCAGTTTATCCTTAAATTCCTGCAAATTTGGGTACCACTGCACTGGCAAGTAGCAGAGAAATAAACACAGTAGCATAAATGCATGTGGTCTGACTCCCAAGAAAAGGCATACTTATAACCATGCTGGGGTCTTCACCCTAACCCTATAGGTTTGATGCTGCCTTGGCACATGCTGGCTTTTTTAAACTCCAGACCAATCTGGACCCAACAGAGGGAAGGCCTCTGCCAAATCATAGATGGCAAGGGAGCGGGAAAAGAGGGCTTCCTCTATTTTTTTTCTCTATTTCTTTCTTTCTTTTTACTTTATTTGTTTATTTGACAGAAAGAAAGAGCACAAGCAGAGAGAAGAGTAGGCAGAAGAAGAGAAAGGAGAAACAGGCTCCCATCAGGAAGCCTGATGTGGGGCTGGATCCCAGGACCCAGAGCCGAAATCAGACACACGACTGACTGAGACCCCCCCAGGCACACTGCCTTCTTCTGCTCTTAACATTTTCCAAACACTGGGTCATTGGTTCCTAACTAGCTTACCAATATGGGCAAGGCCCACCTTGCCCCAAGCTCTCCTCCTTTTACTTGTCCTCCCTCCAGCAGAAGGGATGACAACAGCCAGATCTCTCCTACTGGCTCCTGTATCACCAGGAGTTAAGTCTTTGGGAAGGTGACCACACATCCAGGTTGGCCTGGGGTTAGTCCTAACCTACTCCTGGAAGCCCAGAGTCCACTCTGGTTTGCTGTACTCTTTCATTCTCAAAAGGTCTCAGTTTGGATGATAAATTAGATAGTCATGCTGTCTATGAACAACAGATCTAGAACAAAAACGCGAGTGCACAAAAGCAAGCAGTAGTCTGCCAGCAATTTACATAATAACTTCCATTTATCAAGCAAATCAGTCTGCAACAAGATACACACCCTCTCAATTAACCCTCACAGCAACCCCACGAGGGAGTTTCAGGAACAAGGAGTTTACAAATGACGGAAGTAACAGGGTTAAAACGCCTTGACCAAAGTCATCTGACTATGAGGAGAGGAACAGAATTCAAACACCCATCTGCATGACCCCAACTTCTGCCCTGAAGGGGGCCTGGCTGCCTCTTCCAGGCCTGTGGACACCGCACCCCCCAATTCCTGACTGTGAAGAAACAACTTTACCAAGAAAGTTGGTCTGTTTCAACACTAAAGGAGTACTCTCAATATTCCCTTTTTCATCTTACATTTGAAAGGAGAAATCTGTTTCTGCAGCTGTCTGTGTAATTCAGCTCTTGTTTCTGTAACCTAATTTGAAAGAATACTTCCAAAAGAAGCAACCAAGTCTACAAAAGCACAGTTTGACTCAAGTGGATCCAACCAGTTCGCAAATGGAAAATAACACCCAGGAGTGAGTTTTGCATCACAAGCATCGGTGCTCTGAGTCATTCCCAAGGACACCTTGAAGATGTCCATCCAGAAAATGAATGGTTTAAAATCTTTGCATGGCTTAATCTTCTAAACCCATTGCTCTCCCAGAAAAGGTGGCTTAAGTTTTAGCCTTTCCTCTCATCACCAGATAGTCTGCAGTGTTCTTTTTTCTCCCTTTAAAAAAAAAAAAAAAAAGTGGGTATTTTTTTTTTTGCATTTTCATTTTTAATTCAAAAACGCTCCCTTAATGCATTCTCTTTCTCTCTCTCTCTTTCTCTCTTTCTCTCTCTCAAACACACACACACACACACACGTAATGCTTAAGTGACCTTTGATGAATATCCCAATCTCAGACCTGTACAATGTTACTGAGTTGTTTTGTGTGCTTCTAGAGCGTTTTCTATCCAGGAAATTATTTTTATTCTTCTACTTTCTGCCTTTTCCAATACCAGTATAACTGTTTTTCTCTTCCTCCCCTCAAACTCCATCATGGGGAAGCAACCAAAATCTCAGAGGTTAAAATCTCCCTTGGAGGTACAGCCGTCTGCCTCTCCCTCTGTCACTTTCACCTTCAGTCCTATGAGTGCCTAAGAGCAAAAGCTCTAGAGTCAGACTTCTGGGTGGGAATCTTGGCTCCATTACTTACTACTTGAGTGAACTTGAGCCAGTTTATTCATTCACTATTCATTCAGCAAATGTTTATTGAGTGCCCATTATTATGTGTTAGAGCTAAAATGGTGTATAAGACAATATTTCTACCCTTATGGAGCTTACATTCTAGTGGGAGACATAGAATATAGACGTATGAATGAATATAGCATAATTCTAGGAAGCAATAAATGTCATGAAGAAAAATGAAACAGAGTCAAGGGACAGACTTTTTTCGATCTGGACGATCGAACAAAACCTCCCTGAGGATGTGACATTAGAGCAGAGAGCTGAATAGACTTAGAGAACCAGCCATGAAGAGATGTGAAGAGAATGGCAACTACAAAGGCCCTGCGGCAGAAACAAGGAACAACAGTAAGGTAGGTGAGCTGAAATGGAGTATAGGAGAAAGAACGGTGGCACATGAAGAATTCCGATTTCCAGCCCCCCCATCTTCCTAGCCCTGTAGTCCCCCAACACCAAAATTTCTCCAGCTCCATTGGACCCTCCAGTGGTCCACTCCTTCCCTACCTTTTTATTGCCCCCTCCTCCCTCATATCCTCACTCTCATCCTTAATCAGCTGAGATCCAAAGTCCAGTGTATTAACTATTCCGTTGCATGAACTCCGCTCCCAGCTACATGTCCTCTTTCTTTCTTCAAATCTGTAACACTTCCTCCCCGATCTTCGTCTTCACGGACAGACTTCCTATCTCACTGAGAACAACAGCAAAGCAGTCAAGGACATCCACAAGCTCCCAGCTGCCCCTGTATCCATCCTCACCCTCCGTCCCGTGGGTGCCAGGGCTGAAGGCCTTCTGGCAGGTATGCACGCTCCATCCCCCCAGCCTTCTCCAGCAAGTGTCCTTCTTTCTCCTTTGTGATACCACCAGCATAAGGAACTGCAGTACTTTCCTCCACTGTCACAAATTCATCTCTTGATGACCCACCACCTCAGGCTTCTGACAATCTCTACAGCATGAACGCTTTCGCTCACAGTCTTTACCTCCTTCTCCCCGTTCCCTCTGGACCCTCTCCAGCAAGCTGCGGCCACCACCCCACGGCAAGGGCCTCATCTGCTAGATCTCTGCCCTTGGCACATCCAGTGCTTGATCTTCTATCCTCGTTTCCCAGACCCATGGGCAACACTGGATCCCTCTTCCCGCATTGCCTCCCTTCTGACCTTTGCCTCCATTATTGGTCTTGCATCTGATTCCAAGCAAGACTATGCCTTTCTCCAGGATCACATCACTGCCCTGCTCACATTCTTCCCCAGAAGCCCACCCACTCAAAATCCAGGCCCCAGGAGTAGGGGTGTGGTAGGGACATACAAGTTCCTACATGGCCTGATCTTACCCCAACCCCCACCCAGGATCTCTCTGACCTCTGCTTACTCCCCTACCTTCCTGTCTCTGTTCTAGCCACATGTGCCTCTTTGCTGCTCCTCAAACAAGCCAAGCACACTCTTCCTCAGGGCCTTTGCACTTGCTGCTCCACCTATCTGGAATGCTCTTCCTCCAGAATCCCCTGGGCTCACTCCTTCCTTACCTTCAGGTTTCTTTCTTTCTTTCTTTTTTTTTTTTTTTTTAATATTTTATTTATTTATTTGACAGAGAGAGACTTTACAAGTAGGCAGAAAGGCAGGCAGAGAGAGGGGGAAGCAGGCTCCCCACGGAGCAGAGAGCCTGATGTAGGGCTTGATCCAGGACCCTGAGACCATGACCTGAGCTGAAGGCAGAGGCTTCAACCCACTGAGCCACCCAGGTGCCCCTACCTTCAGGTTTCTGCTGTAGTGTCACTTTCTCAGAAAGACTTCACTGGCTATCTTCTTGGCCATCCTGGTGGACCCTCACTGCCACTCGGCACTCACTATTCTCCTTTTGTTTCTTTTTTAAGTTCATTATTTTTTTTAGTAATCTCTACATGGTAGAGCTCAAACTTACAACCCCCCAGATCAAAGGTCAGCAAGCTCTATGAGCCACCCAGGCACGTCCCCATTGTCCTTTTCTTTCTAGAACTCATTACCACCTGATAGCCGACATATTTCTTGTGCTATTGTTTCCTCCCTCTGGAATGCAAGCTCTATATAGGAATAAGATGCCCGGCATCTAAAACAGTGCCTGGCACATAGTAGGCCTCCACAAATGCTTGTTGACTGAGTGAAGAATTATCATGCAGATCACGTAGGGCCTTGTAAGGCCTGGAAAGGACTGTGAATTTTATTTTAAATGTGAAGGGAAGTCACGGGAGAGTACATGGCGTGACTTACAATTTAAAACAGACCACTCTGGGAAGATGTAGACTTCCAGTTATGGAATGAATTAGTCACAGGGATGAAAGGTGGGACACAGGGAATAGAGTTGGTGACACTGAAATAGCTCCGCATGGGGACAGATAGTAGTTTCGCTTTAGTGAGCACAGCCTAGAGTATAAAGAAGCGGAATCAGCTATGTTGTATGCGTAAATCTAATGTAACATTGCGTCCACGACGCTCAAATAAAAACACTTTTAAAAAAATAAAAATAAAAAGACCCCTCTGGCTGCTGGGTGTAGAGAAGAGAGTCCTAGGGGATTAGAGAGGCACTGGGGGCTGCTGAAGGCTAATGCAATGTTCAAGCAAGATGGATAAGGAGGGCCTGAGCTAAGTTGAAAAAATGTCAGAGTTTGGGATCTATTTCGGAGTGATCACAGACAGACAGAACTTGTTATAAATTGGATGAGGGATCTGAGAAAAAAGAGGAATTTGGTTTTGGGACTCAGTGACACTGTTTCCCCTAACTGTGAAATGGGGACAAATAGAACATCTTCCTCATGGGATTGTTGCAGAAAGGGGTAGAGGACATCGAGTCTCACACAGTGTCGGGCCCATGGTAAACCCTCTAATAACCGTTGGTGCCCAAGATGATTGCATTTCCCTGCATCCTGGGTAAATAGGATTACAGAAATACCCACCCCACAGAGACTGAGGAAACAAAACACTTTATTTGCAGAGTGTACTCTCCCCTTCCAAGGGACAGATTTTGACTTTACTTAACAGAATACTTAACATTAGTGTTGGAGCAGTTTCCTCGCACACAGATACATAAAAGGATTCCTCACATTTCAAAAGAATCCTACGGCCCCTTTAAGTTGTGTTTGTCCATTCAACACTTAGCAGAAGGAGTAACTAAAAGCTAAAATTACAAACCTCTGCTGATTCAAAATCAACCCAAATGTAAGAAAAGTACATCTGAAATAATAATGATTTTTTAAAAACAGGTATTGCTGCGTTTTAATACACCAGAAGCCAAAATACCACACTGTCCGGTTCAATACAGGACACCTGGCAACGCTGTTTGCCTGTGTAACTCAGCTTTCTGCAAAGGCAACACCCAGCCCTTTTTGGCTGCCTTGGCCTGTCCTCATTTCCCCCTGGAAAACTGTTTTGAACTTAGTACAGATAACATTCTGCCGCTATTACAATTAGCAGCTTCTCTCAATGGGTCACCTGGTTTGGCAAGTGCTTCTATGGGGTAACCCAGGATCTTGTTTCAAAACCTCTCAGTGGCAGCCTCCAGGTAGCAAGTGAAAAGCTGCCTGCAGGGAATTTAGGGGCTGCTTTGGGACCTTCAGTTATTAGCATCTTTTGCCTCACCAGATCTTCTGATTACTGATTATCTCCCTTATTATTATTTCCCCACTTATGGGTAGATTGGGCCATTCTTCTTCCTAGCCCCCAGGCACCTGGGAGGTTGGTGAGGACACCCTAAATCCAAGACTCCTTTCCCTCCTTGCCCCATAAATGAACTCCTCCTTAAATGCTTTTACTACCTGGGAACCTGCAGACAACCTTGAATGTAAACTGGAGCTGCAAGAATTTGCCCAGTGATTGGGTCTATGCTCCATGACCTCCAGATTCAAACGGGAGAGACCTTTGCTTCTGAAAGCAGTGTCCTGGGATCAGCAGGCTCACCAGGGAACTTGTTAGAAAGGCAGAATTAGAGGCAGTATTCCATACCTCTGAATCAGAATCCGAGTTTTCACAAGGTCCCCAGGTGATTCCCACTCATCTGCAAGTTTGAGAAGCCAGAGAGGCGCTCAGACCCCTCCCTTCCTGCTAACTAGGGAGAATTTCTTGTATGCGTTCTGTTAACGGGCCCTTAAATCCCAGCCTACTTCATTGTCCACACTTTTCTTTCTTTCTTTCCTTCTTCCTTCCCTTGATCTCTACACCCAACATGGGGCTTGAATTCACACCCTAAGATCAAGAGTCACATGCTCTACCGACTGAGCCAGCCAGATGGCCCGTCCTCACTTTTCAAAGAATCCTGAGCCCAGGACCTCTGACACCCATTCTGTCCCCTTACAGCCAGCGTCTCTTTTATAGACCCCTTTCCCTTCTACAAGAACCCCCGCTCCACTCCTGGGCTCTGAGGAGGCTCCGGGCTCCTCTCCTGGGACATTTCCTGGAGGGTGGCTTTCCTGCTGGGCCCAAGGAGGGCCTGTGACAGTAACGCAAGTGCTCCCCTTCTGCCCTTTTTAGAGTTGCCTTAACTTGTCCAGTGACAGCCCCTGCGAGCTGGTCCAGACTGCCCTCCGCCCAGGTCTTTGGCAGGGACGTGAGCTGTTTGTCTCCTGCAGAGCAAGGGATTCCCTTTGCCGTGGCTCGCCCTGAAGTTGAGACCTCCCAGACTTCCCACTTAGCACGAACATACTATCCTGTTTCTTTTTCCTGCCAGGTAACTCCCTACAGCCCCAGCAGAAAAAGAGGACACAAGTAAAGGCTGCCTTCAAATGGGGACATCAGGAGGAGGAGGAGGAGGAGGACTGACAACCGGCCTTGGAGAAAGAGTCCGGGTTCGTCAGAAACAAGCCAACAGGAGGGGCAGGTACATTTAAAGTGCTCCAAGCACTTGATTCTTGGAAGGTTTGAGGATTCTAGTTTGGGTGTTTTCTTTTAAGCTTTCCAAAAGGGAAAAAAAAAAAAAAAGCTATTAGAAAACTTTTCTGGACCTTGGACACCGGAGTCGCTCCTGAAATTGTAATATAAAGCCTTTTGGTCAGGTTAATTAACTACACGTTCTTTCTCACACTTTTTTATTTATCACACAATTGATTCCTCCCCCTGCAAAGATATATTAAAAGCCAACTTCTACGCTTTTAAAAGAACCTTTGGAATGTTGTCCTTATTTATTTTTTTAATAGTGTCTTTCCAAATTTTTATGTATTTTAGTTAGCAGAAAATTATTACAGTACTTTTTATGTCCCAAGCACTGTCCTAGAAGGTTTATACAAAGATTAACTCATTGAATCCTTAAAGTAATCTAATAAAATATGTATTGTGATTAACGACACTTATAGATGAGGAAATTAAGTCACAAAGAGGTTAAGTAACTTGCTAGGTCACACAGCTAATAAATGACAGAGCCAGAATTCAAATCCAGGCCACAGCCATAAGCTGAATCACGAGGCATCGCTGCCTCTTTATGTGTGTGCGTGCTTATATGTACTTAGATTTTAAATTTAATTTCAGTCATTTATATATAAATATTATATATTTTTACATGTTATATTTTACATATTTTATATGTACATTATGCCCATATTTTAAAGTATATGAGAAGGTATGAAAGAGAGATAAAAGGATTCTAGATGTAGTTTTTCCAACTGGCCATCTTTCCGCATGTTTTCAAAACACGCCTAAAACTTAATGCTGAAAGAAGAAAAATTTTTCTGTGGATCTCCTCTTCAGGAGTCTAGAGGACAAATTTCATAAACGTCAGTTTCCTTGTCGGAGAAATGTGGTAGCCGGATTACAGGAACTAGTTTGTCAAGTGAGTGTAAGCAGCATTCCAACTTTAAAATTATTAAACACTAGGTAATTTTTCTTTAGGTTCGATTCTATGAGAGATGTCATGGCTTAGTATTCCTTAATTCTGGATTGTTCCTGCGCCTTTGGACTGAATGTGACACACGCTTCATCTGTACAGCTGGTGTGTGTGTGTCCTGATGCGTGTGTGCCAGGTTTAAGTTTAAATGTCTGCAGTCTCAGGCCTTCGGTTCACCCAAAAGGTAACTAACGTTCCAGTAAACAAGTGGGGGTAAGGAACCGCTCTCTGTCTACTGATGCAAGTGCGCCCTCTGCTGGCCCTGTGAAGGTGTTGCGGCCACGTACAGGGACCTCTTCCCCTCAAGGGTAGAGCCCAGCTTTTGCCCTTTCCCGCCTGCTGTAGCATTCTAACCAAGCAACCTTTGTTTAATACATATCCTGAGCTAGGCACAAATGTGCTTAGGGCTGGGGATCAAAGATAAAGAAAAGTGTCGCAGCCTTAAAAGATCTCACAATCTACTGGGGCACACCAAATCAAATCATTATAATGTAACTTGAGAGGTGTGTCCCTGGAACTGTGCCTCCTCTACCATAAGTTTGCAACCACAAGTGGCATGCAAGAGCCCAAATCAAACAGCACGATACAATGTCCTTTTGTTAGGAAAGGAGGACTATGACTCATTCTAGCATTTTCTCCGTGCACAGAAACGGATGGCCGGCCTACGAGCAATCTGGCGAACTGGTGTTGCCTTGGAGACCCAGACTACCTGGGAGTAATCCTGATGGCCCCCATCCAAGGTCGGTGTGGGAGGGGCTACGAGGAAAGGTCAGGACTCCACAGAGAAGGAATGGAGGTTAAGAACAGGGGTCAGGAAGATATGTATGCCTTTTGATATTAAGTAAATAAGTGCATTTAAAATACACAACCAGGATCTCTGACACTTACAGTAACAAGAGACTGGCTTATCTTCCCCATTCAATTTTGTTGGATTTTATTTTTTATTTTTTTAATAGAGTTTCTCTGATGGTATTCTTGAAACTAGTCCAGGAGGCCTCCTCACTTGCTAAAATACAAAAACTACTTCTGCTCCTCTTCTCACATCTAAATCAGACCCTGACATACCCAGCCACTCAGTGTGCCTTTTAGTTAATTTTGTCTCCTTTAGCAATGGTTTCCTTTTGCTTTAAAAGAAAATTCTGCTGTTAACAAATATGCTGTACAAGCCATGGGGGCGAAAGAACTTGGAGGAAGAGGAAGAACATGTGTTTTCCTTAATTCCTTCTCAAAATATGTGAGGGGAGAAAATAAGGGAAGTTGAGAAATATGCCACTCAATGCAGAAGTCACTTTGGACAAATCTCTTGAAACCAAGGCCTAAAGGAACAACCACCACAGTAACAAATAGTGGGTGTAATTACAAATGAGGACATTCAGTGAATCTCTAAAGCAGATCCTACAGAGGTATAGTCCACCAAAACCCACGCAAAAGAAGAAAGAAAGTAAAGGCAGAGCTGGAATCCCAGGAGAGAGGAGGAAAAGCAAAAGGTGAGAATGGAGAAAGGAGAAGGCTGGGGAAGCAGGAAGGAGTATAAAGTATGAGAAGCTGGGTGCAGGGCGGCCCATGATGAACACCTGACGTTCATAATTAAAGTGTAAGAAATACATGTCTTTGGAAAGAGCAGACAAAAGCGAGTAGAACTTAGAGGTTCTCACCAAAAGGCACATGTGGGAGAAATGCAGGCAGCACAGAAGTGCATGGGGTGAAAGGTGAGAGTCCCTACCCCCACCCCACCCTCGCAAAGGCACACCACGGATGGCAGTGGGCAGTGGGCAGTGGGCAGGGTGCAGGGGCCAGGGCAGGCGGGAGGCCCTGAGCACCGAAGGCAAGCGGCCAGGCTCTGACCTGCTGAAGCCCAGCCCGGGATACTTGTGGTTTGACAAACGCTGTCAGCTGACGGTTTAACAGCAAGTGCTTCAACAGGCTTCCTGCCCCTGAAAATCCTCACCTAATTCTCAGCAAATGTGAGTCTTGTTACCAAACAACAGCAAAAAACCACCACCTCCGGATTTTATTCAATCATCAAAAACATAACCGTTGTTGTTTTTTTTTTTTTTTTAAACGTGTGTTGGGAATGTTGAGAATGTATCTGTAGCAATTTTGCACATAGCACATTAAGCTTTGTTTGTGGAACAAACTGAATGAAAGTGTGTGAAACATACAAATGCCACTGTAATGACCAAGGTAGTTGGTATGCGATAGTGAAAGCTCATCAGAAGATTTGCCTGGTTATATCACATTTATACTTCTCTTATCTATCCTAATTCAAGGGAGGTTGGGGGTGGGAGTGAGGAAGGACCAGGATGGAGAGGTGGGGATGGTGACCAATGTCTTGTGCCTGGTGACAAATCAAAATATGTTGAATTCCCACAGTTATGTTAAAATTTCATATATCTGGTAGAGAGGTTCAGACAGTATCTTCTCATATAGCTTTAACATAAAATAGTTAATCCTGAAAAATGGTTAACATATAGTACTTTACCTATTATATAAATAATAATAAATACTATTTATGTAATGCTTAATGAATAATAAATATCTATGAGTAAATGTAGGCTCTCCTTCATATACTTATAAAAAGAGCTCTGATCATTATTTTTTTCTTTTTTTAAAAGATTTATTTAGGGACACCTGGGTGGCTCAGTTGGTTAAGCCACTGCCTTTGGCTCAGGTCATGATCCCCGGGTCCTGGGATCGAGTCCCTCATCAGGGTCCTTGCTCAGCACAGAGCCTGCTTCTCTCTCTGCCTCTTCCTGCCACTCTGCCTGCTTGTGCTCACTCTCTCATCTCTCTGACAAATAAATAAAATCTTTTAAAAATTTTTGGAAAAGATTTTATTTGTTTATTAGAGAGAGAGAGAAGGAGAGTGAGAAGGAGAAGCAGGCTCCCCATTGAGCAGAGATACAGATGTGGGACTCAATCCCAGAACCCTGGAATCATGACCTGAGCTGAAGGCAAACGCATAACTGACTGTGTTATGTGTCTGCCTTCATTACAGACACATTACGTCTGGGTGCCCCAATCATTATTTTATTAATAATTCTTTTTTTTAAGATTTTATTGTTTATTTGACAGTGAGATCACAAGTAGGCAGAGAGGCACGCAAGAGAGAGGGGGAGGCAGGCTCCCTGCTGAGCAGAGAGCCCTATGAGGGGCTCGATCCCAGGACCCTGAGATCATGACCTGAGCAGAAGGCAGAGTCTTTAACCCACGGAGCCACCTAGGCGCCCCTAATAATTCTTGATATCACAATTCATTATGAAATATAAAGTATTGGTTTGGCCTTTAATCAGAATATCCCCTAGGTTCTAGTAAGGTTAGGACTAGTATAGTGTTCTTTGCATCTCCCACATTGTATTCTATAGTTTGTTAGTTGGTTGGTTTATACCCTACTTCGTTCCATAAAAGATTTAAAATGGCTCAGTGCCTTTCACATCGAGGTGCTAAATTGTATTGAACTATACGCTGCGAGGCTGTGTATATAAGTACATAAAAAACGAGTCAATTAAGCAGCCATAACATTATATGAATATATTTGAATAATACTGAGTACCAGAACTGAGGGTAACTGAAACAACTTATACACACACACCGCGCGCGCGCGCATGCACTCATTTTCTTCTCTATAACTTTTTCAAACTGTAACAGAAGAAAATGCAGAAAAGGTAGTGCCAGGCTGGGGTAGATCCTATGCAGTGAGTTCTGTGGGGTCCCTATCAGATCAATGGATTTCCATCTGTTCATAGTTATCCAAGTGAACACAACAGACTAGAGATGTGAAGATGACTCAAGATTCAATCATCTCAACACAGTCTTTGCAAACTCCTGTCATCAGTCTCCTTTTGATTCCAAAGGGTAAGGCATACAAATCACCGTTCCCTGTAGGGAGCTAATCCTCTGTTAAAATAATCAAACCACATAGCTCTTTATGTGTATTTACTGTATTGAATTCTATAACAGGGTAGAGGTGCCCCATGCATTCAACAAATAAAATGCACTTCATTTAAAAGAGAGAAGGATTTCCTGGGGGAACAATAAAATCAGGAATGTTACAGCAATTTTGTGAATCATGCAGGCATAATTACCAACCAATAAAAATAAAATATCCACAATGCTCTCAGTCTTCATTAAAGACTGGTTTATAAGGCACTATTCGGTTGTTTGCTTTTGTTCAAACAATGCTTTAAAACTAATATTCTGCATCTGTCAATACGTTCTAGGTGGAAATCTTTATAATTATAGAGTTTCATGTTCAAAAAACTTGTCTAGGTCCCAGCTCTATGTATGTGGTGAGCACAAGCCACAGGAGCATCACTGTGGCCCAAGGGCCCTGCGTTGATTGGGTCTTGACCAAGGAACCCTGAAATAACAGAGCTAAAAGTGGAGGAACAAAAGCTAAAGTCCCAGTTGGTAAAATGGGCCTTGTGTGAGGTCAGAAGGCAAGTCAACAAGGGGAGAAGAATGGCATTTAGAAACCCCAGAAGCTAAGAAAAACACTGTAGGACCCATGAGTCAACCAGAACCCTTCGAAGCTGAGGCTGTGGCTGATAGAGTGAGCCCAAATATGCCTCAGCCCCCTTCCTCAGTCATTATATTACCAACTTAATTTACACTGAGAAATTAATGCCCAGAAGCGATGATAATGATGATGGGGGTGGAGGCAGAGGAGGATGTTGACATGACTGGTGGTTTTTTCCTCCCTGAATTCTAGGCATGTGATGTAACAACTCTTAATTTTAAGCTACTTTACCTGTTGACTCAAGTCAACACCTGATTACCAGGTGTTATATAGTGCTTTAGACCTAATCTAATTTCCTCAAGTCAACAGGTCCCTGGTACAGGGACGAGAAATATTCAAACGCTGCATTCTCTCTGCAGACCTACTTGGAAATCAGAAGATAGCGTGGGAAACAAGGAATCAGCCCAAGGGAGGCCAAAGAGCAAAGTCAAAGGCTATGATAGCTCAGGCATCCTTCTGACTGTTGGGGTTCCTTACTCCACTACAGCATCCACATTAGGACCAGATTTGCCCCTGGGAACAGAAATGCCACTTGGCAGTCCTATGGGATCCAAAGCTGTGAGAAAGGGAGAACTCAGGATGACTGGAAGTTGTTTCTGCAGCCTAGAGAATGTAGAGGATTTTGCAGTTTGTTTTTTGTAGATTGGAGATTTTTTTTTTCCAAGTATAAAACATTTTTCATACACCCCCCTCCAAAAAAACCTCCTAGCCCTTTGTGTGGAGCCAACAGTATTCCGCGATAAAATGGTCCTGATGGTGTAGCCTGAGCCGGAGATGCAGGAACCAACATTCCTCACAGAATTAAGGGAGTAGAGGTACTGTTTACTGGGAATAAGCCATAGATGGAAACCCCGTGGGGACAGAGGCAATATTCCCCAACACTGACACAGGGCCTTGTTCAGAGTAGGCAAAGATAAGTATTTGAAAATGAATGAGCAAATTAACAGGTAAACCAGAAAGTCAAAGTGGAGGGATGATAAGGTAACTAGTTTTAAGTACTAAAAACCACAAGAGATCAGAATCCAGGAAATTAGATTAGGTCTAAAGCACTATATAACACCTGGTAATCAGAATACAGATCTAATCATGGTGGTAGCCTCTTTTGCATTTCCTGCTGAATTAGGGTGGCATTAAGTTTCTTGATAGTTTTTCAAACACTTTATTATGCAAATTTAGAAAACATACAGCAAAACTGAGAGAGTTTTATAGTATATATTATACACTGACCATCTGGATTCTACCATTAACATTTTGCATTTTACTTAGTTTATCACATGTCTATTCATTTCTCTATCCAATCATCTATTCATCTTATTTTTCATGCATTCCCAAGTAAATCACATACATCATTATATGTCCCCCTAAATAATTCAACATGCATATCATTAATAGAATTAAAGATTTGTTGATGGCTTTTCCAAAAATTTTTAAAAAGATTTTACTTATTTATTTGGCAGACAGAGATCACAAGTAGGCAGAGAGGCAGGCAGAGAGAGAGGAGGAAGCAGCCTGCCTGCTGAGCAGAGCCCCATGTGAGGCTCGATCCCAGGACCCTGGGATCATGACCTGAATGGAAGGCAGAGGCTTCAACCCACTGAGCCACCCAGGTGCAAAATTTTTCAAATTTTGAAGTGGAATTTATATACAATTAAATGCAAAATCTTACATGTAAATCCCCAAATTTTAACAAATGCTTACAACTGTGTATCCCAAATCCCTATCAAGATAATAGAACGCTATCATTACCTGAGAAACTACTCAGAATTTTTTTAGAGTGGTGACTTTTTTGGTAGAGGGTGGATAGAAGTGTTGAAACTTCAGCATGGTCTGATTATAGCTTAGAATAGTGGGGGAAAACTTTCAGGTAGTCCTATACTGGGGAGTAAATAGAATTCCATGAGCCTCATCTTCAGAAGTGATCTCAAGAGATCTGTAGGAGTGATTGATTACTGGCTGTTCTTGAACTTTAGTCCCAAGTTAAAGAAAATACTAGTAGAGACAGTTTGTAGCCAACTTCTTTGTTCTGTAACATATCATACATTGACAGACACACAGAAGGAAAAGTACTCACTTGTAACCCCGAACTCTGTCCTGGAACTCGGTTAGCCTGCCTCTCAAGGCCAGAGCCTAGACTTTTTTCTATGTAGCTTTCCGCACTGTTTCTAGTATGCAGGCAAGTTAAATTCTTAAAACCAATGAGCCAGATTCTTATTTCCTCTCAGAATTGTGTACTGGAAACCATTCAAAAGCTTTCTGATTGTGTATCTTAAGATATTAAATGAAATAATTTATATTTTCAGATTTGGTCTCCATTTAGCATTTTGCTGCGCAACATTTTAGATGTGGCTTTTGGCATCAGAATATGGAACTTTAATCACGTGTGTGTCATATCTGGACATTGTGATGTCATTAAAATACTCTATCAAAATACCATTTAAAAACTATTATTATGGACATTCTCAATTACATACAAAAATAGAAAATACAATAATGGATCTCCGTGGATTTATCAACCAGCCCCAACAATCATGTTCCTCTTCCTAAAATGCATTCAAATTCACCCATATTGTTACATGAATCAATAGTTTGTTCCTTTTTATTACCGAATGATGTTCCATTGTATGGATTACCAGTTTGTTTATTAATTTATACCTTGATTGCTTGTTTGGGGGAATTACAAAAAAATACTCACCTACACATTTTTATGTGAACATAAGTTTTGATCAGATAAATACCTAGGAGTGGGATTGCTGCTGGGTCATGTGATAAATATAAATTTCACTTTATAAGAAATGGCTAAATCTTTTTCTAAATTGACTATACCATTTTGCTTTTCCAGCAGCAATGAATGAGAGTTCCTGTCACTGCTCATCATGGCCAACATTTTGTATTCAGCTCTTTATTTTAGCCATTCTAATAGGTGTGTAATAGTGGCCCATTGTGGTTTTCACTTATGTATCCCTAATGACTAAAGATATCAAACAGCTTCCCATGTATTTATTTCCATCCATATATCTTCTTGGGCAAGTTTCTTTTCAGAAATTTTGCCCATTTTTAAATTGGGTTATTTTATTTTATTATTGTTGAGGTTTAAGAGTTATTCATCTATTCTAAAGAGAATTACTCTATGATCCAGTAATTCCACTACTGAGTATCTACCCAAAGAATATAAAAACACTAATTTGAAAAGATATACACCCTCCTATGTTTATTGCAGCATTATTTTACAATAACCAAAATATGGAAGCAGCCTAAGAGTCCATCGATAGATGAATAGATAAAGAAGATGTGGTTTACATATACAATGGAATATTATTCAGCCATTAAAAAAGAATGAAATCTTGCCATTTGCAACAACACGGATAGAGCTAGAGAGTGTTATGCTAAGTGAAGTAAGACAGTCAGAGAAAAACAAATACCATATGATTTTACTCGTGTGTTATTTAAGAAACAAAACAAATGAAAAAAGAGACAAATCAAAAAACAGACTTTTAAATATAAAGAATAAACTGATTGCCAGAGGGGACGTAGGTGGGGTGATGGGTGAAATAGGTGAAGGGGATTAAGAGTACATTTATCGTGATAAGCGCTGAGTAATGTAGAGAATTGAGTAATGTAGAGTATTGTAAAGAATTGTAGAATAATGTAGAGAATTGTTGAATCACTACTTTGTACACCTGAAGCAAATATAAGACCGTATTAACTGTACTGGAATTAAGTTTTTTAAAAATTATAGCAGGGGGGGGCGCCTGGGTGGCTCCGTGGGTTAAAGCCTCTGCCTTCGGCTCAGGTCGTGATCCCAGGGTCCTTGGATCGAGCCCCGCATCGGGCTCTCTGCTCAGCAGGGGGCCTGCTTCCTCCTCTCTCTCTCTCTGCCTGCCTCTCTGACTACTTGTGATCTCTCTGCCAAAATAAAATAAAATAAAATAAAAATTATAGCAGGGGCACTTGGATGGCTCAGCAGGTAGAGCATGCAACTCTTGATCTCAGGGTTGTGAGTTTAAGCCCCACACTGGGCATAGAACCTACTTTAAAAAATTACAGCCAAAAAATTTTTTTCATATATTCCAAATACAAGTTTTATATGTATGTGTGTGTGTGTGTGTGTGTGTGTATTTTTTTTTTTAAGATTCATTTTCTTTATTTTAGAGTAAGAGAGAGTGTGTGAGGCAGGTGGAGGAGCAGAGAGAGAGGAAGAGAATCTCAAGCAGGCCTCTGAGTGTGGAGCCCAACCTGGGGCTCGATCTCACCACCCTGAGATCAAGACCCGAGCTGAAACCAAGATTGGATTGCTCAACCGACTGAGCCATCCAGGCATCCCTAAATACAAGTTCTTTACTGGGTATGTGATCTGCAAAGATTTTGTTCCCATTTACAGTTTGTTATTTAATTCTCCTAACAGATTATTTTGCAGAGCAGAAGTTTTTAATTTTGATAAAATTTAGTTTCTCAATTTTTTGTATTATGGTTGTGCTTTTGGTGGTATATCTAAAAATGGATCACAGAATCCAAGATCACCAATGGGGGTTTTTTCCTAGAAGTCTTACAGTTTAATATTTAGGTCTCTTAATTTTTGTATAAAATATGAGTTTTGTGTCTAGGTTTCTTTTTTACACATGGATGAATGATTATTCCAGCACCAATTTTTGACAACACTGTCTTTATCAAATTGCCTTTGTAACTATGTCAAAAATAAGTTGACTACATTTCTGTAGGTCTATTTTTGGCCTCTCTATTCTTACCAATAGATAAATTGATATATACATCTATCCTTTTAACACTACCACAATGTCTTGATTACTATAGCTTCACAATAAGCCTTAAAATTGGGGAATGTAATTCCTCCAACTTTTTTCATTTTTGTTGTTATTTTTTATAAACTTGGCTCTTCTAGTTTCATAACCTTTTCCATATAAATGTCGAATCCATTTGTCAATATCTAAAATATGTCTGCTGATCACTTCACGGCTTTTTGGCTAAGATCAAGCATAAAAGATGTCTGCTGAGGTTTTTCTTGGGATTGTGCTCAATGTGTAGATCAAGTTGGGGAGAACTGTCATCTTAACAATATTGAATGTTCCAATCCAGAAACGTAGCATATCTCTCCGTTTATTCAGATCTTCTTCGCTTTATTTCATCAATGTTTTATAGTTTTCCTTATATCGATCCTACACAGGTATCATAGATTATAGGCTTTTTTTTTTTTTAATTTTAGGAGGTGCTCTTTTAAATATCTTTTAAGTTTCAATGTTCAATAAATAAATAAATAACAAACAGATTTTGAATTTCAGTTTTTCCTGCTATAAACAACATGTGGGCAGTTTTGTTGTGTGGAAATAAGTTTTCAAGTCATTTGTGTAAACACCAAGGAGTGGAATTGCTAGATCATATTCTAAGAATATCTTTAGTTTCATAAAAACTGTCAGACTCTCTTCCAAAGTGACTTTACCATTTGCATTCCTACTGGCAATTAATGAAGAGTTCCTGTTGCTCCACATGCTCATTATAATTGGTGTTGTCTGTTTTAGATTTTTGCCATTCTAATAGGCATAAGGTGGTATCTCATTATTGTTTTAATTTGCATTTCCCTAATGACAAACAATGTGAAGCATCTTTCCATATGATTACTTGCCATCTATCTTCTTTTCTTCTTTGGAGAGCAGTCTGTTAAGGTATTTGGCTCATTTTTAAATCAGGTTGTTTGTTTTCTACTTGTTGAGTTTTAAGAGTTCTCTGTATATTTTTAGATAACAGCTCTTTTTAAAAAAGTTTATTTATTTACATAAACTCCATGCTCAATGAGGGGCTCAAACTCACAATACCAAGATCAAGAATCTCATGCTCTGACTGAGCCAGCCAGGTGCCCCTCGGTAATAGTTCTTTATCAGACATGTCTTTTTTTTTTTTTTTTTAAGATTTTTTAAATTTATTTGACAGACAGAGATCACAAGTAGGCAGAAAGGCAGGCAGAGAAAGAGCTGAGGAAACAGGCTCCCTGCTGAGCAGAGAGCCTGATGTGGGGCTTGATCCCAGGACCCTGGGATCATGACCTGAGCTGAAGGCAGAGGCTTTAACCCACTGAGCCACCCAGGCGCCCCTATCGGACATGTCTTTTGCAAATATTTTCTCTCAGTCTGTGACTTGTTTTCTCATTCTCTTCACATTGATTTTCACGGAGTAAAAGTTTTTTATTTTAATGAAGTCCAGCTCATCAATTCATTCTTTCATGCATTGTAATTTTAGTGTTGGATCTAAAAAGTCATCACCATATTCAAGTTATCTAGGTTTTCTCTTTATGTTATCTTTTTTAAGGAGTTTTATAAATTTGCCTTTTACACTTATGGCTATGATCCAATTTGCATTTATTGTTGTGATAGGTGTAAGGTCTGTTTCTAGAGGTATTATTTTGCATGTGGATATCTAGCAATTCCAGCATCATTTGTTCAAGATATTTATGTTTGCTCCATTATTTGCTTTTACTCCTTTGTCAAAGTTCAGTTGACCATATTTATGAGGCTCTATTCCTGGGGTTTTTATTCTGTTCCATTGATCTATTTATCTATTCTTTCACCAGTAAGATACTGTCTTTCTTACTTTGCCGTCATAACAAGTGTTGAAGTTGGGTCCTGTAAGTCCTCTGACTTTGTTCTACTTCAGTATTGAGTCGGCTCTTTTAGGTATTTTGCCTCTCCATCAGTTTGTTGGTATCCACAAAATGACTTGTCTGGGATAAGGGAGTTTTTCTTTCTGAATTCCAGAACCACATTAATGAAGCATCAGAAACCGCAGTTCTCATATGCAATTGGAATACATTATTTTCTGCATTAAAACAAAGTGATGAATAAAATGGAGCAAGATGACTCCGCCTTTTTGTTTTTTGGTATTTTTCTTCAGGGAGTCTCTCCATTTTCTCGTAATAAGGGATCATTAAAATAACCCAAAGAGAAGGGGCGCCTCTGTGGCTCAGTGGGTTGAGCCTCTGCCTTCAGCTCAGGTCATGATCTCAGGGTTTGGGATCAAGCCCCATGTTGGGCTCCCTGCTTGTTGGGCTCTCTGCTCGGTGGGGAGCCTGCTTCATCCTCTCTCTCTGCCTGCCTCTCTGCCTACGTGTGGTCTCTCTCTCTGTCAAATAAATAAATAAAATCTTTTAAAAAAAATCCAAAGACAAATGACACCAAATTAATAAAAAAAGTGTAGATCAGATGGTCCTCTGTTAACATTTTTTATTCAATTGTAGTTACAAAATGTGTTGCTTAAACTGCTAGTTAATGAACAGCAACAAAAAAATTCATATTTCTCCTGATGCCTAGGTGGCCTGAGTTATGCCCTATATGGTGATCTAGACTATAACTACTTGGTGACTCTGACTTGTGGGTTAACCAAATTCATGGTGATCCAAACCAAGTTGAACAACAAATCCCAAAGTGGAGCGACCTGTGCTCTTCAGGTTATATTTTTGTATGTGGGGAAGTGCGGGCTACAGAATAACCCTCTGTTGGCGTTGCTTTTTGGCCCAATTCTTGCACTCTGTAATTATTGGCAATGACACAGTAGATCAGCAGGTCAGTTTAAACTCCCTTATGGAAATCATAATGGATTATAGCTTTGCCTTGGACCTCATCCTGGCTGTCTGAAATAAGACTTACTGATCCCCTTTGGGACTTATTCACAGTTGGCTGAGTCTGCACCCTTGGCAGAGAGGGGTATGATTGAGGTGAAGACTACAAGGTGGCCTCCTCTTGCTGCTTGGAGTCCTGTTGATAGAAGCTTTGATTAAATGCTGAATGAGACAAATTAAATAAATTTGCTCCCAGCCTCTGTGGTCAGATTAATCAGAGTGGCTGATGGAGTGGCACACTCATGTAAAATTTCAAGTTTGGCCAAGAATGTGTTATTGTGGGCTGAGGGGTGGATTGTTGAGAGAGGCAATCTGCCATGGGTCCCGCGTGTCCCTGCGTGTTCTTCCTGGGTATGCCATGAATGCAAAGCCTTAACAATTCTTTACAGGGTCCATTTCAGCAGGTTGTGTTTATAGCAAGTAACCTTGGGCTGGGGTAATGTCTCCCTCTTTGGAAAAAGAGCAGGCTGGCTTTCACATACTATACAAACAATGAATCCCCTAAAACCAGTGTTTTCCCTAATACAACTCACTGTGTACCCAGGCCTCCATCATGGCCCCTTTGTGTCAGTTCTGTGGGACTTCGGGGGCATGAAAAGCCAACACAAAAGACTGTGAAGCTTCAAATATACTAATTTTGCTTTGAGTAGTAAAATCCTTTGTCTCTGACTCAGGAATCTTGTGTCTTCTGACAGCATCCACAAAACAGGAACAGGCTAAATTGTTAGCTTGTAAGCAGGGTAAAACTCCATACCTTGCACAGCTCTTGATAATGCTACCTTTCGATTTGGCTGATTGTGTTGCAACAGAGGCATCAAACTTGTCTTCTATGTCCATACTTTCATAAACAGGAAGCCAAGTCTAGATGTTTCGTCAGATTCTGCTTCAACTTTAAAGGCAGAAATACTCTGCATTCATGCTGTGTTCTTCCTATTACCCTACATTAGGAGACATAATGTCAGGTTTTCCATTTTTAGTGAAACTAAGCTTGGTCAGTGGATTTAGGTGGTTTCGGTATGATATTAAATTCCCCATCAACTTTTCAGCTCATCGTTCTAGCATTTGTTGATGATCATCACCTGGATCCCTTATTGCATTAGTGGATTTTAAAGGGTGACATTTAAATGGTATCATTCTCCCTATATTTATCCACTGTAATTCTTTGGTAAAGGAGAACTTTCTATCATCAAATAATTGGTTATCCTGAAATCAGTTCAGTCCTTTGACGTAGGCTGCAAGGACTTCTTCTCTGGGCCCCTTATTTCAGGGGACCCTACCTTTTAAGTACCTTCTTCAAACTGAAACCATGGATAAGGGGGCACTGCTTTACCAGGAACAGCCTACATTTGTGCTCTCACCTTCACAGTAAATATATATATCTGTATATATATATTATATGTAAATACACACACATATATATGTGATAAATATGTAAATATAGGAAGATTTTTCTTTAGCTCTTATTTCAAAATGCCCAACATAAAAATGTGGTAATATTCAAACGTTTTTTTGAGGTTGTATTTCATAACTTCGTTCACAAATAAAGTACACATTCTGCCAATTTGCTCTTCTAGTAAAGCAATGAAACCATCAAGTGTACATTTTACAGACATCAAGTTGGCAAAAAAAATCTTATTTCTGAAATGTCAAAAAATGTCAAAAAATCATCATACTATGATTGGAATGAGGTTTTTTTTTTTTTTAATCTTCTAAAGCATAAAGGTAGGGTTTGCCTACCTTTGAGCTGACTCAGTTGATTGAGCATCAGACTCTTGATTTTCTCTCAGGCTGTGATCTCAGGGGTGTGAGATCTAATCCCACATCAGGCTCCACACTCAGTGCAGAATCTGCTTGTCCCTCTCCCTCCCCTTCTGCCCTCCCTCTGTGTGCTCTTGATCTTTCTCTCTCTCAAATAAATACATAAAATCTGATTTTTGAAAAAAGGATTCTAACTGAATTTAAATAGAAATTTTTTGTTTTTTTAAATAGAAATTTTTAAAATTAAAGGATAAAATTCTATGAGAAATGGATAAATAAACTGATCTATGTAATACCAAAAGGTACATAGCATTTAAAAAAGAAGCAAATTTCTCATATAGCAATAGGGTGGATAATTCTCACAGACTTAAGTTGAGTAGAAAGTCATACACAAAAGAATACACATGGTATGATTCTGTTTATTAAAAGTCCAACAACATGCAATTAATGGTGAACAGAGGTCAGAATAGTACATACCTTTGATGTGTAGGGTGTTGCCTAGGAAGGGGCAAAGGGAAACTGAGATGCTGGAAATGTGCTAGATGTTCATGTGAGGGATAGTTGCGTAAGTCTTTATGTTTATAAAAACTCGTCAAGCTATACACTTAATATCAGTGCACTTTATTTTATTTTACTGCATGTATTAGTTTCCTATTGTTGCTCTACAAGTAACCACACATTTTGTTGTTGAAAACAACACAAATTTATTATGGTACAATTCTAGAGATTAATCTAAAATGGATCTGCAGGGCGGCATTCCTTCAGGATGTTCTAGGGAGAATCCATTCCAAGGCTTTTCTAGCTTCTAGAGGACACTTGCTTTCTGTGGCACACATCACTCCAACCTCTGCTTCCATCTACTTCCCTGTCAGACCCTCCTACTTCCCTCTTACAAGAAGGCTTGTGACTAGTTGGCCTACCTGGATAATCCAAGATAATCTTCCCATCTCAATATCCTTAAATTAATCACATTTGCAAAGTCCCTTTTGACATATAAAATAACATATTCTCTGGTTCTGGGGATTTAGGACATGAATATCGTTGAGGGGGAGCCCAATATTCTGCCTAACAGGTATGAATAATGGTATTTTTTTTAACCTCAATTAAAGAAAACACACAAAAATTAAGTTGATGAATGATATATGATACTTTTACAAATTACAGTAATAATGAAAAAGAACTTGAAATGTGAATGTCTTTTCTAAGCACAGAAATAAGACGTTTTGCCACAGGAAATTATTTTAAAAGACTTTGTTCACTATTTGATACAACCGTAGAATTTTTTGATTTAATGAAAAATTAAACATTAAAGTTAAAATATTTCAAAATCAAATCACTTATCTTTTCAATATATTTGAAAAGTTGAAAGAGCTCTTTTATTAAGCAGAAAGAAAATGAGAACAATTTCATTAGCATGAAGGATATTACCATGGAATTTATTAGCAAACTTGAACCATTTACAAATAGCCCTTTGTTCAAGATTTTTAAATTTTCATCCTTGCAATTAATAGATAGAAATATGCTTAATGATACTGCTTTGGAAATATATTGCTCTCACTTGGCTATCATTTTAAAAGATCATTTCTTCTAATTTGAAGCACTGAATTGGATTATTTATACATTTGAAATGAACGTGGACCTTGTTAGCCCACTTAACAGAAATTAATAAAACATAATTTAAAAACTAACAAAAGAAAACATAAAGATTTTGAGGCCAAAGAGCAATTTAATCAGTTTAACTACACAGGCTTCTAGATCCAACTAAAATGCTCATAACTACTTTCTTGGAAAATACTATTAACCATATAGCTAGTTGAAAAGGGACCCAGTGCTCTAGCGCAATTACTGCAAAACCAAGAAAACCAACTGCAAACACATAACAGAAAAAGGTTACAGAAATCATATTACTAGGCTCAAAGCGAATATTACACAGTTAGTTGAGATACTAAGTGCAAGGATTTTATTGAATTTCATCTTATACTATCATCATTACATACATAATATATATTTAATTTAACATATATTTAATTTTTAGTGTCATGATAAGAACATTTTCATTGAAATTATTTATTTATTTGGATGTTCTTATTGGACTTGTTCTTCACTCTTAATCTAAGACTATCCTGAGAAGAGTACCATACAACTTCTTTGTAGGCTTTTGTACTAATTTTGTTCTCAGTCCAGGCACTATTCTCTGATTGTATCAAAGCATATGATCTCCACGATATTGTTAAGCACAAGCAAGTGAATACATGCCCCTTTATTTAATCATCAGGGCATTATATTCGTTTTCTGAAATTACCTATGTAGATACATTGTAATATCTATGAGTTACATTTCAGGAGAGTAAAGTGGACAAAGTATTAGTCATGTAAGAAGGAAGCATAAGGTCTGATGAGGATGAGGACCAATGGTGAAAGGAAGAGTTCCTAGTACAGACCCAAACCAGGATGTTGCACCCAGAGAACTGATAAGGAGAGATGGGGTGGGAAAGATAAAGACTGGCAAACTGGAGGTCTGCGTAAAGCATCCATGAGGGAATGTGGTTTTGCTACTCACTTTTATAGAAGTAACTATAAAATGAACAGTTGATACAAAAACTCCCGGTAACCTTTATGAGTATGTTCAAAACGTGTACACAGGTATTTAAAAGATCTTGGTACCTGCTTTCTGACTATGCATATCAATTAAGATTAAACTGACATGACTATTCTTTGTAGTCAGATAAAATCTTTGTTATGAGTTATAAAAAGTCCTCTGTAATTTTCAATAAGGATGCCAAGACAGTTCCATGGGGAAAGAAAGACCCTCTTCATGCTTGAGGAGGACATCTGGATGTCTGTGCTGAAAAATGAGTTGAACACCTACTTCACATCATGCAGAAAAATTAACTTAGAATCTATCAAACACCTAAATGTAGGAGCTGAAAGTATACAACTATAGAAAAGTATACAACTATAAAAAAAATGTTTCTGACCTTGCATTAGACAGTGGTGTCTTAGATATAGCACCAAAAGCACAGTGACAAAAGAAAAAAATAAATAAAATGGGTTTTGTCAAAATTAATTATTGTGTTTCAAAGGACACCATCAAAAATGTGAAAAGACTAGTTAGCTCAGTCTGTGAAGTGTGTAACTCTTGATGTCAGGGTTGTGGGTTCAAACCCCATATTGGGTGTAGAGATTACTTAAAAAAATAAAATCTTAAAACAAAAAAGAATGTCAAAAGACAATGTATGGAATGGGAGAAATTATTTGCAAATTATATAATCTGGCAAAGGACTTGTACCCAGAATATATAAGAACTTTTATAACTCCAAAACAAAAAAGATCAGTAACCCAATTTAAAAATGGGCAAAGGATTTGAATAGGATTAGTCCAAAGAAGATACACAAATTGCCAAAAAAAACCACAGGAAAAGAAGCTCAGCATCACAGATCATTAAGGAAATACAAATCAAACCTATATTGAGATCCGGTTTCATACCTCACAGGATAGCTAAAATAAAAAAGACAGATGATAACAAGTATTGGTGAGGACATGGAGAACTTGTACATTGCTAGGGTTGTAAATTGATGCAGGCACTTTGCAAAACAGTTTGGCAGTTATTCAAACCTTTAAACAAAGAGTTACGAGGTAACCCAGTAATTCCATTCCTAGGTATATAACCAAAGGGATTTAAACATATGTTCACTAAAAAAAACCTGTACACAAATGTTCATAGCAATATTATCCATAATAGTCAAAAAATGGAAAAAACCCAAATGTCCATTGACTGATGCATGGATAAACAAAATACAATATAGGTATTGCAGCAGAATATTATTTGACCACAAAACAGAATGAAGTACTAATACGTGCTACAACATGGATGAACTTGGAAAACATCACGCTAAGTGAAAGAAGCCAGATAAAAAGACCATATATTGCATAATTCCATTTATATGAAATGTCCAGAATAGGCAAACTCCTAGATTCAGAAAGTAGATTAGTGATTGCCAGGAGCTGGGGTGGGGGGCAGCAGAATGGGGAGTGATTGTTAAGGGGTTTCTTTTTGAAGTGATGATAATGGTTGCACAACTCAATTAATATACTAAAAATCATTTAATTATATACTTTAAAAGGTTGGCATTGTCATAATTCACACAAGAATATATGTGTTATAAATATAAATATTTATAACAGTTCAATAAAGCTGTTATTATTTTAAAAATCCTGTATATAGATTTTCTTTATACAACAACCTGCTTTAGTGCAGTTAATGTAGATATCTGTTTCTAAGAACTCAGTTTACATACACTACTTTCTGGTTTTTAGATGAAGTATAATTATATTACATGTATTTATTTTAAGGGCTTTTATTCGTTTGCTGTTCTTTCAAACATTTATAGAATGCTGATGAATTAAGAACACATAAAGTGGGATTTTACTATTTTTTTCTGATATTTTGGGAAAATTTGAGTCTCTTCCTAACTTTTTAAATTTCCTTCCTTTCCAAAGCTTTATATCTCTTTTTATAGACTATTTTAAGTGTTTGGCATGAACTGAGATCTGAGTTAGATATTAGACATGATACATACAAACAGGAAGTTTAAAAGAAAAGATACAGAATCATTTTTAAAGGTTTGGTTAAGGTTTGGAATAGTGAGGCAGGTGGATGGCTCAATTGGTTGAGTATCCAACTCATGATCTCTGCTTAGGTCTTGATCTCGGGGCGTGAGTTCAGGCCCTGTGTTGGGCTCTGTGCTGTGGTGCCTACTTAAAAAAAAAAATAAAATAAAAGTTTGGAACAGCCAAAATAAGAGGAGAAAATGATATTTTTATATGCTCAATTCTTAGCAGTTCCATTTTCCTACACTGAAGTTCTCTTGGCCATAACATAACCTTGGAGCTAACTCTCATGGTTGTTATTTCAAAATCATTTATTTCACAGTGAGTTTTTTTAAAAGCAGTTTTCAAATATTCCAGAGTTTTGTAAACTTTTACCAGCAATTTTAAGTAGTCTCACATTCCCTGTAACTCAGCTTCCAGGATCTGCAAAGTTTATGGCCTAGCAGTTATGGCCCAAACTGAAATTAGGCCTACCCAGAACCACATCTACATTCACAGACACTCATGTTCAAATGGAAGGAAAGATAACAGTTCCTTCTCAACACAAAAATCAAGGTTCTGAGAATGCCTGCATTTGGACCATTTATGTGCAGAACCACTACTGAGGAAATAGGTTTGGAGGGATTGTAACTGTAGGTAAAACCTTATGAAAAACTTTATAAATATTTCTACACTTGCAAAAATAAAGCCATAGACACTATGTGAAGTTGTATATATCTTAAATTAGTAGTGTTAGGTAAATCTTAACTAATAATTATTTTCCCTTCCTTGTTCCTAGAATATTTTCAGATCTTTCTCAAAATTTCAGTGAGAGATGATTTTGGTTTTTTTTTTTTTTTTTTTTTTTTTTGCAGCTATTACATATAACTAGAAGTAATTTTTTTCTCTGTCTGATCCTCCTGCAAATGTCTAGTGCCTTTTGGTTTCATAATTTGGAGATGGTGACTTCTCGTTCCCAAGCCTTAGGGCAGTCCCAAGACAGAATCATTTGAATGTTTGAAATGCTTTGAGAAACATTTATTGAAGTATTTGATCCAGCCAACTAAGTGTTTTTGCAACCTCCTTTCCATAACATCAGGTTCTGTATGTAGCCTGATCTTTGGCCATAAAAACATTTCACAAAACACTTATCATCAGCTCCTTGGAGACAAGTGACTGGTTTAAGTACCCTCTGTACTACTAGACAAGGAATGTAGATCCCAAGACTAACTACTTATTCTCATTTTCCTTAACTTCTGGGAAGGCAAAACCTACCTCAATAGTGCCCTTTCCCTTCCTTCCTTCTTCTTTTTTAATCTTCAATATATCTTTCTTCTAATTATTGCAGCAATTGTACCTAGGATCTAAAGTGATAAGGAAAGGTATTTATGGTATGTTTAAGTACATTAGGATACCCACACTCTGAATAAGAGAAGCTGAGGTTGGGGAGAAATCACAGAATTCCCCTCAGTTTGTAACAGTCTGCTTTTACAGACGAAGGCACCCTTCTTACAGGTTGAAAGTTCTTGGCAAATCACATTTTTTATTCCCTAAGTTCTTATTTATAGAGCACTTGCTACTGGCTTCTTTTTCTTCTTCTTCAATACTAAAAATTATTCTGCTTTATCCTCTATTATTCTTATTTTTCTGTATCTTTATCAAATTCCTTTACTTTACCCCCATCTTCTCTTTCCTTCTACTACGAATCTCTATCTTTTCCCAGTCTCCAGCTTGGTTTACCTGATTTAGCAATTGTAAGTACTAACTATGCTTTTCTTTGGATCATTTAGAGACACCCTATCTATGAACGACACCCTTACAAAACTCTGGAATGTGTTGCTAACAAAGGGAAGCTGTTCCAGAAGAAGGTTCTCAGTGTTATCTTTTGTTGTTGAATATAGGTAAGTTACTTTAGAATTCAGTAAATCCGGATTAAAGGAGTGTAATTAATGCCAGATGAATTTAAATGTCAGCTTCTGAGATAAGGGAAGAGACTGTAAACAAAAACTAGGAATCTATTCTTATAGTACTCTAGGGAGGCGTTTTGCATAGGGGTTAAGAACAAAGACCCTGGAGGGGCACCTGGGTGGTGGAGTGGGTTAAGCTTCCAACTCTTCCTTTCCGCTCTGGTAGTGATTTCAGGGTCCTGGGATCAAGCCCCGCCTTTGGGCTCCACACTCAGTGGGATTCTCTCCCCTCTCCCTCTGCCCCTCCCCACCCCAAGTGCGTGTTCTCTCTCTCTCTCTCTCTCTCCCTCCCTTAAATAAATAAATAAATAAATAAATAAATAAATAAATAAATAAATCTTAAGAAACAAACAAACACCCTAGAGCCTGGGTTTGAATGCAGCTTCATCACTTGATTGTGTAAATTTGGGCACCTTCCTTCCTTCCTTCCTTCCTTCCTTCTTTTCTCTTTAAATTTTGTTTTATTTTGCTTTGTTTTAATTAGAAAAGAGAACACGCGTTCAAGAAGGCAGGAGCAGAGATAGAAGCAGAGGGAGGGGGAGTGAGAGATTCTCAAGCGGACTCTGCACTGAGCATGGAACCAAATGCCGGGCTTGATCCCAAGACCCTAAGATCATGATCTGAGCAGAAATCAAGAGTTGGCTGCTTAACCAACTGAGCCACCAAGGTGCCCCTTGGGAACCTTTCTTATCTTTTCTTTGCCTCAGCTTCCTCCAGTGTGCAGCAGAGGATATTTTTACCTCATGGGGTTGATACAAGGATTAAATTAGTTTATAAAAAGCACTTATTTTTGCCTGGCAATGGTAAGCAGCACATAAATGTCAGTTACTATAACTCAAAATTATAATAATGAATAGATCAAGGCCGCAGGAATATTTTTAGTTTTTTAGAAGTTTATGGTTTTTTTAATGTTTCTGATTTTTTGAAAGATCACAAATGTGGTCTGGATTACCCCAAGAAAAAAGTTTGGCTTAATAACTGATTAATGAATTTTTTTAAAAAAACCATTTCGTGTGACCCAGTACAGAGTGTAAAGTTCACTAACAGGAGATGTCTGGTTGGCATAAAAACCATTAAAGAAAATCTTGAGCATGATGTTAAACTCAACTCGGAAACACATGCTTTACATTATTGTCCTATCAGTTCTCAAGTTCCTGGCATGTCGCTGAAGCCGACTTTTTTTTTTTTTCTTTTTCCAAGTAGTCATTCTCTCTTATTGCTTTTGACTTAGATAAACGACCTTCTAACTAACTATTGGGAAACTTTCTGTAGGCTTTATTTGTGATTGTTATTTAAAGTGATAGCTGTGAAAGACTGTCAAAATATCTTTAACATTGTGCTTTTCAAAAAGAAAGGATAATTCCTTTGAAAATAATAATGAAAGGTTAATAGAATCCCAGATATAAGAAGGATAAGGTCTGTGAGCTCATGGATGGCATTCATATGCCAAGACAGGGAAGTCTGTTTAAGGAGCTAACTGGTTTTGCTTGCTTGATACTGCTGAGTGCACTGGAATTGCTACATTGGGGGCAAAGTGCACTGGGCTGTAGCCCAACAGATTACTCTTCTAGCCAGGAAAGACTGTGGCAGTTCTGCTTCTATAGTAATGGCAAAGGCATGCCATCTCATAGTCCAGCTTTTCACTGAAGATGTGAGTGTCTTGAATGGCCTCATTATTTATTATATATTAAATACAGGTACTGCTTTTAATAATATTTCTGAATAAATATTTTACTGTTTAACAACTGCTATTTTATGTTATTGTCTGTACATGAGTTATGGCAGCTGATAGCCAATATGGAGATTAATGAAACATACAAAAATAAAGTGCAAATCTGCATTTCGAATTGAAAGCACTTTTAAAAGAATTTCAGCATTTATCACAAGAGTTAAACTCTGGAATTTGAGAGGCAGCATGATCTGGTGGAGCAAATACAGGCTTAAGCATCCTACCTTGTTTATTTCCTAGTCATCTGAGGCTACATCAGTTATATAATCCCTCTACCTCTATTTTTTCATCTATAAAATGAAGACAATATCCACCCTAAAACTTTGAAGAATTTGATTAGATACATACGTCAAAGAGTGCCCACCTCATGGAATGACAGGAAATTTTGTCTCTCCACCTTCTATTCAATTTCTCTTCCCTCCCAGTGGAAGACAACCGAACACTAACTGAACTCTCAGAATAAAGGTCGAGGTTTTCAGTAAAAGAAAAATGTCATGTGTAAAATGATCACCAAGAAAGTACTTTATAGGCTGCGAGAGAGTCCATCCTCAGTCACTTCAAAAATCACCTTAGTTATTAATTCTCTGGTAACTAACTAAATAAAGTACAGAACTTGGAGGTTTTCCCTATTGTAATGAAAACACCATTTGTATGGACAGCAAAGATCCAGGACCCTGAAAAAATCCTCTTATTCTGTTGGGCGGAAAAAAATCCTCCATGAAGGAGGTTTACACTGAGGTCACCAGAATGTTATGTGTAAAAAACCCACTACACACACATTAAGTGGGTGTCTTGCGTCCATTTCCCAGGACCTGAACCCGGGCGAAGCCTTATTTGGGAATAAAGGTTTGAGCCAGCCTAATTCTAGAGGTCACCGCAGACCATCTCCGGGCCCCAAGGTGTATTACATAAAATCGACCAGGGACAGAAGATCTAAGTAGGCGAGGAGATGACAAGTGACCACACTGTGGGCCTCCTACTTGGAAGCAAAAAGGAGCAGGCGGTAGGAAATGCGGGCTTCCCTCGGGAGGCCGGACGACCTCCTTGTTGCCTCCGGAGTTCCCTTCACACTCCTCGAAACCCCAGTCCACTGGGAGGGTGAAGCTTGGCAGAGGCGGGTAGAGCATCGCCCTCCCGCCCCGCCCCACTGGTATCACCCCCGCACGGCCTCCTGGGCTTCCTCAACTGCGCGGCTCCGAGGGCCACGGAACGCGCATCTCTGCACCTCAGATGCACCAGGGCCGACTTAGAACCTCAGGTGCGCATTCAGGGTGAAATCACTAACAGCCATTACTCTCGGGGCCTGTGCGTCTATTTAGAATGTGAGGAAATTCTTCAGAAACTAGCCACAGCAGCGGACGGCTTTTTTTTTTTTTTTTTTTTAAGATTTCATTTATTTATTTGACAGAGAGAAATCACAAGTAGACGGAGAGGCAGGCAGAGAGAGAGGGGGAAGCAGGCTCCCCGCTGAGCAGAGAGCCCGATGCGGGACTCGATTCCAGGACCCTAAGATCATGACCCGAGCCGAAAGCAGCGGCCCAACCCACTGAGCCACCCAGGCGCCACCCAGACGGAGGCTTTTGGTGGAGGCAAAGTTCTCTCAGCCCTGGGCGCACGGTGGTGGGCGTTGTGGAAAACCTCAGGGTCCTTTACCAGCTCTCACTCCCGCAGCATGACTTGCTTCTGTCAATTCATTTCTAAAGGTAATGTCAAGGTTGGGGGGAACAGTTTTTAAAACTCAGCAATCTACGACTACTCAGTGTCCGAAGGGTGCCGACTGCCTGCGAACTGCTCAACGTGAAAACTCGGTCGTGAACACTCGCCTAGGGAAAAAGGACCCGCGCACCGGAGAACGAGGTAGTCAACCCGCCCGCCTGTCCAGCCCTCCGCCCCGCTCCGCCTCTAGCCCCGCCCTCCTGCGCCCCGCCCCTCCCCGCCTGCGCAGCCTCTACATCTTCCATCCGGGGTCGGCTACACCTCTGCCTGCATTGCGCCCTCCCGGCGTGGGGCGTCGCTGTATCGGTCTGCGCGCTCCACACAGACTCTGGCGCTCGGGCGGGGGCGGGAGGCGGAGCGGAGGCGTGGGGGCGGAGTCGCCGCGGTCTAGAGGCGGCTGGCTGCGAGCGGCGTCGGAGTCGGTGGTCTTGGTGCCATGGCCGCCTCGGTGTTCTGCTGCCTGCGGTGTTGCAGGGACGGCGGGACGGGACACATCCCTCTGAAGGAGATGCCGGCGGTGCAGCTGGACACGCAGCACATGGGTAAGGGCCTTCCCTTCCCCCAGACCCAACGGCCCCCGCCGGGTGTGGCGCGGCGGGTCGCGGGCAGTGCGAGGTCGGAGGAACCACGCGCGGCCCTGCCCCTCCGGGCGCCGCCCCCCGCTCCTCGCTCTGAGGTGCTGCGCTCGACCCCGTTTTGTCTCGCGGATCTCTCTCAGACGCCGGCCGGCTGCATCTCGGCCCTGTTCTGTGTTCAAGGCTACGCAGCCCTGTCTGCTCCTGTCATCGGGAGCTGGTTGTGTGGACCTCCCCACCCATTTTCACCGGAATCTCGGAGCAGCCGCCTCCCGAGACTCGTCAGCTGTCCCCAGGCGAGGGGAGCGCCTGTGGCGCTCCTCCTACAGAATTACTACTAAATTGCGTTTCTAAACAAGATTTCTAGCCACAAATGAATATTAAATAAAAACATTCTCAGGGGAAAATATAGTGAACTAAAAATTGTTTTTATCAGCATTTCTGTATTTCAAAGTAAATATAGCATCGCTATTTTTTGACTAAGAGAAGTGAAACAAATTGACCTTGATTGTTGGATAAGAAAATAAAAAACTTTACACGGTCTCTGCATTTTTGTTTAGGAACAGATGTTGTCATTGTAAAAAATGGAAGAAGAATATGTGGAACGGGAGGCTGTTTAGCCAGTGCCCCTTTACATCAAAACAAAAGCTACTTTGAATTCAAAATCCAGTCCACAGGTTGGTATAATGGTCCTTTACTATTAAAAGTACTAATTAAATACTAAGAGCAATTTTTCGTGTGTGAAAAAGATTAAGGAGGCAATAGAAAAGCACCAAACTTATTTGGAAGAACTTTTTCCCCCTTGTGTTATCCTGGCTAAAGTAGTTATTTTAGTTATTGAGTTATTTTAGGGTCAATTTTGCTATCTATAAAATGGGGTTACAAGAACTGCCCTTCCTCCTTCATGTTGGTTATACTTATGAGTGCGTTTTACACGATCAGTGTAAGACATTAGCGTTATGAAGGGCTGTTAGATGCTCCATTTCATTTGGCCAAGCATTAAAGGTGTAGATTCTTGCTATTTTATCTTAGGATAAAACCAATCTTATCCTGGATGTTTTCTCATAACTCTTGTTAAAATATCCAAATTCGTTGTCTTCTGAAGCAGTTAGCACATTTAGAATTCTGATGTCTATATTTCTCGTCAAAAAAATTTACAGAGTTTTTTTGAATCCTACAACAGTTCTGCTTGAGTGTTAGAATAGCAATTAGTTAACTTGTAGCTGGATTGAATGTGGGGAAATCTATTTTTAAAGCTTTGTTATAAAAAAGACTTCTAGTGAAATAGAGCATGAATAATGTAAGTATAGGTGTAGAATAGGAAAACTAAAGGGAAGTAAATCATACTCTTCGTCAACAAGCTTGAATGATATAAAACATCCTTCTGGGGCTCGTTTTCTAAATTAATTTAAAATACTGATTTTCTTAAGTATATGGAATACATATGAAACTGTCTTCCATTTCATTCTTTTATAAGTTAGCTGCAAAATGTCTCTGGTAGCTAAAATCTTCTCAAGTACAACCTACCTTTTCTCAAGAGAAGCAAATACTTTCTTGATCCTTAAATCCAGGACAAATTTTTATGTGGATTTTCTGTAAAGGATGGCATTTTCAGTGACGTCTCTAAATAAATACATTGTTGGAATTTGTAAGTTGATCTCTCAGTGAAAGCTTGAGGCAGTTATGCCAAAGTGTATCACAGCATGCACAGTTCTTTTGGAGTAAGGAGACTCTGTAACTCTGTCTAGAACTGTTGTTCCATGCAATTAGTACTATCCCCTTCTGTCACTCTTAAAATTATCCCACTCTGGAGGATAAATTATGTTGTAAGATTATTTAGGAAGCCCAGACAGTGATACCCAGAATGCAACTTTCTGATAGTTTTGCTTAATTCAGAAAAATTGATTGGCAACATGATCTTCAAACCTTCTTCCATCTATAGATTTTCTCCTAACTGATTTTGATTAAAAACTGAGAAGGAAACAGTTTGAAACAAAATCCAGAGCTCTAGGTATTCTGTTTGGCAGGTTAAGAGGAGAGCTGCCTGCTTAAAATCAACTTAGACCAAAAGGTTTTAAAAACTCACTGATTTAAGGCACGGGTAAGAAAATCATTTTTCTTTTCTTTTTTTTTAAATTTAATTTTATTTTTTTCAGTGTTCCAAGATTCATTATTTCTGCACCACACCCAGTGCTCCATGCAATAACGTGCCTTCCTTAGTACCCACCACCAAGTTCACCTAATACCTCCCCCGACTCCCCTTCAAAACCCTCAGTTTGTTTCTCAGAGTCCACAGTCTCATGGTTCATGTCCCCCTCTGATTTCCCCCAATTCACTTTTCCTTAAAATAATTTTATACTTCAGAATTAATTTTCTCCTCTTTGTGGTATTGACCAGATCTATGTTATTTGTCACACATTATAGATGCAAAAACTAAAGACTAATTTCCCGCTTCTCTGAGGTAGTGCTTGACTAGAACCATAGGCCATTTAATTATGTGCTTTTTCAAAATGTCTTTTAGAGAATAGTAATGATAATAGCTAACATCTTTTTAAAAAATGCTCTGCTTAACCAATTTTGGGGGGAATACTTACACTGTTGCAAGTATTAGTGACCTTGCTATATCTTTTAATAATCCTTTGAAGTAAGTACTGTTAGAACCCCACGTTCACAGGTGAGGAAGCAGAGACAGGTTAAATACCTTGCCCCAGATCACCTAGTTAAGCCAGAGTTTAACCTAGGCTGTACAGCTTCAGAACCCCCTCTTATCTCCTATATTGTACTGCATCTGTAGAGAACATAGGGTAGTTCACAAACTACTTTTAAAAGATTTGTTTTTAAAAAAATTAATAAAAAATAGTTTAGTGATAGTACATGATTTCTTTTAAAAACAACTTACTCTTAAAAACAACCCCTTCTTTCATATTTGTATTCTTCAGATTTTGGGGGCATCTAAACTATTATTTTTTTAGGAATATGGGGTATTGGCGTTGCAACTCAGAAAGTTAACTTGAATCAGATTCCTCTTGGCCGAGATGTGCATAGTCTGGTGATGAGGAATGATGGAGCCCTATACCACAACAACGAGGAGAAAAATAGGCTGCCAGCAAACAGTCTTCCACAGGAGGGAGATGTGGTGGTAAGTTTACTGTGGAGTTTTTTTCCACTGTAAATTATTAAAGTTAAACTGCTTTTAGTGTATATAGTTTTGCCTGGGAGTTTGTGGTTTGAATTCTGAGGCACTGGGATTGGATCTAATGAGGTGGTACATATTCTAAAGAGAGCACTTGGTGTAGATTCTGCTACCTTACCTAACTACTCTCCTTTCTAGAGCTGTTGCTGGCCAGGAAAATCGGCATAAGCCCTTATTTCCATTCAGGAGAATTTTGACAGGTTGGCTGCTTATCAGCATTTCTTGCTTCTCTCACATCAGAGAAATCTTGGCCCATAATTTTGAAACTTTGCTGACATTCATATTAGAAAATGTTAGGTATTTTTGCAGCTAAAGCTCTCTTAGAGAAAATTTTGACATTTACTGCAGGCATACTTCGGACATACTGTTGTCTGTTTCCAGACCACTGCAATAAAGTAAATATTGCAGTAAAGCAAGTCAAATGAGGTTTTTGGTTTCCCAGTGAATGTATATGTTTACACTGCATTGTAGTCTTTTAAGTATACATAGCATTATGTTTAAAAAAATGGATGTACTTTAATTTAAAAATATCCTATTGCTAAAAAATGCTGACCATCATCTGAACTTTTAGTGCATCATAATCTTGCTGATGGAGAGTCTTGCCTGAATGTTGATGGCTCCTGACTGAGCAGGATGGTGGTTGCTGAAGGTTAGGGTGGCCCTCACAATTTCTTAAAAGAAGACAACAGTGCATTTTGCTGCAAAGATTGACCCTTCTTTTCATTAACAATTTCTCTATGGCATATGATGCTCTTTGACAGCATTTTGCCCAAAGTAGAACTTCTTCAAAATTAGAGTCAATTCTGTCAAACCCTGCTGCTCCCTCATCAATTAAGTTTATATAATATTTTAAATCCTTTGCTGTCATTTCAACAGTCTTCATAGCATCTTCACCAGGAGTAGATTCCATCCCAAGAAACCACTTTCTTTGCTCATTCACAAGACACACCTCTTCATCCACTAAAGTTTTATCATGAGATTGCAGCATTTCAGTCACATTTTCAGGCTCCATTTCTAATTCTAGTTCTCTTGCTGTTTCCACCACCTCTGCAGTTCATGCTTCTACTGAGGTCTTGAAACCCTCAAAGTCATTCGTGAGGGTTGAATCAGCTTCTTTAAGACTCCTGTTAATGTTGAAATTTTGACTTCTTCCCATGAATCATAAATATTCCTTTTTTTCCCTAACTAGGGTCCATGCCCAGCATGGGTCTTGAACCCAGCACGGGTCTTGAACTCATAACCCCGCAAATCAAGACCTGAGCTGAGACCAAGAGTTGGATGTTTAACTGACTGAGCCACCCAGGTGCCCTGAATCATGAATGTTCTTAAGGGCATCTAGATGGTGAATCCTTTTCAGAAGATTTTCAGTTTACTTTTCTGAGATCCTTCAGAAGAAGCACTGTGTATGGCAGCTAGAGCCTTACGAAACTTAAGTAATTAAGTAATTAAGACTTGAAAGTTGAAACTACTCCTGATCCCTGGGCTACAGAATGGATGCTGTGTTAGCAGACATAAAAACAGCATTAATCTCGTTGTATATCTCTATCAGAGCTTTTGGGTGAGCGGATAGATGCATTGTCAGTGAACAGTGATATTTTGAAAAAAGTCCTTTTTCTAGAGCAGTAGGTCTCAATGGTGGGCTTAAAATACTCAGTAAACCATGCTGTAAACAGATGTGCTGTTGTCCAGGCTTTATTGTTCCATTTGTAGAGCACACAAAGTAGATTTAACATCATTCTTAAGGGCCCTAGGATTTTTGGAATGGTCAATGAGCATTGGCTTCAACTTAAAGTCACCAGCTATATAGCCCCTAACAAGAGTCAGCCTGTCCTTTGAAGCTTTGAAGCCAGGCATTGACTTCTAGAATCTAGCTCTGAAAATCCTAGATGGCATCTTTTTCCAGGATAGGGCTGTTTTTGTCCACACTGAAAATCTGTTTTTCAGTGTAGCCACCTTCACTTGACTAGATCTGGATAACTTGCTACTTCACCTTGCGGCTTTTGTGTTATGGGAATGGCCTCTTTCCTTAAACCTCATGAACCAGCTTCTGCTAGCTTCCAGGGGTTTTTTTGTTTGTTTTTTGTTTTTCTGCAGCTTCCTCACCTCTCTTAGCCTTCATAGAAATTGAAGAGAGTTAGGGCCTTGTTCTGGATTAGGCTTTGGGTTAAGGGAATATTATGGCTGATTTGATCTTCTAAGCAGACCATCAAAATTTCTCTGTATCAACAGTAAGTCTGTTTTGCTTTCTTATTTGTGTATTCACTGGAGTAACACTTTAATTTTCTTCAAGAAGTTTTCCTTTGTATTCATAACTCAGTTAATTATCTGGTGCAAGAGGCCTAGCATTTGGCCTGTCTTGGCTTTCTACATGCTTTCCTCACTGTGCTTAATCATTTTGGACTTTTGTTTTAAAGGGAGAGACATGTGATTTCCTTCCACTTGAACACTTAGAGGCCATTGTAGGGTTATTAATTGGCCCAATTTCAATATTGTGTTTAAGGGAATAAAAAGGCCAGAGGAGATGGGGAGAGATGGGAATACCTAGTCAGTGGAGCAGTTAAAACCCACATATTTATTGAATGATCTTATATGGGCATGGTTTGTGGCACACCAAAGTAATTGCACTAGTAACATGAAAGATCACTGAACACAGGTCATCTTAACAAAATAATGAAGAACTTTGAAGTATTGCAAGAACTACCAGAATATGACCCAGAGACTTGATGTGATCAAACACTGTTGGAAAAATGGCACCAATAGACTTGTTCAACACATGGTTGCCACAGACCTTCAATTTGTAAAAAATGCACTATCTGTTTAGTGCAGTAAAACAAGGTATGCCTGTATTTAATTTGTTATGAACTTCCATTAAAGAATTACAGCATTTTATTAGGAGTGATGATCCTCATTAAACTTAAACTTATTAAACTTCTTCACTTTACAGAACTCTTCAAAGAACTGGACTAAAAATTCTAAGGTTTGATTGGAGAGAAGTTTTTTGGAAAGCAGGGGATAGAAAGAGTTACATATATTAAGACAGCTCTATTTTTATTCCCAGCTAAGTCTTTGCCAAAACCACCCTGTTGAAAATGTAATCCAAAGATGCCTTTCTGCTCTCCCAGTTACTTCTTAAATGGCATTATCCAATAACCTTATACTCTGGATTCAGGCTATTAGCTATTGATTGAGAACAGGGTCCTAGAATCTCCTTCAGCAAAGATGCCCTTATACATAGAACTTTGTGTTCGTGGCTGTGGTACCAAGTTGAAAGGAATCTACATAACGAGGGAAGGTTTCTAATAATAAGATGACACAGGGTAAATCCAGGTTATTGAAGAAAAATGCAGTATTTTGGTGAAAAGAAAGAGAGTTGTAGAAATTGAGATTTTTAACTGTGGTCTTATTTTTAATTTTTCTTAAAGGTTTATTTATTTTAGGGAGAGAGTGGTGGTTTATTTATCTATTTAGAGGGAGTGGGAGAGGCAGAGAGAGACCCTCAAGCAGACTCCCTGCTGAGCACAGTGTCAGATGGGTGGTTCAGTCCATGACCCTGAGATCATAACCTGAGCAAAAAATCAAGTCGGATGCTTAACCAGCCGAGGCACCCAGGTGCCCCTGATCTTTCTTTTCTTTTCTGCAAATTAAAAGCTATGAAGAACATTTAGTTTAATTCAGTTTTGTTTTGTTTAGAGAGGGGGAAAGAGAGAATCTTAAGCAGGCTCCACAGCCAGCATGGAGTCCGACATGGGGCTTGATGTCATGACACTGAGATCCTGACCTGAGCCAAAACCAAGAGTCAGACACTTAACCGACTAAGCCATCCGTGCTCCCCTAGTTTTTAAATAGGTAAATTGTTGAGGTTTAGGGGAAAAGAAAAAAAAGTTGTTTTAGGAGACAAAAGGTATAAACCATTTTAAAATCTGCTTTTCCCTGTTCTTTTTGAATAGTTGGCTTTGTATTTGTAGATCATTGCCAGATGTCCATAATATGGAACACTCTTATTCAAATGGATATTTCTTGAAGGAGAGTCTTGAAGTCAAGTCTATGCTATCAGCCTGTTTACATGAAGATAAAATTCAGACATAAGGATAATCAGTAACAAATGTTTTTCTTTGTTGTTGAACTTCTAATGTGTGTTATTCTTATCTTCCTATCTCATTTATTGAGAAAACTGATACCACAAATTGAGAGATTTAAGAATGATCAACTTTATTAAATTAAACTTGAGTTTTCATGTACATTCTGATAAAAGGAGGACTTTTAAAAGGATGAAATATATCCAGAGTCAAGAAAAATAAAAGATTACCCTACCTTATTACCTTTATATTCCTAGTTCTAACACTTGAGAACAAATTTCACCAAATTGCTGACAGTGGCATAGGAAAAGTAGAACAGATTTAAGACAGGAAAAACATTCTCATATGTGCAGAATTTCAGTCATGTACCATTCCCTGAGGAGAAATCAAGAAAAATAAGCTTTCAACATCTGACCAAATTATTATATTCATGCAGTAATCCTATAATACCCACAGGGCCTACTGTAGCACTAGGAAAGCATACCTGGGTTATGCTTATTTTTTCCTTTTATACATAGTTTTGAGAAGTGGAAATTATAGTCTAAAATTGCATTTTTCAGTTTAATTTCAGAGAAGTTTTAGTAAACATTCTATACCATCATCATCATCATCATCGTCGTCATCATCATCATCATCATAGCGAACACTTCTCTCACATTTATTATGGGCCAGGCACTGTTTTAAATGCCTGACAGGGATTAGTTGGTTTAATCCCTGTAATGACTCTATAAAATAGATAGTGTTATTATTACCATTTCATAGATTAGGAGAAGTTAAGTAACTTCTTTATGGAGGGATCCTGGAGTATAATACAGGCAGCTTAATTACAGATTGTCTTCACTGAACATGCAACCAATTATTGATAAATGTCAGATATTTTGGTATCATTGTGGCAGAATGAAACCGTTTCTGGATCATATAAAAAGACAGATTAAGTTAGAAATACTTGAGCTAAACTTTGCTAATAGAAATTGGGGGTTCTTACATCCTTTCTCACTTCTTTCTTTAGTGCTGGGATTTTGCCGTGCTGCCGCAGATTGGGCTTTTAATACCTGCTTGCTTGCAGTAGGTTATGCTGCCACTAGGTGGTGAAGGGTGACTGGATAACAAACCTTGGCTCTGCACTAGACACCCTGTAAGGTGGTTCCTATAGAGAGAGGACACATTGTTTTTGTATGATTTTGTTTTTGTTTTTTTAAATGAAAAAAGGCCTCTTCATTACAAAAACTAATCCCAGCCATCAGTTAGTTTTATTATATTTAAGTACATAAACTGAAATGAAACAATTTCTCTCTCAATATTTCTTAACTGTTAAAAAATTATTCTTTAACACTGGCTTTACTGAGATTTGAGGAGATTTTTTAAAAAGGTCTATTTATTTGTTTTAGGGAGAGAGCCAAACTCCGTGCAGAGTGCAGAGCTTGATCCTAGGACCCATGAGATCATGACCTGATCTGAAAGCAAGAAACTTAACCACCTGAGCCACCCAGGAGCCCCAGGAGAATCTTTTATAGCACTTAACACACTGACTCTTCTGGCCCTTTGTTGTTTTAAGGAGAAAGTGAAGGAGTTAAGACTAGATCATCTGTAAGATCTTTTACTACCTCTAAAAATTTTCTTTTCCTTTTTTTTCAGAGATTTATTTATTTACCAGAGAGGGAGAAAGTACCAGAGTACAAGTACAAGCAGTACAGGCAGGCAGAGAGAGAAGCAGGCTCCTTGCTGAACAGGGAACCTGATGCAGGACTTAATCCCAGGACCCTGGGATCATGACCTGAGCCAAAGGCAGATGTTAAACAACTGAGCCACCCAGATGTCCTAATCTACCTCTAAAAAGTTTTTAAAGTTGATACAATATATCCACAGTCAGAAATCCTTGGAGTGGTCTTCTTGATTTCGCTATTGAAAGATCTCTGCAGTCTATTCTTAATTCTCAAATTAAGACTTTCTGCCAGCAGTTAGTAACTATTATATAAAGTTTTAAAGAGAGGTAGTATGGCATGGCAAATAGAGTAGTATTCTGAAGCCATACTGCATGGGTTTAAATCCAAGCTCTGCTACTTCCTAGTTCTGTAACCTTACATAAATTATTTTAATCTTTTTGTGTTTTAGCTACCTCATCTGTAAAATGGAGATGATAGTAATAATAATAATACCCATCTTGTGAGGACTAAATATGAAGTACTTAGAATAGTGCTTGGTACATAATAGAGGCTTTCAAAGTATTTTCCAGCATTTTAGTAATAATAACTATTTATTATTAGTTTTGACTTTTGCACCTTTAATAACTTTCAGCTGTACAGACTGATCTATTTTTCTTCTTCTTTTTTTTTTTTTTTTTACTCTTTTGAGCTATTTTCTGTTTTTCAACTTGATACTAGCTAACAATTACATTCTATTGTAAACACTAGTTTTACCTTGGTATAATATATTTGATGAATTTGAAAGCAAGGTAAAGAGATGGAAATGTATTTCTTTTCAGAAATAAGTTCTATGAAGACACTTCTTCACAACTTGATAACAGTGACAGGTATTAAGCCCCAATGCTGAAAACCTCATTGTTTTTCCCCTTAAGATCAAATTCTGTAGAGAGCAGTGATTTCTGTATGATTTTCAAAGGTCTCTCTGGGGATGCCCAAGTGGTTCAGTCGGTTAAGCGTCTGACTCTTGGTTTCGGCTCAGGTCATGATCTCAGGGTTGTGAGATCAAGCCATGCCTCAAGCCCTGCGCTGGGCTCTGCGTTCAGTGGGGAGTCTGCTTCTCTCTCCCTCCCTCCCTCTCCCTCTCCTCCCCCCAGTGCACTTGCTCTGTCTCTCTCAAATAAGTTTAAAAAAAAAAAAAGGTCTCTCTGTACATGACAGGCAGTACTTATATTATCTTAATGTTCACAAAATAAAATTCATATTATCTGAATATAATGCTAAGCATCAGACTGTTCTCATTTGTACTCTGATGTGAACTCTCGGAACTTTACCTGACTTTCCCCCACATAATCACCAGTAATTTTTTTTTTTTAAATCTCAGTTCAAGCAGAACTCCACCAAATTGTAAACCCTTAATGAAAGCTGTTGTGACACAATTATAATTATGAAGTTTTTTCCATGCTTCCCAGTGGGTGCTTTCTATTTAAGCTTTTTATGGAACATTTATAATTTTATTTTTTAATATTTTCTTTCCTTCCTAGGGTATTACATATGACCATGTAGAATTAAATGTATATTTGAATGGAAAAAATATGCATTGTCCAGCATCAGGTATACGAGGGACAGTGTATCCAGTTGTTTATGGTAAGCTAAAATATTTCTAAATGTTATTATTATTGGATTGTTAACTTTTACTTGACATTTTCATTAACTTTCTATCATTCAAAAATCTGGACAAGTTAATAAGGACCTCTTTTATATGAAATGTACTCAGTAGGATATTAGAATCCCACTTTGCAGGAATAAGGAAGTTTTTTATTCCCCATGTATTAAACATTTTTTACAAATAAAGTGATTATACTTAAATATGCAATAACCATACTCCCTTTTCTAATCATGTAGTCTTATATTCTAGAAAGTTCCAAAGAGCTTTGCTGAGTTTACAGAGCTCTTTCTGCCAGTTATTAGGGAGATTTAGGTGACCAGGAAAAGTAATTGTAAAGAATATTTTGGAGCCAGGGATGGGAATTTTATATAGATTGAGCATTAGTTATCTCTATAAAGCTACCTAAGTTTTAAAACTCTTCCAAGAGAAATTGTGATTAGAACAGTTTCGTATTGATTGTTTTACTTCTGGTGGTCATGTATATGTATGTACTATAATTTCTATACAAGTGCGTGTTCCCAAGGATTGGGTTACTTAAGAGATGACTCTATACCATTTAATTGTGGTAATTTTTATTATAGAAAAATTCAGACATGTATAGAAGTAAAGAGAATGGTATAATGAACCCTCATGTACACATCACCCAGCTTCAAACAGGTATCAGCTTGGAGCCTGTCAGGTCTCATCTATCTCCTAATGCTAATACTCCTCTGTTTTCACCTTCCCTCCTGGGATTGTTTTGAAGCAAATGGCAGATATTATATCATTTTATTCATAAATATTTTATATGTATCTCTTAAAAATAAGGTGTCTCTTTATTAAAAACAAATAATAATAAGTGCGGTGTCTTTATCCCTCTATTCTGCTTTATTTTGTATGTTACCAAGTTTAAATCAACAGCTGTGTTTTTCTGCCTATGGTTTTAGTAATCTAAAAATATTTTCTCATTTAATTACTTTAAGTTCTTAGATTTAAGCCATTATAAAAACTAATTATTAATCTTTATAGTAATTTACTAGAAAGATAGCAGTGTTTGTGCGATAGACTACGATGTCAGAAAACTATACATATAACAAATAAAAATATTTAATAATATAATAACAACTAAAGCTTGTGCTTTACTTTTTAGTTGTTTTCATTAGTCTTTTCTCCCCAAAATTATTTATCAGTGGTTTTCCACTATCTTTGCATATAAAAGTGCATTTTTAAGTTTGATTTTGATTAGTTTCTTTGCCATATTGGGTAAAATAATTCCTTTATCTACTTAAATGGAAATGTAGCTTAATATTCTAAATAATTTAGTCTGAGAAATGAGATAAATATCAAATTATACAAATGAGTATAGCAAATACAGTTTTATTCCAGATTGTTTCTTTGATTTAGCATAATTTTTAATGTAGTAAAGTTATAGACAGTAAATTATATAAAGTATATTTCATAAATTGACATTGATAAGTCAGTTAAATTAAGCCAAGTATTTTAATGGTCTAATAATATCAGAGATAAAAATTAAAGTTAAGGGATGCCTGGCTGGCTTAGTCAATAGGACATCCAAGTCTTTATTTAGGGGTAGTGAGTTCAAGCTCCGTGTTGGGTACAGAGATTATTAATAATAAATAAATACATACATATATACATACATACATAAAAATAAACTTTAATTCCTTTACTTTTTATCTTCCATCCCATCCCTAATCCTAGATCCATCCAGTTAATTCATTTTGTCAGTTCTTAGACTCATACTGCGGAGAGAAAAAGCCGTATCACACTGAAGAAAAGGGTTATCACAAAGTTAGGCCTTATCACAACCTAAGCTCTCAACATTTGTGGCAATTCTTTTACATTTCTGCACATTCCAGACCTTCACCATACTTCTTGAATTCTCTTCTCATCCTCCACAGATGACCTTACCTTCTACTCTATAAAGAAACAGGCTGTTAATAGTGAACTCCACCTTCTCACCCCAGCCCTCCTGAAGTTTTTCCTCAATCAAATCCAATCCTGCCTTCTTTCTGTCCCATCTTAGACGAAGTGGTATCCTTCATGTTAAAAAAACAAAAAACAAAAAAAACACACTGTACAGTCTAGATTTCAAATTCCCGAACTCTGGGACTTCACTTTGTCACTTATTTCACTTACATGTCACATAAGGAACATCTCTCTTCAATGCCTGTAAATATTCTGAATCATCCTTATCCCAGCTAAACTCCTAGCCTCAGTAGCCCTATGTTTGCCCTTCTTTATCCAACTGCAGTACTAATAGTACCACTTACTGTATCGTTCAGTTTTTCTTCAGCCGCGTCTCACTGCCTTTACCACCACTTCGCTGAAACCACCCTTGTTAAAATCTCTACTGCTTTCATAAATGTCAAATCCAGTACTTAACTTTTTTCTGCATTTATTATGAAATATAAAATATTTGGGGATGTGCATTTAATATATGTGTGCAGTTTAACAAGTAGCTATGAATATTCATGTCATTACTAGAGTCAACACAATGGATATATTCATTACCCCTAAAATTTCCTCCTGTTCCCTTATAATCCTTCCTACTCACTTTCTTCACCCCAGCCCCAACCAACCACTGATCTGCTTTCTGTCACTACAGATAATCTGAATCATAAAATTTGTATTCTTTTTCTGTGTGGCGTGTCTCAGCATAATTATTTTAAGATTGATCATGTTGTAGAATGTGTCAATAATTCATTCATTTTTATTGCCAAGTAGTATGTGTGGTGTATTGTCTGCTTTTATCATATTATGTTTTTCCTTTTGCCTGTTAATGGATATTTAAGTTGTTTCCAGTTTGGGGCCATTACAAATAAAGCTGCTATGAACATTATGTACAGGTCTTTGTTTGGTTATATGCATTTATTTCTCTTTGATAAATGCTGGTAAAAAGATGTAGAAGCTAAATAAGGCCTACAGTCTTGTTAAACTGTACTTTATCAATGTCAGTTTTCTAGTTTTGATATGGTACTGTGGTTAATGTAAGATGTTACCACTAGGGGAAAGTGGATGAATAGTATAGAGAACGCTGTTATTTTTGCAACCTTATCTGAATCTGTAATTTTTTCAAAACAATTTTTAAAAAGTAACACATCTTAATGTGTAAAATTGAGAAAATAGAGGTAGGCAAATAAGGAAAAAATTAAAAGTACTCACATTCACACTATCTATTAGTAATATATTATATATAGTATAATATACTATATATGTATATCCTTTATACATATATACATACATATATAATACATACAAACATATATACATACATATATAATATGTATAATATGTATATCCTTTCAGTGTTTTTAATTTTTTATTGTGGATCTTTTTACCCAATAAGATTATATTTTATAACCTGGGAAGCAGGTGTATTTTTTCTTTTTGCCTGTTAATATTATGAAATTATGATAACAGTCTTTTATAATTATGTATTCTTGTGAATTAAGGTGTAAGCTTCTAATTTCTTTCTTTCTTTTTCTGTCTTTAGTTGATGACAGTGCAATTTTGGATTGCCAGTTCAGTGAATTTTATCATACTCCTCCACCTGGTTTTGAAAAAATATTATTTGAACAGCAGATCTTCTGAATGTATTTGTTTTTGAAACTTGTGTTTCTGCACTTTTAAAAGTGTTTACCATTTAATAAAGCTTTACCTGACCTGTAGATGAAAATATATTCTTAAAAATATGCTTGTTAATGTTGTTCAAGGAACCAGTGTATTCAAGATACCATCTGGAAGTTGTGATTTGAAATACTTCTGTTTTGTGAGATGAAATCAGCATTTGGGGCAGTTTATTTAATTCTTATTTAAATAAATATAACTATGGGTTTGATTAACAGTATTAAGTGGAAATATGTATATAGATATTTAAAAGGGAATCTTTCTTACATAAAATATTTGTTTTTATAATAGAGATGTAGAGTTGGGTGGGTTTTTCTCATTCTGAAATTTAGACCTCATTAACTATTTTAAGTCTACAGTCTAATTTGTGTCTGAGTGTTCTTTTTTATATAGAGTATAACAAAGGGATAGAAAATATATTATTGGCAACTTCTTTTTTGGTGATTTATTTACAGTAAAGTGTACCACTTTTCATAAACTTTAAATTGCTTACTTTGTATGTCATTGCTTTTAATTTGTTTTGTGAAAGGAGGTGAATGTTTTGGTAACTGTCAGAGCAATTTTTTTGAAGACCATCATGCTGTGTTAGTTCAATACCAGAGTAAGTAGTGGTTGATTGGCAATGTAGTATACACTGGCAGACATTTAGAATAGTATGATGCTTTAAACTTAATTGTAAATTAGATTATTCTTTTAAGAACTTTTATTTAAATGTATGTTTTTCTGTAACAAATAATAAAATAATAGTAACTAATTAGTACTATATTAAATACATGTTCTTCCTATTTTGTTAATTATACATTAAATTTACTTCATCCTTGATTATTTCAGAAGTTCAGAGAAAGTGAGTCCTCTCCATGACCCTGAGCCTCTGCCAAGTCTTCAGTAAAGATTTCTTCAATACCCTACTGACCTGAACTAAGCACTGTACACACTCTGGTAGAGTCTCCTTTGCTAGTGAGCCAAGGACATATATGTTTCACTCCTTTGTGAACAGGAGAAGTATGTTATACTAGAAAGCCATGGGCATTAGAATCAGAAATCTGAATTGTTATTTTGCCCTCTAATTCGGTTACCTCCTCAGCTAAGTTCTTTAGCATCCCTGAGTTTAAGTTCACCATTTATAAAAGGGATACTCATATTCGCTTGATAAGATTCTGTAACTAGTTAAATAAGGTAATACATGTAAAATACCCGAATCACCATAGGCACTTAAAGAATGTAGTTTCCTTGTTGACTCTTAAGCAGTAGTTTTCATAGGGTCCTCAGACCAGCCTCCTCAAAAACTTTTTAGAAATGCATATTCTTAGGCCCGCCCCAGACCCACTGAATCAGAAACCGCTGGGGATAGCACCCAAGAAGCTGTGAACAAGACTTTCAGGTGATTGTAATACATGGTAAAGTTTGAGAACCACTGTTCAGGAGAGAATGATTGCCTACTATAAATTTTCTAAGGATTTAAGACTATTTTTGACCCATAGGCAAGAGAATCCTGCAGTGTTTATTGTTTGTTTGGTAGGTGAAAATGTGACAATATGCTTTGAAAACATAAATATACTTGAGTAAATTCATTTACATAAAACCCATATTTACCTCTGAAGATACAGAATTGAATGATATTATTTATGCATTTTTGTCTGACTTTCTGAATCTTAATTCGTAAAGAACATGCTTACTTTGGAAAGTGAATTGAAATGACTACTGTTTGCTATCTTTATAATGTTATCTACCTCTTAGTTATTTTATTTAAGCCAAAATTTTTTAAATTATCCTGTTCTTTACTCAAGACTATCTTTTCTGCCTCTAGTCTTATGGAATAGGCACAGTACTAAAATGATACATGAGTTGTGCCATGTCTGTGACAACAGTTTGATGAAGTATAGATGTGTCTTTAATACGAAGTTACCTAATCCTCTTGGGAAAATTACCTTCCTAAACCTATAACCTCAGTCTAATCTTAAGGAAGATAGACAAATTCCAGTAGAGGGGCATCCTACAACATACTTGACTAGTACTCGTCCAAACTGTCAAGGTCATCAAAAAAAGGGAACGTCAGAAAAACTATCATACCCAAGAGGAACTGAGTCCAAGGGGACATAACAAGTAAATGTAATATGGGATCCAGGAAGAGAGAAAAGGTATTAAGTAAAAACCAAGGACGTATGAATAGACTGTGGATTTTAATAATAAAGTATCAATATTCATTTATTGTAACAAATGTATCCTACTATAATATGTTAATAATGGGAGAAACTGGGAGAGAGAATATGTGGAAATTCTGTACTACTCAATTCTTCTGTAAATCTAAACTATTCAAAAAAATAAAGTCTTAAAAAATTTCGTTGATGGGGTGCCTGGCTGTCTCAGTCAGAAGAATATGCAACTCTTGATCTCGCAATTGTGAATTCGAGCTCCACGTTGGGTGTAGAGATTAAATACATAAACAAAAAAAATTACATTGAGCAGGAGAAATTTAAAAATGAAGTCATGAAGTCAACATGAAGAGTATTAGTACGGTATAAACCCATACCTTAAATAGTTCATGGTAGGGAAGTACAGGCCTAGAGAGGGCATAAAACACACAAAGACCTGCATTTGTTCTGGTTGAAGAGACAATTTCTTGATTCTGTATATTGCAAAATCCATATTTTCATACTAGTGCAATTTTCCTTAGACTGAAAATTACTCATTATCCGTGTTATTTCCATAATATAAATATTGCAAAGGATTTGTAATGTTAGATATGTGAAACCAATGAAAATCTTTTGATCAGTTTACATATTAAAAGCCAAAAAAAAGGGATGCCTGGGTAGCTCAATCTGTTAAGCGTCTGCTTTTGGCTCTGGTCATGATCTCAAAGTCCTGGGATTGAGCCCCGCATTGAGCTTCCTTCTCAGCAGGAAGTCTCCTCGTCCCTCTCCTCCCTGCTCATGCTCTATCTCTCTCTGTCTCTCTCTCAAGTAAATAAAATCTTAAAAGCCAGAAAAAGCAAATTTGGCTTTTAATTGCCTTTCGCTCATTCATTAAGATCATATGAACATATTTTAAACTTGGATTACAGACTACTACACATTAACTTCAGAATGGCATAAAACAATTTGAATTAGGGCTTTTCTAAATCATTGACAAGAACAAACGTATGATTTGTTGGTATATGTTTATTTTCTAATTTAAGTAGTTAGGGACAGCAAAAGCATAGCTGGAAATGCAAGTGAGATCTTGGACAAGTTTTGATAAAATACATTAAATCAACTTCTTTTAGGGGCGCCTGGGTGGCTCAGTGGTTTGGGCTGCTGCCTTCGGCTCGGGTCATGATCTCAGGGTCCTGGGATCGAGCCCCGCATTGGGCTCCCTGCTCCGCAGGAAGCCTGCTTCCCTCTCTCTCTCTCTCTGCCTGCCTCTCTGCCTACTTGTGATCTCTGTCTGTCAAATAAATAAATAAAATCTTTCAAAAAAAAAAAAATCAACTTCTTTTAGATAATGCAAAAACACTAGATATGATCGTGAGAAGAAATCTCTCACCAAAACTAGAATTTCCCTGTACACAGATACAACCAAACATAGTATTCATACATGGAATATAATCAACTACCACTTAAATTAATTTGCATTCATTATGCAACCTGATGGGGGAAATACTGTTGGGAGCTAATTAGGCTGTTCACGTCAATGAGTGGAAACGTAATAGTAGAATCAATTAACTGTCGTTCTTCCACGTGCTGAATAAGATACACGGTTCCCCTTCAACTTGCTTTTTTTAAATAACTGGGACAAAATTATTGAAGTAGGTATAACACAATAATGATAAATATAATTAGCAATATAAATGAAATCACACACCATCCAAGAATTCTACAGAAATTTAAAGGAAAAATTGTCTCAGTATTGGCTGAAATGTGTAATCTGTATTTACATAGGAATCATTACCATGTAGTCATTCAACAATTGTATCATCTGTGTGTTGTGTTTCATAAATATTTAAATAAGATAGTCCCTGCTCTCAAGGAGCTTGCTAATTACAATTCATAAGTATGGCTCTAGAATACCCAAGATACATTGATAAATGGAAAAAAAAGTTGTTAAACATTTCGGTGTTTAATATAAACCATTAAAAAACAATTATATAAGAAATATTATATCTTAGAAATAAGATTACAGGGAATTATCTCTTATTGATAAATTTATCTGGTAAATTATTAGTTGATGCCTTGACAGGCACCAGCATAAACCTGATTCCTAGACCCAGGAAAGTACTAGTGCTGGTGAAGCCACATACGGAGTAGACCAGTTCTAGTAAACACTACATTGTTTAAAAGGATGGTGATAAAATAGTGAAGGCTACCAGACTGCTGAATGAATGAATGAATGATTATGAGACTGTTAGGAGAAAATATTCATTTCACTGGGCTATTGAAGCCACAGTGATTTGTGAAATGCTGATCATTATAAGGAGGAGACTAGAGGGGCACCTGGCTGGCTCAGTCAGTTAAGCGTCTGCCTTTGCTCAGGTCATGATCCTGTCATCCTTGGGATCGAGCCCTGTCGCTGGGCTCAGGGGAGCGTCTGCTTTTCCCTCTCCCTCTCCCTTCTGCTCATGTGCTCTCTTTCTCTCTCAAATGAATGGATAAAATCTTTAAAAAAAAAAAAAAAGAAAGAAAGAAAGAAAAAAAGGAGACTAGAAATAAAGCCAAAAAGTTCTGTAGGTTCATGTGTGTGATTCTCACAAATGTATTTCAGGAAAGGCAATCATGGTCTCCTACATATTATTTAAGCTCAGAAAGATTTCTATAGCTACCAATCCAGGGTATGGTCATAATCAAAAGTGTCTATAAAATGCTACTATTAGGAAGGGTTTTGAAAATTAAGCAGAGCATCTTACCATTATAAGAAACAAAACAAAATTTGTCTCTCTTTACCCATGTATGATTTACGTACTGCATTGCAGATGAATGGATAAGTTGAAGAAAGCCCAAGGAAGAATGGCACAAGTGACCAAAAGGCGGCCAGTCACTAGACAAGTAGGCCCATCAGTCTGGAAGTTAAGACTGAGAATGAATATTACCCAAATCTATAAAATCAGGGTGCATGTGGATGGGTAGGTTAAACTTGGATTTACTGACCAGATTCCTGAGTGCTAATAAATAAGGTAGCAACCCTTGAAAGTTAAAAAAGAACTACTCAGAGGCAGAAAAACTTTATGCTACATAAGAAATGGATCATTCCACCCAGAGGTGGTATAGGAAGGCATGGTTTTGAAACCGAGTTGTTAAGCAACAAGACAGACTGGAGGCCATTTGTGCAAATTCTTACTTCCACATGGGCAAAGTGACCCAAGAGAAATTAAGTGTCCTGGAGGGTGACATAGTTAGCAAAATCCAGGTAATGCAACATTCATTAAGTAAACATAAACACTCAGGCACTGTACAAAGTTCATTCTACCCTGGCATGCAATTAGATTAATCCATTAACAATTTCTAGAGGTTTCTAAAGGGTTTTTTTTTTTAATTTTTTTAAAGGTTTTATTTTATTTGACAGACAGAGATCACAAGTAGGCAGAGAGTCAGGCAGAGAGAGAGGAAGGGAAGCAGGCCCCCTGCTGAGCAGAGAGCCCGATGTGGGGCTCGAATCCAGGACCTTGGGATCATGACCTGAGCCGAAGGCAGAGGCTTTAACCCACTGAGCCACCCAGGCGCCCCTCTAAAGGGTTTTTGCTGGAAGCTAGAAATTTAGGAATATATAATTTTTCACATTGACAGAATGAAAGTTTAGCAATCCTACAAAACATACCCTGATACAACTGTCTGAGACAAAGACCAGGCTAGACCATTAAAGTAGATTGACATTTGATTACCCTTATTTAATGGTTGTGAGAAATGATTAAATAAATATCTACCTTTTTGTATTGTCTTTATGACACCTTTCTATTAGCACAAATAAACAGCAGTTAATGATTTACTCACTTTCATCCCAGGGGCCTGTGCAGACATGGAGGTGTGGCCTCAAAGACAAATAACAAGGAAACATTTGACTCTTCTCCTTGTGTTATATTCTTGTAATTAGACTGAAATATGTCCATGGAAGCTTGGAAAATCCACAATGCTTTAATGAAGTAAGCTATGATATATCTTCTGTATTTGTCATTTCTGAGGTTTTTCCTAGACCCTGTTCCTCCTATTAAAATTATCTTTAGGGCGTACCTGGGTGGCTCAGTGGGTTAAAGCCTCTGCCTTCAGCTCAGGTCATGATTCCAGGGTCCTGGGATCCAACCCTGCATCGGGTTCTCTGCTCAGCAGGGAGCCTGCTTCCTCCTCTCTCTGCCTGCTTCTCTACCTACTTTTGATCTCTATCTGTCAAATAAATAAAATCTTTGAAAAAAATAAAAATAAAATTATCTTAAGAAAAGCATAATTTTTTGCTAGATTTTATAGATTCAGATTTTATGAAGATTCAGACTCCGAAGCTCCTTCTTATTTTTACTTTTGAAGAACACTTTAAAGCAAACAATAATATAAATTATAAGAAAAAGGTTTAAACTCATCACAAAAACAATTTTCCAACATTTTAGAAGTATATTATCTGCCTTTAAGCAGTTGTCACAGTAATCATAAAACTGTTCCTACCTATTGGATAGGAATCTTGAAAAACAAGACAATATAACTTAAGTAATCCATAGCTCTTTTCAGAGATGATGGTAGAAACTGAGTAAGCTATTGAAATATCATGATACAGTAAATTTGATTGTTTTTATGGGACTGAGCTTATTTGTTCAATAACCATGTTTCAGCATCTATAATGTGGCAAGCGCAAGGCTGGGCTGGTGATGCAAAGATGAGTAAAACAGTCTTCACCTTCAAGGAAGTGCTCGACTGTGCCTTTGGTGCTGCTGCAGTTTTATTCTAAAGCAGTAACAGAAAGAAACTGACATAGACTTGCCTTTACCAGCATCACGGTGAAAATGTTTCATGGTAACAATGGACTAGAATCCTTAGGATTTATTTTATACATCTTTATTTGATAAATTTGGGTTGTTAACCAAGATCTATATATAAATATATATATATATATATATATACATTTATTCATTATTTTAATTCTAGTGTAGTTAACATACAGTATTATATTAGTTTCAGGTGTACAATATAGTGATTCAGTAGTTCCATATATTACTCAGTGATCATCAAGATTAAGTGTACTTTTAATTCCCTTTATCTAGTTCACCCATTTCCCCACCCACCTCCCCTCTGGTAACCCTCTGTTTGTTCTCTATAATTAAAAGTCTATTTTTTGGGTTGTCTTCCTTTTTTCTCTTTGATCATATGTTTTGTTTCTTAAATTGCACATATGGGTGACATTCCATGGTATTTGTCTTTGACTGGCTTATTAGCATTCTGCTCTCTAGATTCATCCATGTTGTTGCAAATGGCAAGATTTTGTTCTGTTTTATGGCTGAATAATATTCCATTGTGTGTGTGTGTACATACACACACATACATATACATATATATACATACATTGTGTGTGTTTATATATACATATATATATGTGTGCATATATGTGTGTGTGTGTGTGTGTGTGTGTGTGTGTATATATATATATATCACCTTTATCCATTCATCTATTGATGGACACTTAGGCTGCTTCCATAATTTAACTATTGTAAATAATACTGCAATAAACACAGGGATGAATATACTCCTTTGAATTTGTGTTTTCATATTCTTTGGGTAAATACCCGTAGTATGATTACTGGATCACAGAGTAGTTCTGTTTTTAATTTTTTGAGGAAACTCTGCATTGTCTTATGCAGTGGCTACATCAGTTTTCATTCCTGCAGCAGTGCACAGCGTTCCTTTTTTCCCATATCCTCACCAGCACTTGTTTCTTGAGTTTTTTATTTTAGCCATTCCGACAGGTGTGAGACGATATCTCAGTGTGGTTTTGATTTGCATTCCCCTGTTGATGAGTGACATTGAACACCCTTTCATATGTCTGTTTTCTTGAGAGAGATGTCTATTCATGTCTCCTGCTCATTTTTTTTTCCTCATGCCACTTTTTTTTCTTTTTTTAAAAATTTATTTACTTTTTATTTATTTTCAGTATAACAGTATTCATTATTTTTGCACCACACCCAGTGCTCCATGCAATCTGTGCCCTCTCTAATACCCACCACCTGGTTCCCCCAACCTCCCACCCCCTGTCCCTTCAAAACCCTCAGGTTGTTTTTCAGAGTCCCTAGTCTCTCATGATTCATCTCCCCCTCCAATTTCCCTAAACATCTCTCCATGTCCTCCATGTTATTTGTTATGCTCCACAGATAAGTGAAACCATATGATACTTGACTATCTCTGCTTGATTTGTTTCACTCAGCATAATCTCTTCCAGTCCCATCCATGTTGCTTTAAAAGTTGGGTATTCATCCTTTCTGATGGAGGCATAATACTCCATAGTGTATATGGACCACATCTTCCTTATCCTTTCGTCCGTTGAAGGGCATCTTGGTTCTTTCCACAGTTTGGCGACTGTGGCCATTGCCGCTATAAACATTGGGGTACAGATAGATGGCCCTTTTTTTCCCTACATCTGTATCTTTGGGGTAAATACCCAGTAGTGCAATTGCCTCTCTTGCTCATTTTTAAATTGGATTATTTCGTCTTGGGGTGTTGAGTTGTACAAATTCTTTTTTTTTTTTTTTTTTTTGCTTCTGATATGTTATTTACTTTTTTATTTTTTGATAAATGTATAGTGTATTATTAGCCCCAGGGGTACAGGTCTGTGAATTGCCAGGTTTACCACCTCACAGCACTCACCGTAGCACGTACCCTCCCCAATATTCATAACCCCACCACCCTCTCCCTACCCCCCTCCCCCTGGCAACCCTCAGTTGAGTTGTATAAATTCTTTATAGATTTTGAATACTAATCCTTTATTAGATAGGTCATTTACAAATATCTTCTTCCAATCGGTAGTTTATTTTTTAGTTTTGTTGGTTGTTTCCTTCACTGTACAGAAGCTTTTTATTTTGATGCAGTTCCAATAGTTTATTTTTGCTTTTGTTTTCCTTGCCTCAGGAGAGATACCTAGAAAGGTATTGTTATAGTCAGTGTGAGAAAAATTAATGCCTGTGCTCTCTTCTAATTTATTTTTAGTTTATTTTTGTGTGTGGTATAAGAAAGTGAGAGTTTTACTTCTTCCTTACCAATTTGTATGCCTTTTATTTCTTTTTGTTATTGATTGCTATTTTTATTGATTGTTATTGATTGCTGGACTTCTAGTACTATGTTGAATAAAAGTGGTGAGACTGGACATCCTTGTCTTAACCCTGACCTTAGGGAAAAAGCTCTTTGTTTTCCACCATTGAGTATGATGTTAACTGCAGGTTTTTCATATAAGGCCTTTATTATGCTGGGGTATCTTCTCTCTAAACCCACTTTGTTGAGGGTTTTTATCATGAATGGATGTTGTACTTTCTTAAATGCTTTTTCTGTGTCTATGAGAGGATCATATGGTTTTTATCCTTACTCTCATTGATGTGATGTATTTGCAAGTATTGAACCATCCTTGCATCCCAAGAATAAATCCCACTTAATTGTGGTGAATAATTTTTTTTTTTTTAGTATATTGTTGGATTCAGTTTGCTAATATTTTATTGAGGATTTTTGCATCTATGTTCATCAGGGATATTGGTCTATAGTTCTCTTTTTTTGTGATGTCTTTATCTCATTTTGGAGTCAAGGTAATGCTGGTCTTATAAAATGAATTTGGAAACTTTCTTTCCTCTTTTATTTTTTGGAAAAGTTTGAGAAGAATAGTCATTAACTCCTCTTTAAACATTTGGTAGACTTCACCTGTGAAGTCTGGACTTTTATTTGTTGGGAAATTTTTTTGTTTTGTTTTATTACTGATTCAGTTTCATTGTAGGTAATTGGTCTGTTCAAATTTTCTATTTCTTCCTGCTTCAGTTTTGGTAGGTTATGTTTCTAGGAACTTAACCATTTCTTCTAGGTTGTTCAGTTTGTTGGCACATAATTCTTCATAATATTCTCTTACAATCCTTTGTATTTCTGTGGTGTCATTAACCCACATATTTACTTTGAAGAACTTTTTTGTTCCTTCTGCAGATAAATTTTTCAGAAGCAGTTCTTTTTAAGTGTTTTTGTCATTAAAAAAGTGGAAAAAATAAAGATTTAAAGCCCACAAAAGGCAGCTCTATACAAGCATAATTTCTTTCACCTTTGCTATAATTATCTGAGTAACCGCTTCAATCTTCATTACATATTGATTATTTAAAAATGACTACTGATTCAGGTCTGGTAGATATGCCTTGGAATAAAATATGGATTCAATATGTTAATACAAATGTATTTTGATCAGTTTTATTGGCCATTTGTTATTTTGAGATAATGTGTAGTTAAGCTTTTCTACTAATCTATATCTAGTCAACATAGAATTTTCCAAAGTGTGTTTCAGAGAATACCTGTTCTAGAGGGTGTTAGTTGATATTGTGCAAAAATGATTCAAGGGCCAAACTGCTTTAGGAAACATGTCTATTTACTACAGAACTTTAGAGAACTAGCTTGTGACCAAGAGAGTGAGATAGAATGTATAACATTACCTAAACATTTAATCAAAGAACTCCTTTTCTTAGTAACAGTGGTGCATAATACCTTGGCCAATACTCATCTGGTGAATTTGGGTTATTTAGGAAGATAATTAAAAGTTGATTATAGGTATAAATATTATAACTTACTTCAGCATTTCCAAGGGACCACAAAAGAAGATAAAATGGATTGAGCATTATGTGTGAGCCACTGTTCTAAGAACCTGACGTGCATTCTCTTGTTTAACATTCAGAAAGACCTTATGAACAAGTTATAATCATCCTCATTTTACAGATGCAGAAACTGTCCAAGTTCATGTGGCCAAGAAGTGGCTGGAGAATTCAAGCCCACTCTTATTTTTCTTTTTTAATTAAAAAATTTTTAAAGATTTTATTTACTTATGGCACCTGGGTGGCTCAGTGGGTTAAAGCCTCCGCCTTCAGTTCAGGTCATGATTCCAGGGTCCTAGAATCGAGCCCCGTATTGGGCTCTCTGCTCAGCAGGGAACCTGCTTCCCTTCCTCTCTCTCTGCCTGCCTCTTTGCCTACTTGTGATCTCTGTCAAATAAATAAATAAAATCTTTAAGAAAACAAAGATTTTATTTATTTCTTTGTTTGTTTGTTTCACAGAGAAAAAACACAAGCAAGGGGAGCAGCAGACAGAGGGAGAGGGAAAAGCAGACTCCCTGCCAAGCAAGGAGCCCGACTCAGGGGCACAATCCCAGGACCCTGGGATCATAACCCAAGCTGAAGGCAGTTGCTTAATTAATGGACTGAGCCACCCCGGCGCCCCTCAAACCCACTCTTCTTAACCAATCAGTTATAGATCTGATCTTCCCAAAGCTATCTAATGTTGCACCAGTGTTAACAGGATTAATTATTGTTGCTTTTTAGAATGTTCTTTTTTCCTTGTAGGGCTTGTATCCTTTTTAGAATGTTCTCTTGTCCTTGTAGGGCTTGCACCCACTTTACTCTCTTTTTTATTTTTCTAGATAATCTGCAGAATAATTTGTTATGTTCCAAAAATAAAACAAAAATTTTGTTAGGGCTTTGATTGTGTTAGAACTCTAAATTAATATAAGAATTGACATTTTATGATATTTGGTCTTTTCACTCATTTACATAATTTCCTTTCAGTCTTCTTTCAATCTTGGGTCTTCTCAGACAGTGATTCTCTTCAAGTGCATTTTAAGTAACTCGGACTTTCTTCAGAGATGAACATTTGGCCTAGGGATCTCTCTTTCAAAACCATCTCAGCCCTATAATGCTGCCCCCTCACCTTCGGTCCCTCTCTTTATCCCATGCATTAGCCCTTAACTGTACTCTCCCTTCTTTACTCCTTGACTGATTTTTGAAGCCTTATTCTGCTATTTGATGCTGCTCTCTTATTTATGCTTATTTATTCATCCCCACAAATCCTCCAGTGAGGCCAGACTCCTCAGTGCCTTCCTTTTACCTCTCGAAGGCATCTAGAGCAGATCCCATTTCCCCTTTGCCCCTTCCCTTTTCCACCCCTATTTCACATTATTAACCACCCCCTACCTGCAGGCTCTCCTATTTTTGGAATGCTGCCCCCACTCACATCCTGGCCCTGTGCATCCCCTTTGAGGTTTCTTCTCCCCTTCCCTCACCAAACCAGACAAGAGCTGTGACCTAAATAACTCTGCCTCCCCAGCTTTACCTGGCCACATGGTAGAATCTCAACAGACGTTTCATCTCTTCCCCTGAAGTCCCATTGACAGAGATGGTGCAGTCGGCCTTACAAAATAAAATAATACTTTGTGCTCCTCTTTTTCTTACCTTCCAAAAAGATCATGACTATCACCTAATTTTCATCTCAACATGCAAAAAGTACAAGGGATACTTCCAGGAAGGCAGGAGGGAAGGGGGTGGTGGCAAAGCAGCAAAAACAAGACAGCAGTTCATTGTAGGGATATTGGAAGTTGATGGTTCTTAATTCAGGAAGTGCTACATCACTAAGGCGTTATCAGAACATTATCATTTTACTTAAATACATAATTTTTTAAACTTTGTATACTCCTAAGTATGGTTTTATTTTGTCTTGGGATGATTCTAGAGATTCCTGTTAATTCATATCAGATAGAATTTCTTCTGTTTTTCTCCAAAAGAATACTTTTCTCATCTGACAATTAAATCTAATGAATTAAACAAAGGATTTCTGGCTTCTTCCCATAACCATCTATTTGTAAGAATGTGATCATTTGTTGACATTTATTGAGTGGGCTAAGCATTGCAAGGAGATATAAAAAGAGACACGATTCTTGTCCTTTAAAAGCTGACATTTGTGGTGTGGAGGGTTGGGGAGGACTCCAACAGAGAGCTCCTAAATAATTTTTTTTAGCCTCTGCTTAAAGACTCAGCTCCAGAGAGTGCATGAAAGGGAAGTTTTTCAACGGAGCTTTTCATAAAGAAACAGAAAAATCCCAAGAAAAATTTCGCTCAGTTAATATAATTGTCCATATTCCTCACTGGGTCATAGGCTTACTGGATGGAAACCAAATCATCATTTTACCATCAGTGTAGAGAGCATAGGAACTTAGTATGGAAATGATGGGGTGAGTTCTTTACTTTGTCTCATCTCCAAGGAAGAGATATGGATGCTTCAGCATCTTTATCCACCTGCTATTTCAAGGTTCCTAAAATAAATCACCATCGTCTCTCTTCCCAGATCACTGCAGTTGCCTCCTGACTGGATGTCATACCCATACCTGCCCAGTGCACAAACAAATGAATATCTGATGTCTCTTAAGGCTTCAATTCAATCTATTGACTATAATACATACTTGGCTCAATCGATTAAGAAAAGTGAACATGATTTTGGCTATTACCAGAAAGAAACATTTCCATGAATTTGTTTCAGCTGGTCTGACCATAAGCTTTTGCTGAGTCTCAACCATGGAAGTGTCAGGCACTGGACTGGCCCTGGATATATAGGTAGATTGATTAAGAGGTAATGTTCTCTGCCTCAGAGTTACTTACAGAGTCACTGGGACTAGAGACTTGAGAAAGAGATCATTATGGTGTGATGGTAAAAGAAATGGGGATATAGCGAAGAGCAGTTACTTTTTTCTTTCGTGGGGTGGAAGAGGAAGAAAATTGGGTTTTGAGAGAGAAACATTCCAAGTGGAGGAGCCAATGGACACAGGCACCAGGTCTAGTCAGGGAACAGCAGGCAGCACCAGGGGAATGCCAAAGGGCAGCTGAATCCAGTAGCTGAATCCAGTCTTACATTCCAGTTAAGGTAATTATCCTTTATCGTATGGATAAGGAGTAAAAGAAGGGGTTTACACAAGGATAGTTAAATAATTCCAGCAGCCATGTGGCTGGTGGTTTGGTGTAGGGTGAGAGTAGAGGCAGGGAGACCAATGGAAGGCTATGGCCAAGGTCCTAGAGATGATAATAGTTTAAGTCAGTGCCTTAACTCCTGGAAAGTGAGGGAACAGTAACAGGGCCTGCAACCTGCTTTATTAATTCACTAAAAGAAAGATTTATTATCTATAACTTCTAAGAACACTCACAATATAATCAGCCATCAGAGAAATGCGAATCAAAACGAGACTCTACTTCATACCCACAGGATGGCTATAATCAAAAAGACAGATAATAGGGGCGCCTGGATGGCTCAGTGGTTGGGCGTCTGCTTTTGGCTCTGGTCATGATCCCAGATTTCTGGGATCAAGCCCCACACTGGGCTCCCTATTCGACAGGAGGTCTCCTTTTCTCTTTCCCACTCCTCCTGCTTGTGTTCCCTCTCTAGCTGTCTCTCTTTCTGTCAAATAAATAAAATCTTAAAAAAAAAAAAAAAAGACAGATGGTAACAAGTGTTGGCAAAGGTGTGGAGAAAGTGGAACCCTCAAACACTGCTTTGGATGTTAAAAGGTACTCTGCTTTGAAAAAGTTTCCTCAAAAGGTTAACATAGAACTAACATATGACCTAGCAAATCCACCCACCCCAAGAGGAATTGAAAACATGTGCACACAAAAACCTGTACATGACTGTCCATAGCCACATTTTCATAATAGTCAAAAAAATGGAACAACCCAAAGGTCCATGTCTGGTTTGGGCTGCTGTAACAAATTAACAAAGACTGAGTGTTTTAAACAACAGACATTTATTTCTCAGAGTTATGGAGGCTTAGAAGTCCAAAATCATGGTTGGATTCTGATGAGAATCCTCTACTTGGTTTGCAGATGGTCATCTTCTCATTCTAGCCTTCTAGGGTGTTGAGAGAGGAAGGAAGTTCTTGTATGTCTCTCTCTCTCTTTTTTTTTTTTTTTAAGAATTTATTTATTTGACAGAGAAAGATCACAAGTAGGCAGAGAGGCAGGCAGAGAGAGAGATGGAAGCAGGCTCCCCATTGAGCAGAAAGCCCGATGCAGGGCTCGATCCCAGGACCCTGAGATCATGACCTGAGCCGAAGGCAGTGGCTTAACCCACTGAGCCACCCAGGCACCCCTGTATGTCTCGTTTTATAAGGCCACTAATCCTATCAAGAGGAATCCACCCTCATGACCTAATTACCTCCCAAAGACCCCACCTCCAAATACCACCACACATTGTAGATTAGTCTTCCACCTATGAATTTGAGGGGAACACAACAGTCAGTCCATAGCAATCCATAAGTTGATGAATGAATAAATAAATGTGGCATATCCTTACAGTGGAATGTTATTTGGCAACATACTACAGGAGAGATGAACCTTAAAAACATTAAACTAAGTGAAAGAAGCCTGTCAGACATCAAAGACTATACATTGTATTATTTCATGTATATGAAATATCCAGAGAGAAGCCTACAGACAGAAATGTCTACAGAGACAGATAGATTAGCGGTTGCCTGGTGCTAGGGAGGAAATGAGTAGAGACTATTAAAGGGAACATTTCTTTCTGGTGGGTTGCAAATATTCTCAAATGGATTGTACTGATGGTTACACAACTCTGTAAATTTAAAACCATTGAATTGTACACTTTAAATGAGTAAGAGATATAGTATATGAATTAGATTTCAATAAAGTTGTTACCAATAAAATGGCAAAAATGTCACATACTAATTATGGAAAGAGAGAAAAATATAAATAAAACTAATATAACCTTTTTCACCAATCTGTAGTATTAAACAATCTATCTCTTCTTTCTCCAGATGATCACTCCATCCCCTTTGAGACCATGCTTCCCAGGCTGATAGATGTAGAGGGCAGTCTTTCCCAGTGCCAAGAGATAGCATGGGGGTGGGGTGGGTGCCTGGGTGGCTTAGTGGGTTAAAGCCTCTGTCTTCGGCTCAGGTCATGATCCCAGGGTCCTGGGATCAAGCCCCGCATCGGGCTCTCTGCTCAGTGGGGAACCTGCTTCCTCCTCTCTGCCTGCTTCTCTGCCTACTTGTGATCTCTGTCTGTAAAATGAATGAATAAAATCTTTAAAAAAAAAAAAGAGAGAGAGAGAGAGAGATAGCATGGGGGACCCAAGTCACCACTCCTCCATGCTCCTGCTCCTGCTCCTGAAGTTGGACCCATGGAGTTATGGGTCCTGGGAAGTAAGACCACAGCAGTAAAGTGCCATTTTCATCACATTATGTCAAGGTTACATACTATTAGCATTACTTGTCGCTGTTGATGTTGATCTTGGTCACCTAGCTGCAGTAGTGTTTGTCAGGTTTCTCCATTATAACATTACTCTTTCCACCACCCCTCACCTTCCATACTGTACTCTTTGGAAGGAATTCACCATGCATAGCCCACACTTAGGAGTGGGGAGTTATGTTCTACCTCCTTGTCAGCAGAATAGATTTGGAATTCTGTGTGGCAGCAGAATAGATTTGGAATTCTGTGTGGGAGATATGTTCATTCTCTCTGCATTAGTTAGGGTTCTTCAGAGAAACAGATCCAATAGTCAATAAGTAGGCAGGTATGATATGATATAAAGATATACATACAGAGAGAGAGGAAGAGATTATAAGGAATTGGCAATTACAGAAGTTGGCAAGTCCCAAGCTTTGCAAGGTGAGATGGCCAACTGGAGACCCAGGAGACCTGATGGTATAGTTCTAGTCTGAGTCTGAAGGTGTGAGAAGGAAGATCCATTGTTTCAGTCTGAGTCTGAAAGCAAGAAAAAGCCTATATCCCAATTCAAAGGCTGTCAGATATGAAGAATTCTCTCTTACTTGGAGGAAGGTCAATCTTCAACTGGTTGGTTGAATCCCTCCTACATTAATGAGTACAATCTGCTTTACTCATATCACCAATTTAAATGTTAACCTCATCCATACACACCTTCATAGAAACATCCAGAATAAATTTTTACCAAGTATCTAGGAACCCTATGGCCCAGCAAGTTGAAACATAATTAACCATCACAAGCCCATATCTTATAAATGTGGCATCCATCTGCACCTCCTTAAACCATACTTAATTTCCAAATAAAGACAATGGAAAAATCATAATTCCACCTACTATGATACAACTAGCTTGCATACAGCAGACAACACACTAACTCTAACTAACTAACATAACTAACTAACATAACTAACACTAACTAACATAAAGTCCTCGAGTAATGTTTACTCTTTACTCTATGCTATAACTTTAAAACTCATAAAAATTATACTCCTTGTTTCTCTAACTGGTCACACGGTGGTAGCTGCTATTTACAAATATCTTCTTCCACTGCCTGTTCTGTATTCCCTTTACGTTCAACAAGTACCTCAGCTGGTCATGGTTCTCTACCTAATGGAGTGACCCAAACCTTCATTCATGAAGGATCTGGGCCATAAATAGTCCAGCCTAGATTGGGTTGTAGATTTCCATTTACCTTAATCATAGGACATGGTAATACTGAGAGACACCCTAAGAGATCTCCTATATTCAAGACATAATCTTCCTTACATTCACTATGGAGTAGCAGTCCAATTTCTCTTTGGTAGGCAAGATCAGTCACCCCAGACAACATAATAGCTCCTTTCTTTGCTTGTTGGTTCAGAAGCATGAGGAGCTCAAAGTGGCTGGGCAGCAGTCTTAACTTCCAGTTCAGTAAAAACAAAACACTGCTCCTTCCATGAGGGAACCAGTCCAATGTAATCAGCCTGCCACCAGGTAGCTGGCTGATCACCCTAAGAAATAATGCCATATTGGGGGCTCAGTGTTGTTCTCTACTGCTGGCAGATGGGGTACAAAATGGTGACCATAGCCAGGTCAGCCTTGGTAAGTGGAAGTCCATGTTGCTGAGCCCATGCATAACCTCCATCCCTACCACCAGAGCCACTCATTTGTGAGCCCTCTGGGTGATGACAGAGCCTCTCCCTGGGGAAAGCCGAATGAGTCATCCTATCCACTTGATAATCAAAATCCTCCTCTGCTAACCTCACCTTTTGGTTAATATTCATATGGAACACAAGTATAGTCATGCTTTCCCCCTTCACAGACCTTTTTTTACATACACGTCCCCAAGTTAGCTTGTCACAGAGTTTCCAATCAGTTTCTTCCCTGACCTTCTAACCAAACCATTGGCCACGGTCCAGGAAGCAATCTATAATCACACATCTCGCCATTTCTTCTTCCAAACAAAGTGAACGAGCAGCTGCACCATCTGAAGTTCTGTCACCCTGGGGGGTTTCCCTTCACTACTGCTTTCAGGGATATCCCAGGAAGGGGCTATCGTTCTGCAGCTGTGCACTGGCAGGTGGTGCCTTCATAGTGTGCAGAGAACCGTTTGTAAACCAGACCCAAGTCATCTCCTTCTCGCTCAACTGATTGTCGGCAACTCCTTATAAGTCTATAAATGCAGGCGGGGGAGAGAAGACAATGTACCAGGAGTGGGACCAAGTGCATTTGGTCCTCTTTTTTATGTAACTTTCTTGTGCATACTTACATATATACCACTTCCATTTGATGATGAAGCACTGCTGTGCATGGCTTGAGGAGGTCATATAACACCCAGTTCACAGTGGGAAGCTCAGGTCTCATGTTAGCTTGGTGGCCCATAGTTAAGCATTAAGTCTCTGCTAAGGCCCAGTCGCAAGCTGAGAGCTGTTTCCCATAAGGAGCGTAGTTATTTCTAGAGGATGGCAGAGCTTTGGTCCAAAATCCTAAGGGCATGTGCTGCTGTTCATCTATAAGGACCTGCCAGAGGCTCCTAGAGCATCCTTATCTGTCACTGACATTTCAAACCCCATCGGATCTGCTGCATCATATGGCTTGAGCAGTAGGACAGCTTGTAGATCAGTCTAGACTTGTTGCAGAGCCTTCTGTTGTACTGGGCCCCACTCAAAACTAGCAGCTTTTTAGGTCACTTGGTGAATGGGCTGGAATAACACACTCAAGTGAAAAATATGTTGCTTCCAAAATCCAAAGAGGCCCCCAAGGTATTATGCCTCCTTTTTGGTTGTAGGAGGGAACAGATGCAGTTTACCTCCTGGTGATAAGAATCCTGGAGGACAGACTATCTATATAATTTATTTAGAATCCTTCTGCATGGAAGATTTGCCTATATTCCCTATGTCTTTATTCAGGCATTTATATATGTCAGTATGGACCCATGAATATTTTTTTCTATTTTAGATTATAATCCAATACTACTTAGTTTTGTTGCTCAAATTGTACCAGCTTTGGCCATTGGAATCAAGACTTTATAAATTCTCCATAGATGATTCACAGACTTGTACCCCTGAAACAAATAATCCATTATATGTTACTTTAAAAAAAAAGTTCCATAGGTGATTCCAATGTGCAGCCAAGGCTGAGAACCACAGCTCTAGATAGAACACTGTTTAGGATTTTACCACCATGAAAGCAATGATTTCCCTCAAAATAGGACAGATCCAAACTGAAAGTAAAAGAGAACCGTAGTTGGAGACATATACACTGCAAATATTAACTTATACTTTCAAAGGGCAGTTGATTAGGGGTTTCTCCTTCTCTGCTCCTTTTTTTACTATAGTCTATGAGAATACATAAAAAACTGCTTGTTTCTTGATTAGGACAAAATTTAAATAAAAGGAGTCTGTAGAATTCAGTTCTTTTTTTTATATATATATAATTTAATAACCTTGGTCCCAAAGACAGACAAGGCTCTTTTTTTTTTTTAAGATTTTATTTATTTATTTGAGAGAGAAACAGTGAGAGACAGCATGAGAGAGGAGAAGGTCAGAGGGAGCAGACTCCCCATGGAGCAGGGAGCCCAATGCGGGACTCAATCCCAGGACTCTAGGATCATGACCTGAGCCGAAGGCAGTCGCTTAACCAACTGAGCCACCCAGGCGCCCTAGAATTCAGTTCTTGAATCAACAAGGGAACAGCTGCCTCGTTGCCCAGAAAAAGAGAAGGTAAGTGACCCTTCGATAACCCCAGTGATTAGAACTCCGGATGTTTCTGCAGAGATAAGCGACTATGTTGGGCAAGCCACCATTTCCAGTAAGTGGTCTTGGTGACAGCAGCCTCAGTAGCTTCACATTCAGGGAAAGATTCAAAGCTGACTTCAGCTAGGTTGAGACTTAAAAGGGCTTCTCTACAGATCCCTGGCATGCTGAAGTAACAACTCAGAAAGTTACTGGTTCATTATCCTGAAGTAAGATTCCTTTCCCCAAGCGTGGGCCCAGCCAAAGGGATAGCTCATTTCTAGCCCCAACAGTTATAATCTGGAATTGCTATCACAACAGCCAGTCATTTTAGCAGTCCTCCCATAACATTTAACAGCAATGGCTATCATATGAATTTTCTTAGAACAACCCTGGCATAATTTTCATAGAGGAGTATTTATTAAGGTGTGTCCTGAACCAGCAGCATCAGCACCCTCTAAGGGCTTGTTGGAAATTCAAAGTTCTCACACCAAACCTACTGAATTAGAAACTCAAAGATGGGTCCCAGCAACCTGTCCTAACAAGCCGTCCAGGTAATTCTGACGCACAACTCAAGTTTGAGAACCACTGCACTAGAATATAACCAAGCAATCCTACCAGTTGGTTTTCCTCTTTTCCTGGTGGTTTCTGTGATGAATAATAATGACCCAACTAGTCTCAATGTTCTAGGAGCCCCCCCCCCATCAGTTCTAGGGAAGAGTGGGAACCATATTTGTATCCCATAGCCTATGCCTGGCACATGATGGGTGCTCAGTGAATGCGTACTAGATCAGGGGATGAATGAAGACATAATAGAAGGGGAAGAATACCTGGAGGAGATTCACGAATGATATTAGCCAATGTAGTCCTAGAGTGGGGGCTGGGAGACTATTCACAAAGCTACTGCCTAGTCTTTTTGGGTAATCATCAGAGATGGACTCAGAATCCCTAATTGGTGGGCTCTACCACATTCCAGCTACACTCAGGGTCCCCTTAGGACATTTGGTGCTCCCCCTAACCAACAGTGTTGCCTGTCACCTCTTTCCTTGATCCAGAGGGAGCCAAAGAGAACCAAGATATCAGGAAAGGTGAGAACAGAGGCCTTGCTGAACAGGAGAATGTGGCCAGGCAGAAGAAGGGATGTGGACAGCAAAGAGAGATTGCACATTGCCATCATGGAGAGGAAAAAATCCAGTATGGAAATAAAGGTAAAATGGGTTAGTCCAGTAAGAAGATTCATAGAAAAGTAAATTTAAAAAAAAAAATAAGAGTCACAGAACAGCAAAAATATAACAACCATGTCCACATGTCCTGGTTTGTGTCTATGGGATGTCTGGGGAGAAGCTCCGTGTGTGTGTGTGTGAGAGAGAGAGAGACAGACAGACAGAGACAGAGAGAAGGAAATCTGACTTTAAAATGTTAGCTCTTGTTTAAAAAACCTTTCAATGCCAGACATCTGGCATCTGCCAACAGCCAGGTTGCAAGCATCTTTTGGGAAATTTTCATTTTTTTCCTTTAAAAATTATTTTTCTGCCTCCCCTTCATTAGGATGGCTATCATCAAAAAATTGGAAAATAATCAGCGTTGGCCAGGATGTGGAGAAGTCAGAACACTTGTGCATTGTTTGTTGAATGTAAAATGATACAGCCACTTGAAAAACTGTTTGGCAGAACCTCAAAAAGTTAAAATTGGTAGAATCACTATATGATCCAGCAATTCCACTTCTAGGTATACACCCAAAGGAGTTAAAAGCAGGAGCTCAGATACTTACAGATTTATGTTCATAGCAGCATTATTCATAATAGCCAAAAATAATCTAATAATTTGAGCATAGAGTTGAGGGTCTATATCTGGGCTCTCTACTCTGTTCCACTGGTCTATGTGTCTGTATTTATGCCAGTACCATGCTGTCTTGGTGATCACAGCTTTGTAGTAAAGCTTGAAATCAGAGTAGAGAGCCCAGATATGGACCCTCAACACTATGGTCAAATAATCTTCGACAAAGCAGGAAAAAATATACAGTGGAAAAAAGATAGTCTCTTCAATAAATGGTTCTGGGAAAATTGGACAGCTATATGTAGAAGAATGAAACTCAACTACTCTCATACACTCTACACAAAGATAAACTCGAAATAGATAAAAGAACTCAATGTAAGACAGGAATCCATCAGAATCCTAGAGGAGAACATAGGCAGAAACCTCTTCGAAATCAGCCACAGCAACTTCTTTCAAGATATGTCTCCAAAGGCAAAGGAAACAAAAGCAAAAATGAACTTTTGGGACTTCATCAAGATCAAAAGCTTCTGCACAGCAAAGGAAACAGTCAACAAAACAAAGAGGCAACCCACAGAATGGGAGAAGATATTTGCAAATGACACTACAGACAAAAGGCTGATATCCAGGATCTATAAAGAACTCCTCAAATTCAACACACACAAAACAGATAATCATGTCCAAAAAATGGGCAGAAAACATGAACAGATACTTCTCCAAATAAGGCATTAAAACCACATTGAGATACCACCTTACACCAGTTGGAATGGCCAAAATTAGCAAGACAGGAAACAACGTGTGTTGGAGAAGATGTGGAGAAAAGGGAACCCTCTTACACTGTTGATGGGAATGCAAGTTGGTGCAGCCTCTTTGGAGAACAGTGTGGAGATTCCTTAAGAAATTAAAAATAGAGCTTCCCTATGACCCTGCCATTGCGCTGCTGCATATTTACCCCAAAGATACAGATGAGTGAAAAGAAGAGCCATCTGTACCCCAATGTTCATAGCAGCAATGGCTACGATCACCAAACTGTGGAAAGAACCAAGATGCCCTTCAACAGAGGAATGGATAAGGAAGATGTGGTCCATATACACTATGGAGAATTAAGTCTCCATCAGAAAGGATGAATACCCAACTTTTGTAGCAACATGGATGGGACTGGAAGAGATTATGCTGAGTGAAATAAGTCAAGCAGAGAGAGTCAATTATCATATGGTTTCACTTATTTGTGGAGCATAACAAATAACACGGAGGACATGGGGAGATGGAGAGGAGAAGGGAGTTGAGGTAAATTGGAGGGGGAGATGAACCATGAGAGACTATGGACTCTGAAAAACAACCTGAGGGTTTTGAAGGGTGGGGCGTGGGAGGTTGGGGGAGCCTGGTGATGGGTATTACGGAGGGCACGGATTGCATGGAGCACTGGGTGTGGTGCATAAACAATGAATTCTGCTACACTGAAAAGAAATTTAAAAAAATAATAATCTAATAATAATTTAGAAATAATCTAAATGCCTATCATCAGATGAATGGATAAATAAATGCGGTATATACAAACATGGAATATCATTCAGCCTTCAAAGTCACGAAACATAGGTTACAACATGGATAAACCTTGAAGACATTATAGTAAGTGAAATAAACCAGACTCAAAACCAGAATCAAAAAGACAGATATTGTGTGATTCCACTTATCTGCAGTACTGAGACTAGGCAAATTCATAGCAACAGAAAGCAGAATACAGAACACTAGGGACCGGGAAGAAGCAATGAGGAATCATTATTTAATGGGTACAGAATGTCAGTTTGACAAGATGAACTAGTCCTGGAAATGGAGAGTGGTGATATTTGTACATCTTGTGAATATATTAATGCCACTGAACCATACACCTAACATGGTAAATTTTATGTTATGTCCATTTCTAAAAAATAGCTCACATTTATTGACTGTCTATATGTGCCAGGAAGTATTCTGTGTGCTCTATGTTCTCACTATAATCCTTTGAGGTGCTGTTGTTAACATCCCAATTTACAGATGAAGAAACAGAGGCACAATGCAATTAAGCACCTCTTCCAGGTCACACCTGCCGGTATCAGAGTCAGGTTCATGCCCTGGCCCTTAACTGTGATGAACACTGTCTCTGCTCAGTCTAAGTAATCATTTCAGTAAAGAACCCCTCTGAATGTAACTCAGATGTCACAAATCCTGGCACTGCTTCTTGCTGGCTATATAGGCTTGGACAGATTACTTATGCACTTTACCTCCAAAATGTCCCAAATTTGTTCATGTCTCTGTGTCTGTACTTATGTCAGCATCTCTAGCTTCTTCAACAGTAGGCTCGTAAATGGGCTCTGGGCCACTGCCATTTACCTCAACGTCTGTTCTCTACAGAGCAGCCACAGTGGCCTTCAAAAGTCAGAACCCTGTTTATTCCCTGTATATGATATCCCAAAGGCCTCCTGCAGTCCCCAGAATCCCTTCCTAAATCCTAACTCTGTGCTTAGCTCTGGCTGTCCCCTAGACTGGCTGGAGAACTAGGTCCACCACGTAGGAAGTCCAGGTAGGAAGCTCTGCTCTTCAGGAGCTGACCCCTGCTTCCCTCTCCAACTCTGCTCCCTACCAGACTGTTCCTCCAACATGCCCAGTTGGTCCCATCTCAGGGCCTTTGCACATGCTGTTTCCTCTGCCTGGGTTGCTTTTCCCTCAGGTCTTTTATGAAAGCTCCCTTTTGTCATTCAAGTTATAGGTCACTAGTAAATGTTATTCCTTTGAGCTACCATCTCTGAAGACTAATCAAAACAGACCCCCAAACACATTGACTTATATTATTCCTCCATAGCATTTACTATTATATAATAGTTGTTCACAGACTTCTTTGTCTTTTATTTTTATTTTTTCCCTTGAAATATAAGTGCCTTGAAGGCAGTAACCTTGATTCACCACTGTTTCTGGAGAACCAAGATCAATGCCTGGCATATCACAGGTGCTCAGTAAATATTGGTTGAACTCATGAAGGCATAAATGAGCCTAGACATCCTTACCTGTATAATCTGGGCCTCTGCATATGCTGATCACTCAGCTTTGATGAGTTTTGTCCCTCTTTGCCTGCCTGTCTTCTACCTGGACAAGGTGTCTGCTTTTCACCCTCTCAGGGACAACTTCCCTCACTCCACAGACCAGATTGAATCTCTTTGTTCCCTGAACGTGAATTTCACCACTTAGTTCTTAATGTCTGCCTCCCTCACTAACATTTCAGCTCCAGGAGAGCTGGGACTATGACTTTTTTTGTCCAAAACTTTTCCCAATGCCTAGCACCATGCCTGGCTTGCCTGGGTACTCAGTTAAATGTTTTTAAATGAATTAGCTTTGTAAAATGAAGTTAAAACTTACCTGGGTTGTTGTGAACAGTTAATGAGGTTTTGTGTGTAATATGCTTCACAGAATTTGGCACACAGCAATTACTCCCATCATAACTGCAGCAACAATAACAAACACATGTTAGGACAGGCTAGCCCCTCAGCAACCTGAAGCTAGCATGGGGAAGCTTTCACTGCCTGGTTTAAAAAAGGATGCAGCTGGAACAAAAATTGAATACCCATTAATAATACTGATGCCAGTGGGACTATCAAATCTCACAATTCTCTCTGCATTTTCCTTGACAGGTATGGCCTGATCAGGTCACTGTCTTGCATGGCGCACACTCTTAGGGACAGTTCTGAAGACTAGAGCTTATTTGATCTGGGGCACCCTTGTTGAGAAAAATAATACAAAACTATAAGTAAGTACAACATTCGCCATGAAAGTGAGTATTAAGAATGCGAAAAAAATACAATTTTTAAAAGCTTACAAATACTATAAATATTACAAAAATTCATAAAAATAACATAATATTTATTAGTTACTAGCTAAATCACCTCTACATGATAAATTGTGGGAAAAAATAAATTTGTGTTTGTTAATGATTAAATAGCCTCAATAATACTTTTCTCTACATTTTTGGGCTACATAGTCTTTAATCAATCACCTGTTTATATGATGACAGTATTTGAATTGTCATTTTTATAGAGAAAAGATAAAGATATTCAGTCTTTTCTCTAGCATAATTGATTGAAATTTGTTTTTTATTGTTGGTAAATTAGAAAAGTTTCCTTCAGCTTCCCAACTCATGATTCCTAATGCCTCGCAAATGTTTAGGGTTGTCATAGAATTTGGGAGAAACCCTATCATGTTTCTTCACATGTGCCCTGTAAGATTTCAGGACACAATCAAGCATGTTCCTCATACTTTGAAAAGAACCTTCCAACCAACAGAACCAAATTCTCCACCCACAGTTTTCATCTTGATAATCAGAGTATTCCACAGATTAGGTTCCAGCGCTGTATTTCAAACCTTCCTTCTCTTTTCATACCCATATACTTCTGGTGGTGGGCACCGTGAATACATTTCATGACCTCTGGCCATATTTCTTCTTGTCAGTAAGTTGACACAGAGCATAGCTGGAGAAAGCCTGGAGGCACTCCTCCATCTGGACAGCTCACAGTAACTTTACATATGAAATGACTGTGAACCACATAGATGCCTCCCAAGAAACCCAATTCAACTTCTTAGCCAAATCCCCAAAGTGTGTATGGCCATTCCAACACCACCAAGCACAGGAGAAGCACAACAGAGGGGAGGTTGGAGTGGAAAAGACATAGCCATTAGCCAGTTGTAGTTAGAATTCTTATTTTTGTAAATTTTATGAAAACACATGACCATGTGAATATGTTGCAAGAGTCTTTGCCAGGATTTAGAAGGGTCTATGCAAATGAGGGGTCCAGAGACTTTAAAACCAATTATTCAATGAATTAAATAACTGAGTGAATAAAAAGTGAACTTAGTAAGTTGAAAAAGTGAAGGAGCATCCTAGGTATTAGAATTTTCTAGTTGATGGACTTGCAAAGATCTGACCACGCCAGCATGATAATCCAGGCTCTGGACCCTAGTTCAATTCCCACTCCATAGAATCATGCTTCAGCTGTTATTGATGTCCAGAAAGTGTCAAAACCAACACGTGTAGTTCTAACAAGCTCAGTTTCTTCCAACTGAAGTTTTTTAAAAAAATCTCTATTGTATATAAGCTCTTCACTCTGTAAATTCTTAATTTAAGATTGTCAAATAAACACACCATGAACCTTTGAGTCATCTTGTCAAAAATATTGAACATGAACCTGATCAAGCTCCTAGGCTTAACTACCAATTTGCCAGAAATTTTGAAAATGAGGAGTATATTCACCAACACCACAGGGATACATCTGCAAAGCCCAGCCTGTGGGAAATGCTACAGGACATATAACCCAACATCAACATATAAATTGCAAAGAAGAAAAAAGAGACAACTAAAGAAGAAAATATAATTTAAAGATATTTAAAAGACTTATAATTAACTGTGACATGTGGACTTTATTTGAATCCTTATTTTTTTTAAAGTCATCGAAAAACATTTTGACATGGAAAAGATAATTAGAATTTGAACACTGACTTAGAGAAAAAAATGGTAGGAAAAAAATTAAACTGTCAATAGGTGGAAAATAGTACATATAATGACCACCATCTTTGAAAACTCATTGTTTTCTAATTATTAAATAATAAAAGGTAAAAGTATCATCTGCTTCCCTCACTCTTCTCTTCAGAGGTTAATAATTTATTGGATATCCTTTCTGTGTATTTAAATATGTATAATTATATAATTATTAAAAATATATGTGTTATATATTTGTGTATATGCACACACAACATATATATTTTTATAATTATATAATATATATTTATTTTCAATAGGATTAAAGAAATATGTAAATAAATATTGAACCCCATTAGTGATGTGCATGCTGACATGTTTAGGAGTAAAGTGTACTGATATCTATAAACTTATCTTGAAATGCATCAAAATAGTAAGTTGGATCAGTGGATGTTTTATTAGTCTGCAGGGCTACCATGACAAAATACCACAGACTGGGAGACTTAAACAACAGAAATTGATTTCTCATAGTTATAAAGGCTGGACGTTCAAGGTCAAGGTACTGACAAGGTAAATTTCATTCGTTCTGAGGACTCTTCTCTGGGCTTGTAGGCAGCTGTGATCTCATCATGTGCTCACAGGACCTCTTGTGGAGAGACAAGGGGCAAGCTCTCTGGTGTCTCTCCTCATCAAGACACTAATCCTATCAGATTAGGGCCCCACCCTAAAGACCTCAGTTAACCCTAATTGCTTCCTTAGAGGCCCCATCTCCAAATGCAGCCACACTAGGAGTTAGGACTTCAATATATGAATCTTGGGGGAGACACAAATATTCCGTTTGTAACAGACTGATGAAGGAACGGACAGATGAGGGTAAAGCAGATAGCAGTAAAGTGTGGGTTGTAGAATCTAGAAGGTAGGTATATGAGCATTCACTGTTTAATTATTTCAACTTTTCTATGTGTTTGAGGATTTTCATAGTAAAATGTTGGGTCAAAAGAAAGGCAGAGTCAAGTGTGGGGTGTTTGAGCAACTTGTCTGAGGTCACACAACCAAGAATTGTCACGGCCAGCCTTTGAACTCTGACCTTTCTAATTGTTGAGCTTGGTTCCTTAATCAGTATGTACACACCCTCCCTAGCAATTGACCCATTCACATTCATTTCCCCTTTTACTCACACAAAGCTGATATACTTTCATTTTACGGATGGGAGAGCCGAAGTCTCGTGGAGAGCTCCAGGACTTGCCTGGTACATTTGCCTGGGAGGTAGGAGCACTGGAGTTGGCCCCACTGCTGGCTCATCTTTGCAGGTAGAGGGTAGGAAAAGAGCATGTGCTGTAACATCTGATGGACTTCTGTTCAAAAACTGACTCCAGATAAACTGGTTTTATGAAGAGTAACAGTCTGGAAGGGTAAAATGGATAGAGAGGGGGCACCACCCCCAGTTCCTGACCCTGAGGTATTTTTGGTGAGAGAGGGAATTCAGCCTCCACCCAACAGAGTTTTAGGATCCTCCGAAGTTGGCAGGTCCCATTGAAAAGAAAGGGACTGTTTGGAGAAAACTTGTTTTTTGTTTTTTTTTTTTAATCTGTACAATGGAAGGTGATAATGCCCAACTCAAAGGGGCTATATAAGAATTAAATGAGAAAAAAAATTAAAAGAGCATTGCAACCCCTGACATATAGTAACAATGCATTTTATTTATTAATTTTCCAGCTTTATTGAGGTATAACTGACATATGATAAATTACACATATTTAAAGCATACAATTTGATGTTTTGACATGGGCATACACCCATGAAACCATCATCACACTCAATTTAACGAATATAGCCACCACCCTGAAAAGTTTCCCTTTCTTCATCTCTTTGGTAATCCCTTTCTTCATATCTTTCTGTCCCACTTTCTTCATCTACAGACAGCTAATGATCTGTATCACTATAAATTATTTTCAATCTTCTAGAATCTTATATAAATCAAATTATACTATATGTATTCATTGGGGGGGCAGATGAGATTTGATGTCTTCCAATCAACATAATTATTTTAAGATCATCCATGTCACGGTGTGTATCAACAGTTCATTCCTTTTTGTTGCTGAATAGTATTATCCGGAATGGGTGTATTACAATTTCTTCATCTGTTCACCTGTTAATGGATATTTGAGTCGTTTCTAGTTTAGGGCTATTATAAATAAAGCTGCTGTAAACATCAGTGTACAAGTCATTGTGTGGACATACGCTTTCATTTCTCAGGGTAAATACTTATGAGTGGAACGGTTGGATCATATGATTGGTGTACCTTTATTCTTACCTAATAGCCAGACTGTTTTCCAACATTCAGCCATGTACCATTCCTGCCAGCCATTTTGGGAGTTCCAGTCCCTCCACATTGCTACCAAAACTTGTCAGGGTCAACCTTTTTAATTTTAGCGGTTCTGACCGGTGTGTGGTGACATCTCATTGCGGTTTTAGTTTACATTTCCTTGATGACTAATGGTGTTGAGGTCGTTCCACATACTTGTTTGCCGTTTCTATATCTTTTTTGGTGGAGTATTATTCAAACTTTTTACCCACTGTTTTAATTGAGTTGTGTTCTTATTATTGAGTTTTGAGTGTTCTTTATATATTCTAGATGCAGGTCCTTCATCAGATAAATGCTTGGTAGAGCACTTTTTAATGTTAAAGAAAAATCTTAAGAGCCATGATAACAATTATGACTTTATTATCTTGCTAATTGATAAAATTAATACAAAGTCCTCAGTGATTGAATAATCTTTCTAAATTAATCCCTACTGGGAACACCTGTGTGGCTCAGTCAGTTAAACATCTGCTTTTGGCTCAGGTCATGATCTCAGGGTCCTGGGATTGAGTCCTGCATCAGGCTCCCTGCTCAGCAAGTAATCTGCTTCTCCCTCTCCTTTTGTCTGCTGCTCCCTGCTTGTGTGTTCATTCTCTCTCTTTCTCTTTTTCTCCCTGTCAAATAAATAAAATAATTTAAAATATAAGTTAATTAGTCCCTATTGCATTGATCATAGCAGCACGTGCCTCCTCAGGAGGTAATCTAACAGTGGTTAAGACAAGAGTTTATCAGAAAGAAAAACTTTTATAAGCTATTAATACTTCGTGCCTGGCAGTTGCTCCAACCCAAAGCATTTGCGTTCCCTGGGGAGAAATCGCCAGGACAGACCACATCAGATTTGGGTGCCACCCTCACCGCAAAAGAATCTTCAGGTCGAATCCTGCCTCCATGCTATTTTCCAGTCACTGGCAGCAGGACAGACCTCCCAGTCATCCCCACCACCCCCATCTTTGTGTTGTCATGTGTGTCCCCCAATTGGACACAAGCATCACGTTTCCCTACATCCTGCTGTGTTCTCAGGAACTCTTCTCTATGATCCTATACTCTTCGGCCCCCACCACATCTTCTCTGACTTTCACCAAAACCCAACTATTCCTGAGGACCCTGTGGTACCCAGGCAGTATCCTCTTGGCTTGTAGTATAGCTTCCCATCCCTCCTCCCACCTCCAGAACTCCAGTTCCTCTGAAGATCAGGTCATTTAGCTCCAACTTCCTTCTTGAAGCTGTTAATTACCTCATGACTATACCTTTTTATGTAGGAGAGATGTGAACATTTAGCTTCCTTCCTACCTTCCTCTCTTCCCTAGCTCATGTCATGTCATTCTCACCATTCTCTGTGACCTCAGTGTTGATGAGTCGGAACCTTCTAACACCATGTAGTTGAATCATTCAACACTCTGGCCTCTTGGACTTTCAACCAATGTTTCCAATGACCTCTTCCTCCATTCCTCAGCGACTCTCTCACACAGTCACATCTCAGGACTACCAGGAATGATCCCCCCACTAAAATCTTTCTTTAAGCAACCTGCCCTCTAAGTACCACACCTTTTCTTCCAGGTCACTTGTTCAAGTGCATCCAGTACCGTATTTCTTCACACTTAGCAAAATCTCTAATGCCCAGCCCCCCTGGTGGATGCTTCGCTTCCTCATGACTCCATTCTCCTTGTCCAGCCTAGATCCCGTGGCCCACCATAGCTGCTTCCTTATCAATCCACTTCATCCCTCAGCCTGTCTCTCTTCTTCCATGGCAGATCCTCAACCCTGGAGTAGCTCTTTCATGCCTGAATCTAAGCAGCTGGATGTCACTGGAGAAAAATCACACATGGACTTCCCTGGTTTCATTCTTTTAAAAAAAATTTCTTAACTGAAGTAAAACATGCTTGTAGAAAAGTGTAGAAAAACAACTTGGGGACAGAGAGTGACTGCTTAATGGGTGTAGGGTGTTCTTTGGGGGTGCTGAAAACATCTTGGAACTAGATAGAGGTGTTTGTTGTAAAACTATGAATATACTAAAATGACACTAAATTGTTCATTTTAAAATAGCTAATGGTCAATTTTATGTTATGTGAATTTTACCTCAACTTTTAAAAGAAAGGGAAGTCAATTAATTACCATAAAGTGAATACACACATGTAATCACCACACAGGGCAGAAAATAGAAAATGACCAACAACTCCAAAAGCCCCCTTGATGCCCACTACCAACTACTAACCCTCTATCCTGCCCAAAGGCAACCACTATTTGTGTCTGGCTTCTTTTGCCCCAATTTATGTTTGTGAGATTTATCCATGTTATGCATATAACTATAATTCATTCATTTTCACTGTTGTATATACTCCTTTTTTTTTTTTTACTATCTCACAATTTACTTAATCATTCTATTGATGGACATTTGGATTGTTTCTAGTTAGAGCTACTGCAGTAATCCTGCTCTGACATTCTTGTGCATGACTTTTGTGTGTGTACATGTAATCCTTTGGTCAGTTTTACCCCTAGGAATAGAATCACTGAATCACAGGGTGTGTATTTCAATCAGAAGAAAAACTCCAGCATTCCTCGTCCTTTAAAATATTCCCATTCCAACGTACACACACACACACACACACACAATTATTTACATTCATCTCTGATGAATGTGAATTTCTCAATAAAACCTCTCCAAAAAGCTGTCTACACATGCTGCCTCTGTTCTTTATCTCCCATTCACTATTTTTGATACCCACTATTTCTTGTTTAATTTCTCCCTGCTTGTTTTTCATAATTTCTCAGTTTGGGGGTTTCTTGAAATATACAGGACAATGTACGGAAGTCAATTTCAAGCGAAATCTGAAATCAGTGGAGTGTCATTTAAGTCTTTTCCAAATTAGTCCCCACAGAAGCAAAAGGCACACTTGAATCCTATTTGTATTTGTAAAATAAAAAGGCAACATCTTAGAAAACATAACGTACAAAATTATAAGTTCCTACCACTATACACATCAAAAAGCAGCTTAAATATTACAGGCAATCCTAAGTACACTATAGCTAGTCATCTATATACAGGTTAACCAAGCTTTCTACATGTTCCACACTATGCAATAAAACATAGACCAATCAGCAAAATTTCCAAAACATACCTTAAAGTTTATGTGACAGCATCAAGTCATTATAAAGTAATGCTGAGGTAGAATACCCCCAGGGAAAATTAAAACTAATTCAGTGCCAAAGGCCTTCTGGCCAAGTCACAGAAACTCAAAAGATCACTTCAAGTCTTAGGTCATTTAGGCCAAATAACATCTCACAGGATCTAGCAAGTAGATAACAGCAAAACAAAGTGGAAAATAACCAATCTACATAGGTCATTGTCTTAAATAAAAATCACAGGGAAATGAAAATGGAATCTGTTGCTACCTGTTTGTTATGCAGTATCATTTAAGTGGGTACAGAGGAGTTTCTCATGAATTATCATATCAGTTCCAAATATGTACACATTTTTGTATATAAAAAGATATTTTAAAAAAATAGTTCTTATTAGTCAGTTGTAATCACCATTTAACATCTTGGTTATTAGTAACAATGTATTTTCTTCTTTAACACAGGGACAGGACACATGAGAAAAGAGCAGTATTAGTGACAATGAAGCAAGAGGAAGTTGTATCCAGTCCAGTTCTAATGTGGCAAGAATATCTTATACATGCCTTATGTAGGTAACCTGATGGATACTCGAGAGCCCTTCGCAAGTATCAGCAATCTGTTGGCGGTCGGAACCTGAGAGTTGGATGCATCCGAACGTGAAGGTGTTTTCCTGCCAGTTAGCAGATGCAGTAAGGCCCCGTAAGAAAAACTAAAGATTAATTGATTGAATGATTTTTTTTTTTTTTGTATTTCATTTATTTGACAGAGAGAGACACAGTAGGAGAGGGAACACAGCAGGGGAAGTGGGAGAGGGAGAAGCAGGCTTCCTGCTGAGCAGGGAGCCCCATGTGGGGCTCGATCCCAGGACCCTGGGATCATGACCTGAGGCAATGGCAGACGCCTAACGACTGAGCCACCCGGGCATCCCAAAACTAAAGATATAATAAATAGTTTCTTACCATTCATTTTTTTTATAGCTACGATGCCTTAATTTTTCTCTTTGAGCATCTTAAACAAACATTTAAAAATCTTTGTCATGGGGCGCCTGGGTGGCTCAGTGGGTTAAGCATTCAACTCTTGATTTTGACTCAGGTCATGATCTTAAGGTTTTTTTGTTTTGCTTTGTTTTGTTTTGTTTTAAGATTTTATTTATTTATTTGACAGACAGAGATCACAAGTAGGCAGAGAAGCAGGCAGAGAGAGAGAGAGGAGGAAGCAGGCTTCCCGCAGAGCAGAGAGCCCGATGTGGGGCTTGATCTCAGGACCCTGGGATCATGACCTGAGCCGAAGGCAGAGGCTTTAACCCACTGAGCCACCCAGGTGCCCCTGATCTTAAGGTTTTGAGAATGAGCCCCGCATTGGGCTTGAGATTTCCACTCTCCCTCTCCTTCTGCCCCTCAACCCACTTACTCTCTAAATAAATAAGTAAACAAACAAACAACAAATAAATAAAATCTAAAAAAAAAATCTTTGTCACTTACTAGAGGTGATGCACTGTAATGTACTCTGTCCCACTACCCCTGACTCTAGGTAATGCTCTGACTAAGGAAGAGAACACATGGCAGGAGCCTGGGATAGGAGGAAGCCTCTCAGTTCTGGAGGCTGAAAGTCCAAGATCAAGGTGTCAGCAGGGTCACTCTCTTCCCAAAGGTTCTAAAGGAAGAATCCCTCCTTGCCTCTTCTAACTTCTTATGGTTTCTGACAATCCTTGGTGTTCTTTGGCTTATGTATGCTAGGGTGCTATGCTAGCCAGATTTCCTGGCTAGGCATTGTTTGGGTGCCAGCGCAAGTCATGTGGAGGAAGGTGTCATGCCTCTCAATTGCCTTAATCTGTTTTCCAGAGTGCTAAGGCTGGCTCTTCCCAGGGAGGTGTCATGGTGGCATCGTTCTGTTGGGAAGCTGCCCACGGGGATGTGCCATATACCATTGGCCACCCCTACACGCTGCAGGAACCAGGCCTGACCAGCCCCCCTCACTGCAGGAGCCTAGTTTTATGTAAGTATGTTAGAATCAGTAATCAAGCCCCTCCCTCCTCCAGTGTTTCTACAGTACCTTTTACCAACAACACTAAGCATCATCTCAGCAGGCAAAGGAGAAATATTTATAGGGTCCATCTCCACTATCACAGAGCAGGCAATGAAGGATGGATGTTGGAGCCAAGAGGCAATAAGTGGATCATTGACACAATCTGTACCTTTGGCTTTGGCTACACAGTTTCCATATACATCTTTCTACAAACATTGCAAATTATATAAAATAGCAAAGCAACTTTATGGGGCTTTTTTAGGTTTTATTATTTTAATATTTATTTATTTATTTATTTATTGAAGATTTATTTATTTATTTGTTTATTTGTCAGAGAGAGAGAGAGTGAGAGCAAGTGCATAAGCAGGCAGAGTGGCAAGCAGAGGTGGAGAGGGAACCAGGCTCCCTGCCAAGCAAAGAGCCCAATGCGGGACTTGATCCCAGGACCCGGGGATCATGACCTGAGCGGAAGGCAGCAGCTTAACCAACTGAGCCACCCAGGTGTCCCTATTTATTTATTTTAAAGAGAGAGGAGGGACAGGGGAGAGGGAGGTTCTCAAACAGCTCCATGCTAAGCTTAGAGCCTGATGCAGGGCTCGATCCCAGGACCCTGAGATCATGACCTGATCAGAAACCAAGAGTCGGACACTTAACTGGCTAAGTCATCCAGGTGCCTTAAAAATTTTTTTAAAGTAAACTTTACTACATTGAATGTGGGGCTCAGACCCACAACCCCAAGGTCGAGAGTCACATGCTCTACCAACAGAGACAGCCAGACACCCTGCAACTTTATATTTCTAACTAATAAGATAGAGGTATCCTTCCAAGTGAAGAAGTTCTCACACTTCCCTCAAAACGAAGAGAGGCAAGGTCCAAACAGTCACGGTATCCAAAATGGTTATGTGAACCAATCCCCAAGTTTTGTCACAATTCAATTTGCTATTCTCTTATCCTAAAGACTAAGCTATAAAGCTAACCTCCAACAACTTATATTTAAAAATAAAAATGAGAAGGAGAAAGATGAAGAAAATGGTTGATATATGCAAATAAAAACCTACATATACCAAGCAAAGAGAAAATATGCAAAGTAATATACTCCTCATTTCTTTATTTGGCCATGAGGCTATAGTTGATATCTATGGCTTCTTTCTTTTATTACTCATCCTGTATCTCTCCCACCTTCAGTCGGAACTTCAGTTGGTGGGGATTCTTCATCTGGTGGATTAACACAAACCTTCATTCCCAGAAGGACTGAGTAGCCAATTATCTTGCGTTTGTTGTTTGTTTGTTTCTATGGTTTCCATTAACCCTTAGCGTTGGGCATGGAAATACTAAAGACACCCCAGAAAATCCCCTGAGTTCCAGACAAAGTTCTCCTCAACCCTACAGCGTAGCAGCAATTTAGTTTTCCCTTGGTAGTTAAGATCAGTCGTTGCAGCCATCAGACTTTTTTTCTGTTGGCTCAGTAGCGTAAACAGCCCAGAAAGGCCAGATGGAAGTCTCACTTTCCAATTTAATAGAACCGCTGTTGTTTTCCCTGGTGGAAAGATTTCCTCTTTGGGGACTAAGATCTCCAAACCAATAGAACTCAAGGATGAGAAGCAAACACGAACTGGAAGTGAGTTACTAGGTAAAATACTAGGAAAAGACATTCCCATTTCCACCTCTGGATTCTGGTTATGTAGGAGCCAACCTGCCTCTTTTGTAATCAAGGAGCTTTGGGTCTGTAAACTGACTTGGTCTAGAAACCAGTACAAGGCCATGACTGCCCACAGTGGTGGCTCAAGGCACGTGTTTGGCTACCAGACTTAGAGTGTTTTCCTCTTATATAGATCAAGCTACTCTAGTAGATGGCTCATCTATTTTCACTCCGGGAGCATGAGAAATTAACCGCCATCAAAGATCAGGTGAAGGCTTCTAATGACCCTCCACAGTAGAGGTACCCATTCTACCTCCAGTGATTAAATGTGGCCATCCTCCCCGCCATTGTAAGGTCCCATGATCACCACTGGGCTTGGGGAGGCTGTGTCAGTGGCCATATCTTCCACCTGGCCTGTCAAGCAGAGCAGCCAGAGGACTGTCCTTTGAGAGAGTTTGCAAGGGCTCTACTCTTAATTCATTTCTCTGTTGCTTTAGAGAGAGAGAGGTGTTCTGTCATGCAATTCTTGCCTTGCAGCGTAGTTGGGTGGCAGGACTGAATAATAACATGATGAGAACAGTAAAGAAATGTTTTATTCCATCTTCTGGCCTCTGTTCACAACTGACTAATTTTTTTCCGAATACTGTGGACTGTCTGGATTTTTTCTGGCACAACAGGAAGGTACGGAAAGGTATTAGGGTACTACGTGAGTCAAAGCCTCATGATGGCAGAAACCAGAGAAGTCTCTGGGTTCTTCAGCTGCTTTCATTTGTGAATCTCTTCTTTATAGGATTTTGCTATTTTTTGACAAATGTCCAATCCTTAGTCTCGGGCTTCTCCATTCAACTTCCGGGGGCGAGGCATGGGGAGCTGATTTTTCCTTCCTATTTTATCAGTAATCTTGGGGCCAATACCAATCAAAGCCAAATTCAGTAAAAAGGCATACTTTCAATAGGCCAGTTAGCAAGTATTTCAGAGTAAAGAATTTTCACATCATGCTGACATCATGCTTTTAAGCTGAAAAAAAGTGCTTGGGGAATTACACGTGGTATGTATAAACCTGAACAGGCTGTACTCACAAGGAAAAATATGTGATTTATCTAAGCATAGTAAATACTTCAGAGTTCAGTTTTCCCAGTAGGAATGTCTCATGTAAACGGTAGCAGTGACTATCCCTTTAGCAAAATTTCTAAGCACGAAAATAAATCATATTTTTCTACAGAACATTTGCTCAATAATATCTTTGCCCTTTTATTTACAGAGCAGAAGAGGAAGAAATATGAAACACACACTTATACTACCTTATCTTTGCTCATATCCTTTTCCTTACAATGAGAAGAAAATGTACTGTGCCCTAAAATTCAAGACCAATGTCGCATCACAAAAGCCATCAAGTTTTGCAGATTCACACCATGACAATTCGGCGCTCCTTGTTTGGCAAACACTGTCTGGACGTGGGTACCCCTGAAGCCTCCCAGATCCCTGTGTTTGCACTGCTTCTGAACAATGCACAAGCCAGGCCTGTAAAGGAGACTATGAACCTCCCTCATGCAGTCAAATGAAGCACATTTGTGCTGTTAACTCTGTCTTCACTTTCGCCTGCAGAATATGGGGTACTTGAGGTGTCTATAATACATGGTTTTTAAAGTGGAAAAGCAGCTCCATCACTTCAAAAATAAGAGAACAAAGCCAAAACATTGAATTCAGATCCATGGGCAGAGGCAATTTGCATATTCTCTTTCACCTGTGGTTTGTTTTTTCTCCCTGCTGTAACCCCTGATTAATGCTCATTTTCTCAGGGTGTGGTTTCATGTTTTTGGCTACTACTTCCCATTTCTACATATCTAAGAGGGTCCCAGGAACTTACATTCTTCTGTTACATAGGAACTGATTGTTTTTCTCTTTTCTTTTTTCACCATCCACTGAACTGATTCCACTTAACTCAATGAGTTTCAGTGTCTAGATTCCTTTATTTCAATCAGTTAAGCGTTCTAATATTAAACTAAACTGTGAACAAGCCAGATCTGATCTGGATTGACAAAAATGTGGTGCTCATCCAAGGAGGTAGCTTGGAGAAAATGGTCCTAACTTCCAGACACTTTTTGTGAAAGTTTAAGTGAGCTGGTAAAATAAGCCAATGGGATTTGTAGCATCATGAACCAATCTGAACAAGTCCAACTATTTGGGGGACTGAGTAGCCTCAGGTACACAGGAATGAATTAGGATAAATTGTAATCCTGTGTCTATTATGTTTTCCTCAGTGGCTCTTAAGTAACCTCTTCCATTGATAATGATTATATTA